>NW_009647838.1:2003481-2029272 GCF_000708025.1 Charadrius vociferus
TGTTCATACTTAGATGGCATTGTAACTAAAAAATCAGACTGACATCTTTGTGATCCCAGTTGCATTATAATAACAGCAAACTGTTGAGATTTTTTCTCCTTTACAAAGGTACCTTACTATTTTTAGAAAAGAAACCTTTCCTATAACCCAAATTTACCTTGTCATAAATCACTTATGAATCTAGTAAAATTAAAATCGCTTACAGTCTTTCTCAGATGAAAGCAGTAGCCAGAGAAAACTGTTACTATGGTTAAAATAATTGTCAACAACCTGAGGGGTGACAAAAGATTTCTCTTTTAGAGCTGGGAAGCAGAGGGCTGTGAGCATGTTCAAAGCCACGCGTAGCTGAACTGGAGATTTCTTTATGAGAGCAGCTACTAAGGTGTCCAGAGCATAAGTACTGCTCGATGGCCATAAACCTACTATTGCCCTTCTCTTCAGACTGTCAACAATGCTATTTCTGCTCCATTTTGTTCCTCTGTTAGAAATCCAAGGTAAGACTGCTGCTTTCTTAATTCTTTGTAAACCTGATTGCCCTTGGGACACACTAAAGAAATTTTCATTTCCATTAAGGATTAACAAGGAATTTCATCTACAGCAAAGAATCAGTAAGGAATTTTCATTTACATGATTTTGAAAAACACATTTTTAGGAAAATAAAATGTTTACAGCACATGAGCATTTCATAAAATGACAGAATTGTCCAACCAATGTAAATTTTCATGAAATGAAATTCATCGGATGTAAGACTAAAGGATAAACTGATGCCATTTTGAAAAAGTACTTAATGTAATAAAACATTGTCATAAACAGCAAGCTTAACACCAGAATCATAACACATTCTCTACATATTAGGTGGAAAAAAATAAGTATTTAACTTAGCAAATGAGTTTTCATAAATATTCCTGTATTGCAATAAAAATTGTGGTAATTTGGCTAAGAAAATCCTTTCTGTATCAGCACAATAAAATTAGAATTATAAATTTGATAGAGCACTCAGAAATTATTGCCTAAAAGATTGTTTCTATGAGAAAAGTTCTTTCCCATAGAAACACTGTATATAATGATATACAAGTAGAAGCTATAGTACATCATTTATACAATTTTTCCAAAATTAAGACTTTTCAGTTCCTGTACAATTTCATTTTTAATAATGAATAGTTTTCTTATGCTTAGTAATTCCTGAAGCATTACAGAAAACTGAATAAATGAGTTTCACTGTAATTAGCTCATGAATGTAATTTCTCAGCTTGTGAAAAGTTCTTTAATGAAATAACATTTTTTTCTGATAATGCATAAAGGGTGGGGTATAGTGTAATCAAAATAAGAAACTGAAACAGAAAATATATTACAGCGAAGAAAAGAATTTTTTAAATTGCCAGCCTGTTAGAAACAGGAAATAGGTATTAGAAAACATATTCTTTGTTCTGTAGACACCCTGTTACAAAGGATTGGAATATGCAGGATTTCAATATACTGAATTTTACTAAATACTCTCTTTAAAAATAATTATTTTTAAATCACTATGCTTTGTTATTGCTGGAGGAAGTGTTACACAGGTAACGTTTTTATTTTAACATAAACTTCATTTTATTATGTTTCCAACATTTGGTTTAAGACGGTGTGGTTAATAAAAACCATCCAATGACTCACCCTTTCATTACATAGATTAATGTATTGCTTTCATTGTCACAAATTTGATTAGCAAAACCAAAAGTTGGAAATAGTTTATTACCAAAGAAACCCTTACTATGTTTCCTATTTGCACACCGTGAAATGTATCTTTGTTTATTTTGAACTGTTAGAAAAAAATATAAATATCCACCTTACCATACTTTCAAATTGCTTTTCCCATATATACCCCATCTATAGTAGACAATAAGGCTTGAACCAATTTTGCCCTAAATTATCTTGGTTTATCAGCAAACTCCTTTTTCCCTTTAGCCAAACTAAAGTAGTTCAGCCTACTCCAGAGAGGGGTTGAACCCAAGATGACTGAGCAGTCCCTTCTAAACAGGTTTGAGCCCAAAAGCCTTGGATAGTGACAGGTACAAGCAAAAGTGATGGGCAAGGAGACATGTATCAGAGATTTTTCATGTGTGGGCAAGTCCTCCACAGCTGTCACAAAACCATGTTCCAAGCAGTACAGAAATATGAAGAGAATGACTGATCAGCTCCCATCTTGCCTCCTCTTCTTAAATCTACATGTTCAGTATAGCAGCTTCGGGAATGCCACAGGACACAGTTACGTCTGGGAAACCCACATCTGTTTCATGTTTCCAGGGAAAATATCTGTAACATAAAATGGGTATTGTTTTGGCTTCACTAGGTGTGTATTCTACAATTCCTAGAACAGGTATGAGTCCACTCCAAAAAAGTAGAAAACATCATCTGATTATAAACACTGTTGAGATCTGAATGGCTGGTTAACCTTCAAAAAGTGCCCTTAGTATTTAGCGTGAATAAACTGATGCTGTATAAAAAGATGGTATTTTACTGCCCTCTAACGGATGGCGATAAACAGCTCCCTGTTTTGTATTTATTCCCCCAAAAGCTCTCTCCAACAGGCCACTCTGACACGAAGTCTTCCAGCCAGAAGGAAACCTCACACAATTATCCTCACATGCCAAGATCTATGGGAAGTAATTATACAGCATCCTGGGCATGTTGGAGAAACAGAACTTGCATGCTGTTGAGAGCAAAGAAGGTTATTCAAATCAGAGCTGTAACTTTGTAATTGATGCTAATTAGCCAAATTGTGTCTAAAACATCAGTGACTGAAATTTCAACACTTAAATAAATCTTATCAGTCCGAATTGATAAGCCCAGGAAGATTTTCCAATGTAGTTGACAAAACAGGTATCTTTAACAGCTATTTCAGACTTTTTAAATCACTGCTGAGTCTATGTGTGACAAATTTAAGGAAAAAATATGTAAACCCAGATTTTTAAGCCTTTTCTTTTTACAACGAACTGCTGTTCCCAGCAGTTATAGGACCTTGGCAGTGAGTAACTGCTTCTCGTTGTCAGGAAGGAATTTACAGTCCAGACCTTAATAACAGTACCAATGCAGGCTAGTGATCAGTTGAGTTGTTCAGTTCTAACAATAAAAAAAATCCAGCTATTATAAATGTGACAGTCAATCATATTTAAGTGTCATACAACTGCTGAGCATAAATTATACTGCGACTCACTTTTCAACCAAGGAAAAGAATAACCTGGCAAAGGATCTGTTCAATTCAAAAGGAGAGTTCAGGGATGTTGTTTACCTGTGGAGCGCCGTACTAAATGCAGGAACCCTAAAGCAAGCTCATTTTAGATTAATATGAAAACTCAATGACTTGTGCCATTTTCTGTAGGTTTTATAAATTTCACAAACAGACAGTATCTAATTTGCATTGTTGCTTTAATCCTGCTCAACGTTCAGGCCATTATATGGAAGTTTCACATGGACAAGCCACAGTATTTTCAAAATTTTATGACAACAGTTCTTGCAGTTCCTCAAACATCTCTTCAACCTGTAGTTTGAATCTATCAAGTTGGGTTTTTTTCAGGGAAAGTTTGATACAAACCCAAGTATTTCTTTTCCCAGTTAGAAAAAAAAACATATTGGTGGAAAAGAATGGTTATGAAAACTTAGATCTGTGAACAAGTAAATAATTTTGTGTATGTTTTAGTGTGTGTCATCATTGAAACAGGATAGAGAAACATAAAGATTTCTCTTTCAATTTTCCAAAAATTTTTATTAATTCTAAGTGCTTATGATTCATTTGACTTACTTTGTTGTTTTCTTTCTTTTCATGTCTTCCTTCTTAAGTGATATGTGAACTTAACAAGAGCTGTGCTCCCACTGAGCTCTCAGTCAATAATATTTCACTGGTTTTGAAGCTAAGTAAAAGAAACTGGCCTATCTGCTCTCACAGTGCCTGGGACCAGTAACAATAGGATCCAAAAAATATATTCTGTTATTATCTGAAATGTGCCTTAATTTCACATGTTACAACAGCTCCAAGTAGTATTGATTCAACAAGGGGCTTTCACTAAACTAATTTTAACTGGTGCTGAAATCTCTGGATCTGTCTTATTGCAAAGGAGAGCGTTGGCATAACTTGGACATTTGCAGAGAATGTTTCAGGTTTTCTGCTTTAAACAAAACTGTTCTTACAAACGCAGTCACTGAAAGAGACAACATTCCTTTCTTGCACTACCAAGTTTGCAATCAATTTATAGATGTGTTTCATTAATGCACATTGAATAACAGTGACATGTTTGAGAACTGTGCACATGCTGTGTGAACCTAGCTGATCCACGGTAATATGTGATACGGCTTGGTCAATTTTTGCCCCTCAGAAATTTATGGTGAGAAATAGGGGAAATTTAGTAGTAAGTAGAGAAGGAGCAACTCCATCAAAGGCAGAAATGTGAAGACTGAATTTTATCACATGGTGAATAAAGAACTGTTTTTATGGCATTATTGCTGTGAAAGAGAAGCTTCCACTTTTGTCTATATGTATTCACCAGCCAAAGTGCTGTCCATGGGGTAGTAAATCACGAGTCTTATGGACCTGCTCCACATAATTCTGCAGACATTGATGAGAATGGATGTGGATACTCAGCAGATGACACCATTGTTTGTGTGTCAGCATTACTGGAAAGTGTGTCAGGAACAACTGCAGCCATCAGAGCAGTAAATGCACTATGCTTGATAAAAGAGCAAATTAAGACAAGTTAAAATGAATTTAAAGACTCAAAGAGAAAAATAAAAGAGCAAGCCCCTTCTGTTGGGACAATGGATGGTTTCTTGCCTGCAAGGGCAAAATAACTGAATGCTGAGAGCAAAGAGAAACTCAGGATTCATTTTCAGCTCTGCTACCCCATGTGCATTCTGTTACAGCTTTGCTTCTCTTGAGAGGTCATGGACACACTCAGTTCTTTGAAAGAGAGTGTCAGGCCATACGGAACATATATATGTACTTTGAAAAAATGCTTTTTCTGTCCCTGAATGAATATAGAAAGAAAGCTTTTTCCGGTCCAACCTTTGTGCAACATCTGATACGTGAAAAAAATGAGTTAGAACTACAAACACTACCATAAGGACTGTGATGAAAACAGCAAACTATCAGAGTCTAATTGTAACATTATTCAAATATACAAAGATCTATAGTTTAACCAGTCTAAATAACCTATTTTTGTCCATATAGTGGATCCCAACAAAAGCCTTCAGAAAAGCTAGGTTAAACCTCTTCATCCATCTTTTAAATTTTGTAGCAAGAGAATGTTAGAGGTATCTCACTTAAAAGGCAAAGCATATCCTGACAAGATTTCCAAAATTAATTGAATTTGGATCTCAAGCCTGAGTTTGGAATCAACTATGTATTTCATCTCCTATCATGGTATCTCAACCTCAATTCTTCCATCATGCAAAAAGCAGTATTATTAGGACAGTGCTAATCAGGTAAGATTAAAATATACATTTAAAGATTACCATTTAGCCAAATTTCTGCTCTTTCCATCCCTGCTGATACTATATAGCCCCTAATTATCCATTGGCCTCACAGGAATTGGATTACTTCACTTTGTTTCTGTCATTCTTCCCTATAATTTTATCCCATATGTTTCATTTTGATCTTGTATATAGTCCCATAGGAGTCTCATGTGTCTACAGCCAGCATGTCTGCCTTTGCAACGTGGGTCCATAGACATTTCTACCAATTCAACTAAGATTATAATCAAATTTGCTTTGTCAAATTTGAACTTCACTTTTGAAAGACGTTGCTAATGAGTAAAAACAGAACCAGCTCTGTGTGATACAAAGAAGTTTCCTTCTTTGTTTTGTTTGGTTTGGTTTGGTTTTTTTCTCTTATGGTTCTGTTCTTCCTTGTTATCTATGATAATGCTCTCATTAGTTTTTCTTGGCCATAAAAGCTCCTGTAAACTTGTGAAAGGGAAAAAATGTTTTTGCAAAAGGATATACGCTTGCTCCATACCTGTAATGAAACAATAGAGCAGATTTCCTGTAAATGTTCTGCAGAAAACCATTCATTTGTGATGTGTGCCAGTAGAGGAAATAAAAACTATTCTCTGGCTTTGAACTTCTTGTCTGAGTGATTTACAAGACCATAAGTCTAATTGCATTACTGCAAAAAAAAATCCCGAAAGAAAATCCCCAAATCTGAGACCAGCTTTGCAAATTCATACCAAGATCTGATGTGCCAATTGCTCAAAGACTTTACTGTTATTTTGTGTACTAAGTGTTCTTAGTAGTTGTACCTCTCTGATGTGTAAGTGGATACTTCCCTGTTGCCCAGCTGCCTTCAGCATGGGAAGTGGCTTTCCACATGCTCCAGCTGGAAGTTCTCTCTTCATATGAGACTTCCATTTCCCCCAGCCAGGAGCACCCAAGTACCACTGCCCTGTTCATCCCCGGCCATGCTGCAGGGTTCTGCTACTTAATGCTTATACCTTCAAGGATTCAGTCTACCAGAAAAGTACATTGATATGTTTCTTTGTGGCCAGCAATGTGTTCTGCAGATGATGGGAAAGAGAAAAGAAAAACAAACAGAAACTTTAAGCTGTCTCTTCTAAATTTCAGTGGTGGTAAGTCATTTGTAGCTGACACTGTAATGCAAGAGGCAGAATTAAAATGACATGCAATGCACTTTAAAGTGAAAAATGAAAATATTCTGTCACATGCTGTGGTTGTAGTTTTACCAGGCCTTTCTAATTTGACACATACTCTGCTACAGAGGAAATGTCTTCCCATATTTTCTCAGAATCCTGGCTGATGGAAGACACTTCAGTTGGTGTTGTCTGCCAAAAGGGTTCTTTTCCATGCAGAAATCATACGATGTGCCTCCCGCGGGCCTTTCTTTGTGATAGCATAAATGGCTGTGAGAACGGCGCAGATGAAGAGAACTGTGGTGAGTACTGCAACATCTGTAAGTACACAGAAACAAAATCTGGTTGTGGGATGTGCTCCTCCAGCTAATACACACCGAATCACTAATAGTCAGCGGATGATCCACAAGTCTGACAAGTCTAGGGTTTTCAGTGTAATTGAGTATTTTCTTTTCTTCAATGAATGAGGGAATTAAACCATACTGGTCAGCAAAGAAAACTGACAGGGTGTCTAAAGGCATGCCCCAGACAAATTCCAGTGGTGAGATTCCCATAGAATCCCTATTATATTATGCTCTGCTGCGGACAGCAGGTAATCACTGCACACCTGTGTGGGGAATCCTTCAAAGTGAGTGCACGAACTCCTGCACATAACTATCGGTACTTATGCTCAGTAGGCTTTCTACCAGTAGAAGTGAAGAATTCTTATTCTGTGAAGATTTCAAGTGTTGTAAGAGTCTTAGATATATATGTATTTTTGTATACGCACTTGGTGGTGATCACACTACCATTCCTCTCTGTCTTACTGATCTCCACACCCACTCTCAGTCCAAAAGATCAATGAGGAAGTCAGATCAATGAGACCAATTTCCTTTTATGGCTAATAATTGATCCCTATTTTGGAGTATGGTTCCCTTTACATCACATTTGACTTCCTCTGTGACTCTGAAGCATGTTGGGTCAGAAGATAATGTGTTAACTCCACTGTCATCTCCTGCTTTGCATCCTTCCTCACCACCTGCCTCCTGGTGAAGTTCTTAGATCTATTTCACTTCCTTTTCCTCTTTGTAGGTATTTCAAATCATCTGCCTGTGCCTCTTTTCTTTTTCATTACCATCACTCCTCAGCTACCATCTTTGGATGTGGTCATTTGTGTTTATGACTTTCCACGTTGCACCTCTCCTGTTTACCATTCACCTATGTACCAGTGCTGCTACTGGATCTAAACTGCACTCTGGTTTACTAACACTGATTGCCCCAAAGACTGATATTCTCCAAATGTAATAGAGATTCCTACCTTCTGCCAATCTATTAAAAAAAATGATGTCTAAGCTTTATAAATTTTAACTGATTTTCTCTCAAATCTCACATAATTTATACAATTGACTATACATTTAGCTGGTCGAGTAACGATCTGTTCTCATAATTTTCCAAGGGTTTGCCTGACATTTGAGATCACCGAACATACCCATTTACTGAAACTGGTGTAAACTTTCTGTTTTTTACTGAATCACTTCCCGATTTTCAGTCTTGTCCTAGAACACTTCCATTATCATGTGTAGATTTTCACTGTAAATAATTTGTAAGTTTCCATGGTATAAGTTTCTCCACTACATTAATCATTCTAATTTAGCATTCAGTTCTTTTTATCAATACATCTTCTAATAATATTTTGCATCAACATTAGATTTCTCTCTCTATTTCTCTCTCGCTCTCTCTCTCTGCCGTGCTTATAGTCTGGTACAATTCTGATATTCAATTTACATGAAATTTCTTAATTTGGACTTATAATTGCTACTCATAATCAGCAGAAAAGACAATTAAAACAATCTGTTTGAAGATTTACTTTTGGTTCCATCACATTATAAAACATGTGTACCCCACAGAAAAATTGTCATTAATGTTCTGGTTTTCATTAATAGGCAATTTAAAGTACAGCTGACAAACGTTAACACTTTTTAGAGGAGATAATAGTGGATACGCAAGTATCTTTGATATGGTTCATGGAAAACCTAATTATCTGGATGTATCAGAAGAATTCTAACTTAATCCTAATGCCCTTATTAATAACCTGAAATTATTTTGCACTTCTAAAGCTTTTCACTGCATACATATATTTACTATAATTATAGAGATATCCGGAATTTTAGATGCGCTCAGGGAACTCCTTTACTTCCCAGACCTTTTTGCATGCATAACAGAGAACAGCAGAGTAATGCAATGTAGAATGTACTTGGTAGTGCCAGCTTGCAGCTTTATAAAGTTGCAGGAAAACGGTAATTACATTTCTGGAAACTTTTGGAAAGTCAGTATTTGTTTTCAACCCATTCAGGAACAAAAGAAAAAAGAAAGGCTTCTCTATGAATCATTTTAAAAAAAATTAAAATCTTGAAATGTTTTATGTTGATCCCTTCTAAAATATTTCTTCCTGCCTACAGATGAGGATTCATAAACCCAAAAGCTTCAGCTCAGTCAAAGCATTAGAGCTCTGGAACAGCTCTTCAGATGTACTGCCAAGTTGGGGTACCCAAAAAGCCCTTCCCTTAAATCCCAGAACTCAAGGACAATGTCTTGGCAAGGAAAAGGCAAATTTCGATGCTGTGGTCCCTCTGGTCTGCTCTAAAATCAAAGCATCCAATTTCTCAATGAAGTGTAGTGACTTAAAAAAATATGATTCTCCAGGGGGAACTGTTCCATCAGCAGTTTCTCAGATGTTCTCATTTGTATGTATATATAAATGCTGTGTTTCAGTTACCCTTGTTGTAGCTTATGGACAGTAAGCTAATTAAACTTGATTTATGTTTTACTTACATTTGCTTTCATTACATGCACAGCACTGCAGTCCTAGGAAGTGCAGCATCAGTTTTTTATAGGATTTCTGATAAGTGAACCTTACTAAGGTAATTTAGGGGTGTTGCATCTAGATGTCCAATCCCTTTCTAAAAAGAGGTCTCAGAATGTCACTCCATCTGATCAGATGTACTTGGTGGGTCACGTGTAAGACATTCATTCAATAATTCCTTTTCCCAGGTTGCCACTAGCACCCAGAAGGTTGTCACCGCATGGGAACAGAACTGGAATGTGCTGCTCTTAATTCAAAATCTGTTCCACTTCCTTCAAGTAACGTAACCCTCCTGTAAGTAGAGTTCCCTTTGCCCTCCAGCATAAAGCTGCTTTACAAACAAAAAGATGCCTAAACAAACTTTGTATAGTGCTATACTACCAAGTATGGTTCCTCTGCATTCAGAGACTGCAGAAAGGGTTGACCCACTATAGATATTTACTAGGTGATTTACTAGTATGTAGTGAACGCTGTGAGCATTTTGCTGCAAGGCCCACTTTAGAGCGGAATTCATCTGACAAAATATATGTCAGGACTGTAAACCAGTCATCTAATACAGGTCATATGAACCGCACACAGAATATGTTTACTTCTCTCCTCTTAAGAGAGCTTGGGGTGTTAGCTGAGATGTGCATTTTGCACTGTAGATGTTTACAATTAGGCCAGTTGAATGCTATTTGGGTTTGTCATTCCTATTGATTAAAGTCTGTCAGCCCCAGGCCACTCACTAAAGATCACTGGTTGTGCAGCCAGCATTGGGGTAATGAGCACCCACCAAATATTGCTGAAGTTACCGAAGCAGGAATTTTGGGATTATTGGTTCTTAATGATGACTGACAGCTCCCTATTTCATTTTGCCAGCTCCAGTTCTACAGGTTGTCAAAATTTATGTACGGTTGAATACTTGTTAATATGAGGAATTCTCAAAGATCTGTTTGGATCACTGAAGGGAAACATTTGAAAAATGCCAGTCTTAAAACTCAGCAATGAAGTTTGGCCTTCAGCTAGCTTGTTCAAGCAGTCAAGTACATTTACTTTCCAAACAGACCAAAAGGAGGCCTGTCATCTCCCAGCCAGTCCCGGAAGGGCACTCAAGCTTCAGCTCAGGATTTAAATGACAAGGACAGATGACAAAGAAGCTGAGGTTACCCAGGTTTCACAGGCAAAGTAATGCACCCAACATGCTGCACCCCGTGGAACGAAATGGAATGTGCCCACAGTCCTTTCCGGGCTCTGACCCTGTGTCAGCTGCACCCAGATTCTGGTTTTTGACAGTTGCAACGCTGACCAGTTAAGACCTAACTTAAATATCAGTTAGCAATTACTTTTAGGTCACTCACACACAACCAGATCCTTTCTCTTCCAGATGAAGTTTTCAGCAAGTGTACAAAGGTGAAGAAAAATGTATCTTGACAGTTTATTAAATTATCACGTGAGTCCTGGAGTATACAGAATGAACAAAATCAATATACATTCACCTGTGTGATCACTTTTTTAACAGTATAGCATGGCATTTGCCTTTGAAATTCATGTTTTGATCATATTGGTCTTCCAGTGTACCCATATATGCACAGATGCCGGGAGTTTTGTATGCAATACACAGAGATCTAGTCTTGCTCCCTGCCACAGAAAAATAAGTGAGCAGAAAACAGGTCTGTCTAATACGAAATACCACCATTTTGTCATTAAACTGCACCTTACTGTTTTAAAAGGTTAAATAAAGCAGCTTTTTAATTTTTTCCCTTTTTTCTTTCTTTTTTGGTGCTGAGCTACCATGGAAACCAATTGCAAAATTATGCAAATAGCTGTACACATGGCAAGTTCTCCTGTGTAGTCAATCCTCTCACAGACCTCTAGTACATTTTTTTTTTCAAGCTGGGTAGCGTCTTCCATGTTCTTTGTATAGTAAGGCGGCCTTTTTATTGGATTTTGACTTGGAGAGCTTTGAATACAGCTTTCTCCAACTTCCTGGAGGAAATAGTCTGACCTTCATCAAGTTATGAAGAAGTCAGACACTTGTGTATGTTACATTGTTAGGTAGAATGACTTGTGTCCTTTTTAAATACAGCAGTTGTTAATAACGAAAAAATCAATCATCAGCCCTATACCTCAGATAAAGTCTTCCAGGATTAAGGCATCCATACAAAGCTAGTAGGTATGAAATCTACATAAGAAAATAGGGACAGCTCCAAGGGTAAGAATTCACATACCAGGCTTAAGATGAATCCTTATAAACCCCCTAAGTACACAGTATATGAGTTTAGCTCTTGCTTCTGACTGGATGGTGTATGCCTTTTATTCAACAGTTCCTAATGACAGCTCAAACTGCCTTCCATCCAAAAGTGCTTAGCAGCCTGCAAGAACAAGTCATGTGAAAGTACTGTATCATTTGAAGAGTGGGCAGAGTGCTAGAACTGACTTTATATAAAAAAATTATACATGCCACTAATTTTCAACTGAGTCGCATCAGAAGGTGCAATGTATATTAGCCTAAGTGTGCCAGGAAGGATGGCTAGTGATGGTTCACATTTAATGAAATTCAAAATAATATACCTATAGCCAGGAAGAGTATTGCCTTTTCTCCCCAGCCTCCAGTGCTTTCTATTTTGTATCATATTTTTTATACTCTATGATCTTCTATTCCAAAAGCATGATCAAGAAATGGGACATGACACACCCTGGAGACAGACACATACAGAATAGCCTCAAAGAAGTCACTAGAAAGTTCTGTTCTGGTGGAAAATATTGAATCTGACTTCAGTGGTGTTACACCAGGCATTAATTTAGTAGTGTGCTTAAAATGGCAGAAGAGGATAAATATGGGATTATAAAACATTTGCATTTCTAAGAAGTTAATGAATTATGATTATCCTGGCTTTCTTACCTTACCTGTACTGGATTTCTACAACACAATTGTATTCAGACAATAACAAGGAGAGCATTCTTTGGACTATGCAAACTTCCGAAATTGTGAGTACATTATTGCCCTATTTTGCCTTTTTAAATAACTGATTGCCTCTTGGGTATCACAAAGCAACCAGCCTCCCACAATAAAGGAAATGGCATCTAAATTTCAGCCCTTCAGAGTCTCATCCAACCACTATTCCGCATATTCCAGTAGCTCGAGAAAGATGTTAAGTGAGCGCTTCATGAATTTTAACTCCTGTTGTGACCCTAATTGCACACAGGGGCAAAGACAAATTGCTGAACTTCTTTTTGTATCATTATCCACCTATTATAAGCTTCATTTCCTATGTGTACCTGACACCGCCTCATTAGTTGATGTTCACAAACCATATTGGGCACATTTTTCAAATGTCAGAGTTACTAGGTGCCCAGGTACCCTTACCACTTCCAACAGCTGACGCAAGCTCAGTGCCTTTGAAAATCAAGCTAATCTTTCCAGTTTCTTATCATGTTTTGAATAACAAGCTACCAGTATTGACATTTTGATAGATCAGAATATAAAAAATTTTACTATGTCTGCATCGGTCTAAAAAGCATATGTGTAAGACCTAGTCAAAAGTTGTCCATTGCACCATAGCAAAACAGATCCACCTCAGTGCAGTGCAAAACTATTCATAAAAGCACATTTTTAATGCTTTACCCAGCATCATTTCAACTACACAATGCTATAAAAGATTAAGTCAAATGCTACTGCCCTTGCAGTAACAGTCAGCCTTTTATGAGATAGAAACCTTAAATACTTTCAGACAGCATTTTAAAATCAAATATTGCTTGTGACAGTTCTTTATCTTTCTGGTTGCTCTCACCAATTGACTGAAAGGTTTCTGCTTCCTCCCTTTAGAAGTAGTCTATCAGTTTTTAGATCATGTTATTTTAGTTTCCATGTTGTATGTTTTTGTCAACAGGTATCTCAGTCATAACTGTGTCACTAGTTTGAAACCTGCGATACTCAGAGATCGACACAAATTGAAACGGGTCTGAGTACCCATTCTCTCCCTGTCTGCATAAGTACCATTCGTCACTGGCAGCGCATGTGTTTATGGCATTGATCTAAAAAGAAAGGAACAAGGTAGTAAACCTATGTCTGCACATGACTTTCTGCACAAAAAAAATTTGGAATGACTACTGAAATTGCAACTCCTTATCACACAGGTTATATTTCAATTTCTGGAGATAATATCTAGGTCCAGTTATTTTGGACTTGGAGAGGTAAAGCTCCCTCGTGATCCCTTGTGATTTGCTCATCTCAGCCATGTTTTCATTGTTTCTTTACATGGATTAGTGATGTAGTAAACTATTATTTCTTTCCAGAATTCTAGATTACAACCCATTAACTGCTGAGCCCAGCAGTTATTTACTGGGCTACTATCTTTGAGTTTTTGGTAAGTATTGCTCTTGCACGTTTTCGTATTGATATTGTTAAATATCCAAGTAGATTCCTTTATATCTTTTTTGGTTTGCCTCCAAGTTCTTCTCTGTCTTAAAGACTTTCAAACAACTTCATGAAGGGATCATGCTTGTCACGCCAGATTCAAATTTGGATTTGGATTTCTCATAGGTGTCTTCCATGCTAGGCCTATCTTTACTATGTTTCTGTTAAAACTAAAGCACATTCCCAAAGCTGTAAAACTGTTTAGAATCATATCTCTTCTCAGAACACCTACAGGATACTCACAATCTAAACGGGAAATTCTTGGATAAAACCAGCAGAAACCTAGCATCTCCTTTTAGAAAACTGAAATGGTATTTAGGTACTTGAACAATTTCCCGGACAGATATCACTGTGACAACTATAACAGAAAATTCCATATAAGGCAGAGATGACAGTATGTGGGAAAGAAATGTGAAGTCCTATAAGCATTTTCCATCACCCTCACCAAGTAAACCAGCACCTGAAAAGCACGATCTCAGTTTCTTGGAAAACACAGCAGTTTTTTAATAGCATCCAGGGAAATAAATTACTTGGTTTTGGTAACAGAAACATTTTTGCTACTAGTGCCTTGGCTCAGGGCAGAGAAGATGAAAAACTTTGTGTCTTTAATGATCCTTTGACTCAACTGTTTCGGCCAAGCTCATGGCAGGCAGGTACTGGCATCAGAGCCAGCACCAGGAGCCTTTGGACCAGTCTCCACTGACTGAGCGCTGATGCAATGGATGGAGCAGGAGCTGAAATACCTTTCTACCCTTACCAGCTCCCATGGGGAGGAGTTTGAGGAAGGTCACAGCATGTGTGGAAAACCTATAGTAACTGTAATTAGAATGTAAATTATTTAATAGACATTTTTTTCTGAGTTGTTCAATTTAGCAGATTTCTCAGTCATTCGATGAATGAAGACATTAATAAGCTAGTATCGGAAGCAACTATTTGTGCTATGTTTTGCTACTGGTAACTTAATAAATCTTTTTTCTTGTGCAGTTTCTGTAAAATCTAAATTAACTTTAAATTTCAAAGCAATTTAAATGTGATCTTGGATTCTTCTCTCAGAAGTTTACATTTGCATATCTTTCTTACACTTACATATTGTGTTATGAAGGATGATAAAACATCTTGTTTTCTAACCATGTTTTAATTTATGAAGATCCATGATAAACAATTCACTTGAGACTGTTTCCAAGAAGATCTGTACTCAAATGCCTCTTAATAACTGGATGTAAGTAAATTATGCAAAAGTTTCATTTGATAAATGAATATATCTTTTCTGTGAAGATAAAAATTCTTTTGTTTGTTCTGTTAGACCAAGCCACTTCTAAAAGTGTGACATTCTAAAAAACATATAATCTTGCCAAAGTCGAACCTCACAGTGTTTCAAAGGAGTGTGTAATAAAACACCAGTCCTCTGCCGAAATAAATCTTTAGAGCTACTTCTTGTTCTCATGACTCTCATGAGTTTAGCAAAATTCTGTCTTTCACTTTAGTTTCCCAATGAAAATGAAATCAGTTATTGTGAATGCATGTTTATCCTAAGTATAACTTAGAATACATAAATACATGTTGCAATTAAATGCAAAATCTCCACCTAGTGGTCTCTCTTTATTCTAGTAAACAGATTACACAAGAAATGCCAATGTATTAGTCTATTATTGCTGAAATGGATGGTGAGCTGGGCCATAAACAGACAAAATTACAACGAAGAAAAGGGTATAATTTGCTTTATTTGAGATCTACATTCATATTCAAAACTAGGTACTAAATTTGAGCTAATTTTGTAAGAAATAAATAGAGGAAGGTCAAAAGAAAGAAGACTAGCCCAGAGCTTAAACTCCCTCCTGCAAAACTATTACACAACACATGAATAAAACCACTTTCTTTGCTTTAATAAGGGATTTTGGAAGGCAATCATATTAAGGCCTCAACCAACACCACCTTCCTGGAATGCGATGCGCTCACTGTATTGTAAACAAAAGAAGTATGAAAATAAGGCAACAAAACCCTTTTGAATATGCGTGACTCTCAGTCCTCGACACAGGATTTCTCTCAATGTATAAAGCCTCATCGGGACAGTTGTGCTATTGTCAAGGAGGTATTCTTTACAATTAATTGAATTATTGTATGCTCAGTCACATGGCACATTTTGGCAATTGTCACGATCACTTGTTTCAACAAACAGAATAAGAAACAGGCATACTGCATTATTTCCGCCTTGTGATCAGACCATGAACACCAGGGTGCTTTTTAAACTCCACTAAATCCAGGGACTTGCAGTCTGATCACGAAGCAGAAACAATATAGTATGCCTGTATCTCAACATGCAGATATTTTTTCCTGTTGAATCCATTTCTCCTTCAGACTGGGTTTTCCCTTTGCAGGAAACCTCAGCAAAGTATTCTGTTGCTGCTAAAATTAAATATGTTGGTATAAAGTAATAACTCAGATTTCTAATTTTTTTATATTCAGCTATATCTCCTATGATACACAGGACAAGAAAAGCAGAATCTGAAGGAGGATCCTGTTCCTGAAGAAAAAGTCTATGTTTTAAGAAATATAAAATGTTCCTTGGTGTTATACATGTGATGTCTTACGAATGAGAAACAGGAATTCCCTACAGTGGTACGGTATCAATTGCAATGAGAGCGAAAGCAAAAAAAAAAGCTAAATTTGAACACATAAAATTTCTGTCTGAGTAGCAAATCCCAGAGCCTTTAATCAAATAAAGTTCCATATTTCTGTTTTACTTTGTAAGTCACTTGTTTTTAATTTAAACTAAGGACAGTTTTACTTAACAAACTACTTAGTCTTGTGTAGGTTTCTTTCGACTGACTACAATAACACACCTTGTTATGGCTGGAAAAACTAACCAGGGTCCTGCGTAACTTCTGACACAACTAGAAAAATAAAAAGCCAAGTAGTCACACTGAAACATGAAATTACCACTCCATATTAAGTTGAATCATTAAGTACTTATTCTAATAGGTTTCTTCATGGAAATCAAGTTCGCTTGCTGCCTGCAAGTACCTTTTCCTCATTACAAGATTTGGGGGAATTGAGAGCTTTCTAAAATCCATTTTTAAATTCTAGAGTGTGAGCTATTACATGCCTGCAATCTGTGAGTGTACTGCACCTTTCCTGCCAAAGGTGAGGCAGGAGGGCACGCAGAATCGGAGAGAAGGACAGAAAGATACCCAGCAAGGAGGAGCTGGAGGAGCTGGAGGAAGTGCTTATAGCAGCATTACGGGGAGAGAGGGAATTTACTCCAAGACTTTCCAGGTCTTACAACACAAAGCTGTATGGGCTGAAAAGCAAGGTCTCCCTCTCTCCCAGTGAGGATCAGGCTCCCTCCCTTCAAGTGCTCAGCTTCACCTGGGTCCTCTGGAGCCAATACTACATTTATCCAGGTGCTTTGGCTCACCCACTCAGGGTATCTATATTCCCTGTAGAGTCTACAGAAAGATAGCTAGGGCAGCACCTCTGTGCTTTGGAGGTGAACAGCCTCTCCCAGTAGCCGTCTGGGGAAGTTAGGCACCTACTTTAGGATTTGAGACTGCCACTTCCCCTGGGGATAAGCGTGTTATGCATTAGGCTCATCTACATATAAAGTAGTCACACTGCATCTGGGGTTTGGTTGCCTCATTATCTGCCATGACATGTTTAGGCAGAGACACAAAACAGCTGCAGAAGGTGTAGAAGCGGAAAAGAGAAGGGAAAGGTTGAAGGAGAAGAGGAGCTGTCAGTGACTGGAGAGATTCAAGTGATGGAAACAGGCTGCTACTGGCTGTGGAAGGAGAGTAGCAACTGATGTTTTTAGTTAAAGATGCTGATTTGTTGGTATGGTGAAAATTCATTCACTAATACCGATCTTCAGCGTTGAATATACTGTGGGATTTTTAAAATTTTTTTCTTTGTTTTTCCGTGTTCTACCTATATTAAATGTGAAAGCTTCACATCTATGTAATTATGCTTTGATTCATCTCACCTCTCAGCAATGATTAAATTCATAAATTATAGAGAGACCCTCAGGCAACCAGGTTCCCAAATTAGATACCTCAGCTGAATTAGTTATGATGAATCAGAGCTAAAATGATCCATGTTTAGCAATCACCAAACATCACTGCCTGTACCGACTGGCTTCAAAGTGACTTACAGATACAATAAGAGCAGGGAAGTATGGATGAACTGAAGTAATGATAAAAGATAATTTTGCCGCTATTAAAATTTTAAGTAAGATAGTATGCCTCCTCACCTTTAAAAGGGAGAAAAACTGAGTCTTAGAGTTCTTAAAGTTTGTATTGAAAGGGGTGGGTGGAATACTAAGCATGAACCTGATCACTTTTGTTCTCTATTTCTCCAAGGGATCTGTCCAGCAACATGGTTACAAAATCACCATGGTATATTTTTATAAAGCCGAAGTATTTACAAATGCTGGAAGTTATAAATAAGAATTCCCCACTGAATTTAAAAATGTAATATTTTAGCTTGTCTTTTTCCTGAAATAAAATAAGAAATAGTTTATCTTTCTTTAAGCAATCTGTCTTTCAAGCCACTTTCTCACCTCTCTGAGGATTGCTCTGAAAGTCACTGTAAGCAGCTTCAGTCACTGTAAGTAAAAGCTGAAATATTTTACTAACATAGTACACTAAATAATATAATTTCTTTCCAGGAGAAATATTCATCAATCAATTACAAAAGGCACGTAAGGTATTGATTGCCATTCTATCAGATGCTGAATGTGCTTCAAATTTCTATTCCTACAGGAGTGCTCAACACCCAAAGGTACCTGGCCAAAATACAGGAATGACAGCCATACAATTTGCTCAGTTTTACTGCTATTCACAAATGATAAGCCTAGGAGCAATCAAAACACATAAATTAAGAACAAATTACACAACAAGCACAGCTTGGGCACTTGGGCCATTAAGGACATAAATAAATGGCAACAAGGATTTTAGAATTTCTATAAAGTCTCCTTTGGGGTGGTTCATAAAATACTCACTTCACAGGGCTGATGATTCAGCTACATTTTTTTTAATTAAGTATTTTACACAAAGCTCAAATTCAGAAGTTTTCTCATTTCTTTTTCAATTTGCAAAGATTCACCCTCCTCTAAAAGTACACCGTATAATTTCATGGGATTCAGAGTTGAAAAGCAAGACTACTATTTCTTATTTAAAATTGTCGTTCTGTGCCTGTGGAATAATTGCTGGAGGTGACTTAGAAATTAAACTTATATTCACATTTTAAGGAAAGGTACAGCATTTAAGAAACTTTCAGGACGAAGTGCAGCTGGTGCGCAAAGGGTACATTCCACGGAGGCTCCCTAGGCAACCTTAGATGTAACACCAGGGCAGCCTGATGTGCTGACTCTAAGAGAAACTGCACAGGGGATGGAGTGAAGTGAAGACACCAGGGCCAAGCTGTGATAAGATGGGAACTTGAAGGTATTATGTAACTGATAAGCTGCCTAATTGCTACCCTGAGCCAACGATCTGTCATTTTTTTTGACAGAATACTATCCTTTGGGTGAACTTTGCTCATTATAATCCCATTGTAATACTGAAACACACCTCTGTCCCAAAAGCTATCTGCCTCCAAGATGCGACCACCCCTCATTGAGCTTATGGTCCGAATTTTTGCTAGTCTATACCTTTAAAGGGAAAGTGAGAAAATTTTACAGCAATCATAACAAAAGTATGTATGACTGGAGTTCCTCAAGCTCCACCTGCAAGGTAACAAACAGTATAAAAATAGCTTAAGAGAGGAGGGATGTCAAGGAAGATACCACTGTGGACAGGGAAGATACCACCGTGGTCAGGAAGACACCATCACTGACCACCCTGGACTTCTGGGATCAGTCGACAGGGCTGAGCCTCTCTTCTGCCCCATAAGGATGTTTGGGGGTAAGGTTTGAACACTTGACTATACCGAGTGCTTCCTCAGGAAACTTAGAAATCTTCATAGAGTTGCTTTATGCGCTTGTAGCCAGGCTGTATTATTAACATCCTCAGTATTTGCACGTGCTTTGCAGACAGTAACTTTATCACGGGCAATCCAAAAGAACTTGTGCATCTGTTGCTTCAATAAACTACACTTTTAATTAATCTAGCCACAAGAGTTCTCATTGAACATGACAAAACTCCTTAAGCGTGGCCGTGCTAGTTCATGGAACGCGACTAGACGGAAGGTGCATGGTGTTATTAGTGCATCCGCAATCGTGATACTTCAATATATATTGAACACACCTGACCACTAATGCCGCATTGGGCATCACTCACAATCGCCGCCCCCAGCCCCTCTGGTATCTGAGGACAAGCTGGAACACAAGGGGTTTATATTCTGCCAAATTATTTTGCCCTTTAACACAACAGTGCCATATGGCTTCTTCTTAAAAAGCAGTCCAAAAGAAGAACCAAATGTTATTTTTACATTAACACTATTTTTTTGTTAAGCAAAATGAAAACTTCCTGAATAAATCTCAAAGCTTTCCAGCAACTCATTGTTTGATACTTTTCTCCTGTGCCACACAGTGAAAAACACTGTGAGGAAGTCAACACACAGGGTAATATTCAGTTCCTTTTTGCAGACCCCCCTAAGCATCCAAGGGTAACCAGGAGATCAGTGTGTGTTAGGTCATTACAGTAGGGGCAAAATTTAGGAGATTGGTTTAGTTGCCCGCAGGTCAGCTGTCTAGTGCTACTTGACATCTCTACATCATCCCCACTCCAGAAAGTTTTTGGTCTCTCATGGGTCCTGTGTTGTGTGTGCCTGCCCACACAGGTGTCTCAGATACTGCAGGACATGCCAAATACTACTAGATGGAACATTAGTCTGGACAGCCATTCAGCAAACCAAAAGCTAGTTGAGGTTGAGCTGAGCCTTTCTCCAGATCTCAGTGACTGTGTTCGCCACTGGCTTATTCAGTTGCCCATGTACAGGAGTCTGGTGCCATTGGAGATGCCCTTAAGTATCAATCCTACCTGGCTGTCACCTGCTAATCCATAAGGCCACTGGTCTCTTGTAGGTCTTGTGTCGTATCAGACAACTCTACACCGGCATCTCAAATGGATGTCTCCAGGGAACCTCAAATGTTTTTTGATGGATACCAGAGTCAATCATGCAGCAGCTGTTCCAGAATAACTTCCTTTTAGATTCTTTTTGAAGAATTCTTTTAGATTCTTTTCTCTTTGCTTCATTATTATTCACAGAATTAAATGCAGCAAGTATCAATACTCTAGTCCATAAGCCACCAACAGGAACAAGACCGTAATCATAAGACAGGACATTGTTTTGAAATATGGATGGAGACGTGTTCTGCTGCTATATAAACCTTGACCAGCGAGGAAAATGTAGTTATTTCAATCTGAGAGCACATTAACCGTGACAGATATGGTACTGCCAATGTAACAGTACCACCTGCCTGCCTGTCAAAATGATTGTCTGATCCACATTTCCAACTCTGAACACGCAGTACAGGAACAAAGAATGTAAGACAGATATAATGTGTTGTCCCCCTCCCCCCCCTGAAATCTAACTGGGATAGAATGAACCAGAACAAAGTGATTTCAGTAATCATTCATTTTTCCAGAAGCCTTGCTGACAGAATGACAGGCGTTTTATTTCATGGGATAGACAGTATAAAATCCAAAAAAGAGTTTTTAAAGTTTAAAACCTTGTGGAAAAAAAATGCCACTTGGCTTGGGCCCAGAAAGGAGCCAAACCAAGTCTCAGCCTAATCCTCAAATAAGTTTTGAAACTCTTGTCAAAAAGAATCTCCCCTGTTTCTTCCCAGAAGTGAAACAAAGAATACACCGGGTTCTTTAACCACAGCGACAAGAGGGATAATTTCACAAGGTCTCTTCAGTGAGCTGGGAATAGCTGAGGCAGGAGCATCTACTCTCTACAACCACCTGAAGGGAGGCTGTAGCGAGGTGGGGGTCAGTCTCTTCTCCCCCTTAACAGGCAATAGGACCAGAGGAAATGGATTCAAGTTGTGCCAGGGGAGGTTTAGATTGGATATTAGGAAAAATTTCTGCACAGAAAGGGCTGTCAAGCATTGGAACAGGCTGCCCAGGGAAGTGGTTCAGTCGCCATCCCTGGAGGTATTTAAAAGACGGGTAGACGTGGTGCTGAGGGACATGGTTTAGTGGTGGTTTTGGCAGTGTTAGGGTGGAGTAAATGATCTTAAAGGTCCCTTCCAACCTAGAAAATTCTATGATTCTATGATTCTACTAGCTTCTTTGGAAATACAGGAATCCCAGATTAGGTATCAAAGGCATGTCTGCCCTAGGACCAAGGCTCTGGAGTTCACTATTTGGGATTTAATCTTTTCCTATAACTGACATGAGCACTCTCATGGTCTTACCGATACAGCCATAGATGTAACATTGTTTGTGTTGGTGTAAGGCCTGGATAGATGCTACACGCACATTGTCGCAGTTCCTGCAGTTCTGTTTCTGGTACTCTTCACAAATGCAGATGATGCAGCCATAGATGTAACACTTTGTGTTGGTCGTAAGGCCTGGATAGATGCTACACACACATTGTCGCAGTTCCTGCAGTTTTGTTTCTGGTACTCTTCACAAATGCAGAAGTTGTTACTCATCTCTTCTATTGGGGCTTTCAAATTCAGCCTCTCCTTTTCCATTTTACCAGATTAAGATGTTCTTTAGAAACCATGCTTAGAATCCTTGGATGCATTTTCTTATAGGTTTGTTACTTTTCCGCTGTCACCACAGTCATTCCAAAGGGATATAACAACCCAAGTGCCTTTTTTCTAAGCAGATCACCTGACTTTGTAACTTTGTTCTTTTCCTTGTTGGTTCAGTTGTGATGTTGCTCTTTCCTAAAACATGATCAAAATATATCATCTGTAGTCTGCCTTGCCATTGCTGTGAACCAGTTTCAGGTTATGCCACCTGCATCATATGAATAGAACAGTTTTTGGGTTTTGTGTTACTAGAGCATCATTGATGAGATTTCAGTTCCTGTCACTCTTCTAATATTTCACACACCTTTCCCTAAAATATGACCTGTGCAGATAACGTGTCGAATCCCTTGAAATGCTACTGCAGGAGAGCTGAAAATGGTACACTGCAGTCCAAGGATGCCACTACCTGCACTGAGTGCCTACTGCAATGGGCTCACTCAATATCACGCGTTTCTGTTACTGATTTTGCCTCTGTCGGATTAGCTACAGTTGGCTTTGATTATGCCAGGAGTTTCTCCTCCTGTTTGGAGGAACCTATTCCCATGGCTTCTTTTCTTTTTCCATTAGAGCCAAATGTGCAAAATAATGAAGTTCTGTCACTCTTTCTGGCCTTACTGGGTTTGCTAATCCTCCAGCACACGCACTCCTGACACTGAATTTGTAGACTGAAGGTCTATTGGGATGCTGCAGAATGAAGCTCTGCTTTCAGACACTTCAGGAAATGCTTACTGAATATATTCAGTACACAAAGTGTCCTTTCAGGGCTCTTCTCACCATTAGGATTTTTATCAAGTTGAATGCTTTTAAGGCTTTCAGTGCCTTTCAGTACTGGTTTTGCTTGCTTGCATGTAATATTATACAAACATTTTCCTTTTACTGATATGTAATATAACATATCCCTGCTGTGTGGAGTGTATGTCCTGCCCAGCTAGCAAGTCCCATTGAATCATGCCATGTCACAGACAGGGGAAGGGATATATTTCTCCATTATTTTGTTTTCAGGGTTCATTGTAATTGTTGCTGGCATTTCCTCAGGACCTATTCGGATAGTCAGATACGCCCATTGCTGTCCTGTTCTTGTTGGTATTACAAGAGAACAGAAGTTGAAATTTTGCATAATTTCTGCTTACAGGTGTCCCCAGTTGCCTGTCTCATACCACTACACCATGTGCTTTCCAAGCACAAATACAGGCTGGGCAGAGAATGGATTGAGAGCAGCCCTGAGGAGAAGGACCTGCGGGTGCTGATTGACCAGAAGCTCAACATGAGCCAGCAATGCGCGCTCGCAGCACAGAAAGCCAACTGCATCCTGGGCTGCATCAGAGGAAGTGCGGCCAGCAGGACAAGGGAGGTGATTCTGCCCCTCTACTCTGGTGAGACCCCACCTGAACTACTGCATCCAGCTCTGGAGCCCTCAACATAAGAAGGACAAGGGCCTGTTGTAGCGAGTCCAAAGGAGGGCCATAAAGATGATCTGAGGGCTGGAGCACCTCACCTATGAGGGGAGGCTGAGAGAGTTGGGGTTGTTCAGCCTGGGGAAGAGAAGGCTCCGGGGAGATCTTATTGCGGCCTTCCAGTACCTAAAGGGGGCCTACAGGAGAGCTGGGGAAGGACTTTTTACTAGTAGTGACAGGACAAGGGGGAATGGCTTTAAACTGGAAGGGGGTAGATTTAGATTAGATATAAGGAAGAAATTTTTCACTGTGAGGATGGTGAGGCACTGGAACAGGTTGCCCAGAGAAGTTGTGGAGGCCCCATCCCTGGAGGTGTTCAAGGCCAGGCTGGATGGGGCTTTGAGCAACCTGGTCTGGTGGGAGGTGTCCCTGCCCATGGCAGGGGAGTGGAACTTGATGATCTCAAGGTTGCTTCCAACCTAAGCCATTCTATGATTCTATCATTTTTCTTGGCACATGATGTGAGCAAAGCAGGTTGCCCCATGGCACTGCATATGAACATTTTTCAGTGCTCTGCATCACTCTTGCCTCCTGTAAGGCAGTCTACATCTGCTGCAGGCACACCGCATCTGCTCTTGGCTATACTCTTCTCCTTCAGTTCTGTGCTCCTCTGTCACTCTTTGGGTTGGAGGGAGGAATGTACCTGCACACTAAACATCCCTCTGTCTCCTTACATGAGTGTCATGACTGGTCCTCATTGGTGTCTTCGGTCCCTAGGCTCCATTTATGCTAGAAAATACAACTGTCTGGCCTAACTAGCTCACAAGGGGCAAAACAGTGAGGCAGTATGGATAGCTGCTTACACCCATGTCTTGGTCCTCTTCATTTTACCAATGCAGATATAACCTGAATGTTTTATGTGGTCTAGTTATTCAAACCAGTATTTTCTAATGTTAAATTTTCTCATACATTCTAGTCTTTTTTTCTAAGATTTCTTCTTTGTGAAGCTCCCCCTACAGTCAACAGACAACAGGAAATCTTGCGGGACAAGAGTCATTTGACCCAGCAGTGTCCAAGGAGATCTCCTCTTCACTGACTCTAAAGGAAACTCAGCTACAGTGAGGAGGTCTGATGTCAGGTGAACAAAACCCAACGTGGATGCCTGAATCTACAAAATTAATAAATAAATAATAATAAAAAAGTCATCCTCGTGCTTTGGGTGGCTAATGGAGGAAGGCCCAGGTCCTCACCTGCAAACACACACTCTTCAGTGATTTGTACTTCCAGTTGTATACACCACTGCTGAATCATTCACTGCTGCAGCTTCTGCTGCTGGTCACCTAGTACCTATGGCTTGTGCAAACTCCAGAAACGTGACAAAATATTCAGCTTCCCTCAGCCTACTAGACTGTCTGTATGTTCATCTGTCCTTCCAAAGGGAGGTCTGCCTGTTTTGTCTACAGCAGCTGCTCCCACTAATTGAAACTCAAAAGATCTTCAGTGTCCTTGTCTTTCCTCAGCGGGCCCACAGCTACTTCCCAGTACTTTGGATTTCTCATCAAGAGCTTGCAGGTCAATCTTACCTTGAATAATGGAGGGGAATTCTTGCTTCCCCAAGGAAAAGCTGAGAGAATTATACATTTTGCCTCCTTGTCTTATTTCTTCCTCTCTTCTGATTCTCATAGCAGAAGCTCTCTTTTATCTCTGCCTGTTCTGGGCTTATTAGTGCTTTCAGTTCTGTGACTCCTTTGTTAGTCAGAAGGCCCTCTGGCCAAGGTTTATAATAATAAGGTTTTAAACCACACTGCTGTGAGCAGCTCAGCTTAGCACCC
>NW_009647838.1:2029307-2054329 GCF_000708025.1 Charadrius vociferus
AATGGATATTACATCGGTTGTCGAATGGCACAACTACAAAGGGAGTTCAGGCTAAATGCACATCCCTACGACATAATCTTCCAGCAAAAAGCTCAGTGTGATGAACAGTCATAAGATCATTCCTACTGAATATAGTCAGGATTTTTCCATAACATAGTTTCTTTAAGACCTGTGATTTAGGAAGAAGCTTGTTTGTGGAATACAAAATTAGATAACTACAGAAAGCCCTATTTCCTGCAATTTATTTACAATTCATAACATTTACATATTTTACAGGTACCGGGAAATGATTGCGATTCTAAATATAAACGGAAGAATGTTTCAACATATGAGGAACCTCTCCCACATGTATGTATGCAAAATAAAGGAAGGGATAATTAAGGGGATGGGGAAGTCCTTATAAAAATGTCCAAAACCATCCCAGGGTGTTGCTTTTCCATATTAATTCCACTGGTAGCAAAAACAGATGAAATGTTTCACCATTTTAAACAGAGAAAGGAAACATGCTCCTAATTTTGTTCCCTCATTTCTAGATCATATCACAACACTTCTTTTTCTGCCCTTCACACTTCTTTTTCTGGCTGAAGCAGAATAAATAGAACTGTTTGCTTACTTGGGAGTTACTGTAGCCTTAAGCTTAGCAGGCAGGAGTAGAATATCTCATTCATGTGCACTAAAACTGGGAAGTGAGTTAAGAAACAGAAAACTAATTATATTTTGGACACAAATAAAAGCCATATATGTTCATAGTGAAAACAGAATGTGTGCTGTATAGACATCTTAGTTTTCCTGTCACAAAGTATCCTTTTTTCCTTCGCAGCATGTCACAGCTATGTCCCAGTATCACCAGGTGCCTCTGAACTACAATCCCTGAGCTGAGGCAAAGGGCTTTAGGAGTGTTGCACTTTCACACTTAATGCCAGCTAGGATATATACTCAAATGTCTCTTGCATCTCTACATAATTAAAATGGCATTCTTGATGAGAAATCTCAAGGCTTATTTTTTCCTTCTGATTTTGGTCTAGAATTCCTCCCAAATATTTATATTTGCTTATTCTCTGCCATGAATGTAAGTACCTTCTTCAACTGTGCAATGTTCTTTCTGATTTATTTCTAAAGAGCTCATATGATACCCTTTCCTCCATCCTTTACCACTTCTTGAAAGATAAAAGTCAAATCAGCGACTGTCCACTTACTTACCATCAACATGCAAACTTTGATATATCATTGTTCATATATTTAACCACTGTAATTATATCCCATCAGAATTGTATTTGCAGATCTATCCTTCATGTTTTGGTTTTTTTTTTATATATACCAGAACATATTTTTAAATCTTGTAGAAGTCAGTGGGATGTAAGGATTCATTTCAAAACAACCCTGCTCTCGCAGACTTTACTGTAGTAGAGCCTTTATGTCCTGTCCCACAAGCCTTCTTTATGAGAGCACTGCCGCTGAAGCAGAGAACTATTTATTTAAGTAATAATAAAATATAACAATAAATAAATATAGGATATAATAATAATAAAACACACCCATATGGACTGCTGGGTTTCTCGTAGCAATAATCCCATTCCAGGATGAGGACCTTTTTGGAAATTATTGTGGGAAAAATAATTTGTTTCCCATTGAATTCTGATCAAAGAGAAGAAATTGGAGGCAACAGGTATTCCCTTGGTATTTTTCATGGCAAGTTTAATTTGGAGTATGATGTACTTACTGATTAATACTATTTTACTAGAAAACCTGGTAGTAGTCTACAGAACATTCACTGATAGATGCACTCTTCACAACACTATTAATGTTCATGTTGCAATACTTCCCAAAGGCCCACAAAAGGAGCAGAGCCTCACGCGCTGTGTGCTGGCTGCACACTTAAAAGGCTCTGTGTCACCTGAAGAGGTTTGCATCTCATTTCAACAAAACACAAGTGCATGTAACAAAGAGGAGAAGACATAGAAGGAAACCGCAATCTGATTAACAATGAGGTAATGAACTTACTTAGCAATGCTGTGTGTACAACCCAATGGTTTGAAAGCTTTTCATTTTTATAAATCAGTAAAATCAGCAGCCTTCCACTACTACCAGTACAGTCTTCATGTGATTGCAGAAAATGGTGATAATATGAACAATTTGGGACAAAACATTAAAAGTGTAGCTTTATGTGCATTATATTGGCTGGGAATAATATTTAAATATATATATATATATATAAAAATTAAACTGGAAATGAACAGGATAAACCCCAAAAACTTCAGCCTGAAATATGTCTGAGCTGGTCATGCTCAGCCTCAGAGCACTCACTCACAGCAAAGACTGAGAATGATTCAAACTGCCACCAAACGATCTTCTCCCTGACCTGCATTTGCAGAGCCATAGGGGTTATTTTGCCAGTCCATATACATTTACACAGTTATTCCTTGTTTTATCTCTTGATATCAAAAAGATGAAAAAGCTACATAACAGAAGATAAAACTAGTTTTTTAGAATTATAATGAGTAGAAAGTAAAAATGGCAATACACATGTCAAATCAGATTCGTGTAGTGATTTCCCATCAATAAAAATAGTATGTTGCGCATTCCAATTTCTTTAGTTTGTTTCAATCCATACTTCTGAGCAAGAGCCTGCTTTCAGGTGCTGGGATCTTGACATAACTGGCTCCTTCAATGGCTCTCAGCTACTTACCGGACTACTCCAGTCCATGGAGTTGCCACCTGATGGACTGTTAAAAGCCTTGCTCTGCAACACAGCACAGTGCCATTAAAATCCAAATTGCACAGCTTGCACTGCACATGTTCCTCCATCAGTAATTTGGGATGGATATTTATACAGAACCAAGGAAGCCAGTCTGAAATGAACACATGCCTCAGCTCGGTTTGTCACTTTGCTGGGGAATATGATGTTCTTTCCGTACTACGTGAGGTTCCTGCAGGTGGTTTCTGTTTCAGACTTGCTGCAGCATTTCTAGTCAGGAGACCAGATCTCTGTGGAGTCATGAGCCCACCCATACTGTGCATTAACTGTGTTTCCATAGTAACTTCTTACAACTTTTTTCACATCTCGCTGTGTAACAGATGGGAACACGTGGTATGTGAGCAGGCTGTGTGACACGAGACAATCTTGAGGAGCTGCTTCTAACATAAAATTGGTATCAATGTACTACATACATGTTAATGTAAAAATTGTAATAAAATAATGGAAAAGAATGAAACAGAGAAGTGGTCAGGAGAAAGGGAAGGGAGGAAAGACCATTTCAATGTTATTTGTTTCAAAACTTGTTTCCCCACAGGTGTGAACCCTCCATCACCGTATTGATTTCATAGGTCAGCACATTTTGCTCTGTTCAAAAAACTGCCCTTCAGACATCAGAAGTAAAGAGTCACATTCAGAGGGATGTTGCTGTTGCCAATCGATTTTTTTTTTTTTTTAAATAGTATTCACTGATGCCATCTGCTGGATTCCTGTCTTTGTCACTGAAATCCTCTCCTCGTTACAGGTGGACATTACAGGTAATGCTGTCTTTTGTTAAAGACTCATTTAAAACAAACCAATTCTGCCAGAGGAATTCTAAGCTAACCATGGGTGAAGAGTAAGTATCGCCCAAAATATTTGACTTTTTCTATGTTTGAAAATCGAGCTTTAAATTACATACATAAAATCTTCAATCCACGTATGTAGGTGAGAACCAGAATAAGGTATCCAGTGAAGAACTACAGTAGAAGACTGAAAAAGCAGAAGACTGTGGAGATGCAAAATCCCACGGTAATACATATGAGTAAGTCCATTAGTTTGACCATTGGGGAAACAAAACTATAACAGAAGGGTCTTTGAGCAACCTGGACATCACATTTATAAGAGCAGGCAATGATTTCCAGGGGGTCCTGTGGAGGCTACAGGCACTCCCTGGTCCCGCAGGGCAGCACACGCTCTTCTCCCCCGCCTGCCCACAGCAGAGCGGTACATACAGTCGCACAGGTCTCCATCACTGCACTGGTTATACGCAGCCCTGCTAACCTGGCAGCTGCTAACAGATAACAACGTAATAAAGGCATCCCGCTCTCCCATTCTAATTCTAGAAAATTGATAGCTCATGTTTGTAGAAAATTGGATAAATAATTCTCAGTAATAGGAAAGGCATTAAAGAAATGTAGTAAATTGTCACCGGTTTTATCATAAAACCTATTTAGCCTCATGGGGAGCAGTGAATTCCATTTGCGTAACCAGGAGAAAAGTGATTACATGTCAGTTGTTAAAAATAGAATGCAGCCATCATGAGGGTATTCAGGAGACATACAACTGTGGCTGGCGTGGGGATTCATGGCGGTGAGGCTCTACACAGCTCCACTTATGGCCCTCTGAGCAAGTCTCTTCACCCCTCTGTATTCCAGGCTCCCCTGTGTAAATTAAGAATAACAATAGCTTTTGTAAGGCATTTTCAAACCTACTGATGAAAATTGCCATGTAAAAAATAGGTACGCGATTTGGATTTATATTAAATACTATCCTAAAGAGAGATGGACTTCAGCTCATGTTTAGTGCTTCTATTAAATTCCATTAGACAGAGAGAAAGACACTCTCCAGTGAAAAGCTCTTTTTTTCTCCCTTCTCATGAAAAGCCATGGTGAATGCAATGAAAACCACAATAAGAAATGTTGAATTCAAACACCTTTTTTGTAAAAATAATACCATGTTAGTGTTCTGCAAAAAATGATATAAAGTGACATAAAGTCAAATAAATTACATGAAGTAAAAATGACATAAATACATGTTTGCTGCTTTAGCATTCCTACAGCAGAGTATGCAAAGAATCTTACCTATTTTGCTAGACACTGTGCCTTCCTGGATAGTGGTATTTTTTCTGCCAATACGTAGTGCCTTGAACCCCTTTCTCTATACTCTCACAACTAGTTTCTTTTAGGAGACGTTAAAGAAGTTAAAATGACTGGACAGTCAGTGAAGGAGGGCAATTTTCAAGAATGATGAAAAGACTTCGGCCACTTCAGTCATGCGGACAGACAATTCCCCCACCTATAGCTATATGAGGGCAGTACTAACTTTTATTTACCAATTTACAAGTTGTTGTTTCTCAGCAAGACAACAGAAACAGGACCTAATGCCATCACAGCTGCATTAATCTCTTTGAGATTCGTATGTAGACGCTTTTTGGCCGCTACCATCTCTGCATTCCTCTTCCTGGAAATTAAAATCACAACTGCTGCATTCATCAGGGGAGATTTGCAGTGCAGATTGAAACATAAGCAGGCTGTGCACTGGGGCTAAAAACAGCAATACTTTTCTGCTGCTCATCCCCCCTTCCCCAGAGAGTCAGTGTGTCTGTACTTGCTAGACATAGTCTTCATATAATATATAGAGATTAAGGGAAAGGACCTTTATCTCATTTGGTACGTACTACCAATTTCAGGACATACCCTTGTGGAGAGGTGTTTCTCCCAGGGCTGGAAGTCTTTGGTGGGAGAAGGCCAGAACATTCGATGCAACACGTAAAACTATATTAATCTTTTTAGATTTAAGTAATATGTGAGCTCTGCCGAGTGGTGAATGTCTCTTTGTGCACATAAAGTCACTACTCAGAACTGCAAGACCCGAGCAGTGTTATTACAATATTTTTAAGGTACTAAAAGTCAAGTGAAACTTCCTGTGTAAGCAACAGAGCCCAGACTGAAATAAAAATTAAATAATGAAGCTCTCAGAACAACCCTTGAAAGCAGTCAATTCAGTTTTCATTGCATCAGGTTTTATGAAGCATAGGCATCCGGGCAGCATGGGTAAGCACATGCTTGGGGAAGAATTTATGGGACTGAGGCACTTGCAAGGAAGAACAATTCGCCGTTATTAGTTATGTTTTCGTAACCACCTTAGTTAAATTTTGACTTTATTGCATATGAGCTGCCTACCTGTTATAAAGAGAAGAATCAAGCTCTTAGAAAAAGCATAAAGCAAAACTTTCAGCAGATTTTTACCTTTTGTTTTTTTAAGTCTACTAAAGAAAGCTTCAGAAAATGTTTTGGAAGCTCCAGTTCATAGATCATTCTGAAATGTTATCAAACAAAAGGAGTTTGGAGCAATGAGGAAGATCCAGAAAGGGAGGAAAAACCTCAAGTGTATGGGCATAGCACTGAAAACAAAGAGGAGCCTGAAAAGTTAACATTTCTGAGCTGAGATGACGAGAATGAGTATGTGCTTTGGGCCCACCCAGACTGTGAAATACGATGGATATATTTGAACCACCATGAAGGCAGGAAGTCAAGTCCAATAATAAGGTCATTGTACCGTGGCAACGAGCCCAACTGTGAGGTTTTTGACCCAAGTATTCACACAGCACACACTTCAGCCTGTGATCTGTCTGAAGAAATCTAAATTTCCTTTTAGGTGTCAGAAGATCCTCTCAGTTAGTGACCCAGCTGCCCTACTTTCCAGTACTGATTAACCCACTGGGTGCCTTAATTTGATAGACACTGTCCTACTTGGCCTGAAGGGTCCCTGGAGCCTCCTGGGTTCAATATGTTCCTGGTGATGGCAGAGCAGGAGTCCAGGGGCAGAGGAGCTAGCAGCTTGCTGGTTCGTATCCATGGTTTCTCTGCTTATAGTTGTGGAGGTGAAGTAGGTTCTGGCTGCTGCAGGTGCTATAGGAAGTGCCCTTCCTCAGACACAGCAGGACTTTAGATACACCCAAGCTATTACGATGGATGGGGATGCCAGGGAAGGAGCAAAGCAGCCCCGCTGTTGGTACTACAGAAGGGATGGTCACATGCTGGGGCAGAAGTCAAAGGGCAGCACCCCAGCGAGGCTGCTCCGCCACCTACAATACATGTCACCTGTGCAAACAGAGGTGCTGCCAGCTACCCATCGTCCAGATTTCACGTGGCTGCCCTGGAGAGGAAATTTCCTCCCCTGCACTTCCTCCTGACATACCACCTGCTGCACCTCTGTCCTACCTATGGGTTGCTACCCATGTGCATTGCACTGGCTGAATAGTGGGGATGGGAAGGGACATTGGTCTGGGATACACCTCTCTGGGCACTTCCATAGGATAACGTACGCACTACTCGTCATGTTCTGCTCTCCTTGACAAAACCTTCACTTAAAGTGGTTCTTTCTCTTGAACTTTGGGATAAGGTAGAACTTGATCTTTATATAGCTTTGCTCTCCACCCAAATTTGATTTAAAGGGACAGAAGGATACTTTTCCACATCCATTGGTAATCTGTTTCAACAGATTATTATTTAAAGTATGTCATTTATTAAAATAAACAAGTTAATTCAAATTTGTATTTTCTGGGTTTCCACTTGCTGAATTGCCTATGAATACTAAAGAAGAAAGCTTTTTCTGACTAAAATATCTCAAAAGACTGATTCTCAATGTTAATAATTAAAAGCTATTTGCTTTTTGCAACACTACTCCTCTTTTTTCTATTAGTTTTAAACTTTGATGGCCCTGCTCACCTCTGCTAAGGTGTAAAAAATGAAAGAGAAATTGTGACAAAAAAAAAAAAAGAGGAATTACGCACAGAATCAGAGATTACAGAATCACAGAACCACAAAAAAACTGAGGTTGAAAGGCACTTGGAGATCATCTAGTCCAACATTCAAGCTCAAAGCTGGATCTGCTACAGTGGGTCTTCCAGGATCATGTCCATTTTCGTTTTGAATATCTCCCAAGGATGCAGACTCCACAACATCTCTGGGTTGCCTCTTCCAGTGTTTGTTCACTGTACAGTTAAGAACTTTCTTCTTACATTTGAACAGAATTTCCTGTATTCAAATTGGTGCCCATGGTCTCCTCTCCTGTCATCAGGCAACACAGAGAAAAGTCTAGCTCTGTCTTCTTTACTCCCTCACTTCATGTACATACACATGCTGGTAAGATCCTCCCTGAGACTTCTCTTCTCCAAGCTGAAGAGTCTCAGCTCTCTCAGCCTCTCCTTATATGTCAGATGCTCCAGTCCCTGAATCATATTCATGGACATCTTCCTTGAACATGGTTCAGTATGTACATGTCTCTGCTGTGCTGGGGAGCCCAGACATTCACCCAGCACTCCAGATGTGTCTCACCAGGGCTGAGCAGAGAGAAATGATCACTTCCCTTGACCTGCTGGAAACACTCTTCCTAATGCAGCCCAGGAGACTTTTGTCCCTTTACTACAATGGCACATTGCTGGCTTATGATCTGCTTGTTCTCCACCGGCACTCCTAAGTCCTTCTCTTCAGAGCTGCTTTCCAGCTGGTGGGTCCCCAATGCATACTGGTACATGAGGAGATTCCTCCCCTGGGGCAGGGCTTAGCTTTTCCCTTTGCTGAACCTTGTGAAATCCCTGTCAGCCCACTTCTCCAGCCTGTCGAGGTCCCTCTAAATGGCAGCACAACCTGTTGGTGCATCAACACCTCCTCCATGCTTTGTATCCTCTGCAAACTCTGTCCAATTGTCCAGGTCATTAATGAAGATGGTAAACACTGTTGGCCCCAATATTGACCCCTGGAGTACTTCACTAGTGACTGGCCTCCAGCTGGACTGTGTGCCTCTCGACCTGACAGCTCAGTTTTCAATCCACTTTACTGTCCATTTATCTAGTTCATAATTCATCAGTTTGTCTATGGGACATTATGGGAGACAGTGTCAAAAGACTTACTAAATTAAGATAAACAGCATCCACTGCTCTCCCTTCATCCACCAAGGCAGTCATCTCATTGTAGAAGGCTATCAAGTTGGTTGAGTATGACTTCCCTCTCATACAAACATGATGACTGCTCCCACTCATCTATTTGTCCTTCATATATGCTTGGAAATGCTTTCCAGGATTATTTGCTCCACCACCTTCCCAAGGGTCAAGGTGAAGCTGACTCACTTGTGGTTCTCTGGTTCCTCTTTCTTGACCTTCTTGAATATAGGAGTGACATTTTCTTTCTTCCAGTCCTCAGGAACATCCCCTCATGTGACATTACAGTTTCTTAGCATATAAAATATTGGGGGCAGGGGGGTGGGGTGGGGTGTTAAAAAGATTTGTGGGATTTTTTTCCCTCTTTTGACTGTAATTCTTTATAAACATTTCCATGGCTATTTGCCTAATTTTTAATAATAATAATAATAAAAGAATAAGATCAGAACAAACAGCTGTGCCTGAACAAATATTGCTCATATAATCGCCCACCATGAAGAACTAAAAGGAGACTTGCCTTTGTACTGTGTTAAGCATTTTTACTCTTTTGTTACTGGGATCTGTTTAACAAGCAAATAGGAAAAACCTAACAGTTGGTTTTACAACATAATTTTTTGACAGAACGCAGTGATGAATAAAATATTTTCTTGTCCCTCACAGCTAGTATGTGATCAATGACAAATGAAACACAGGAGAAGGAACTGAAGGCGAATAGTGAAAATCCCAAGTGCAGTTCAATCGTCTGCAATGCAGGTAAGTTTTTTAAGGTCATTATGAGCCTGATGGCAGCAGAGAACATTCCCCTGTACCTTTTATCAGTGAATGACTGATCCACAAATGCTTCAGCCTTGGAAATCTTAACAGGAGATGCTCTAACTCTGAGCTTTTAAATGGTAATCTTTTATATTATCTCCCTACTCGAAAGAAAAGATAAAATGGATCAGACAGGACTGGCTGCAGTGATACTAAACTACATCCAGAAGATGATGTATTTTAAAACAGTGATTTTAAAACTCTAGCAAAAACCCATTTTGTTCAGCATTTTCAATGTTTAGTATTTTACAATAAGTATGTGCCCTTAGGATAGTTCTAAAATACTGTGCATTATTCATTGTTTGTCCAGGATAAAACCACTTAGTTTTCCCACTCTGAACAAAGGTTGTTCAGGAGGCACACTGTAACATCAACAAAGGTCCCCTCAGGACAACACATGAATAATGGAACAGAAAGTAAAGTTAGTCACCTTCCTGTCTGCATAAATCTAGAAAAAGTATTTCAGTATGATACATGATGGTGATAGTGGACTGAACGTTGAACTACGTCTCTGCATTCAAGCACACAGATGCCTTAAATAAATTATGTATCAAAAGAGAGCCTCTTAATTCTAAAAAAAGGCTGCATCAAAACATATTCATGGCTTGGGCTGCCTTCTCCTATTATTCTACTGTTTAAAAATCAATAACATCAATAGTTTCTGAAAGGTCAAACAAGATGATGTGTTCATTGGTATGAGTAGTATTTCAACGGTATCTGTTCTTCAGCCTAAAAATGTAAGAAAAACAAAACACTGAAACACCCATCGCATGTAAGGTAAAACGTTGCAATGCTGGTTGTGCACACTAGCTGAAAATTAATTTTTAATCTAATGTCTTTGTTTATGATTTGACTCTCACTGACAAAAGCAAAGGTGCAAGTAGTGCAAGTATCTCCTACATGACATCCCTCCTTCCTTGAAAAGGCTAGCAAACCCTAAAAACACTCCGGGAATTTTGCCTGCATCTAAAAACAGAGTTGCAGGGATTGCAACCAGCCTTGCACTTCCTGAAGCACAGTGTAATTGATGCTTGTATCTATTTTCGTAATTGATGCTTGTATCTATTTTATCATCTTATTGCAAGACAAGACAGAAAATTGAAGTTAGGATTTAACGTGAAGAAGGAAGATGCTCTCTTCTTTCAAGGTTTGTTATCCTTTTTTTTTTATGCTCCCTGACATTTGCTGTCTTTTCTCCATCTGCATTTTACTCCTGTATTATTTTTCAGCTCTGTTTTGTGTGCACTGATAATAACACCGTGTAACTGAATGAAATGCTGCTCTTCAGAACCTGACATTTTAGTTACTTTTGCTTTGCTTCTGCTACCACACATAGAAAGGGGCAAGAGAATGACAATGGAGGAATTGGAGAGTAAATAATCTCGTTTGTAAAGGTTCACCAAGCAGCACAGCACAAAGGAATTAACAAGATGTTCATGGCAGCTCTTTAATCACTTCTCTAACATGTGGGAGACTTTCACTGCAAGGGAAAAGGTATCTCAAGAAAGGAGTTCACCTTTACTAGAGATATTTATACCCTTCAGGATAGCACTATTAAAAATAACAGCAGTCCTTGGATTTTCTTTCCACTTAACAATTAATGTCACACACGCTCCCAGAGACCACACCTCTAAGGTTGTTTCAAGCATCTCCATGTCGACTGCCCTGAGCTCTGGCACTAAAAATGTGCCACCAGTGTTTGTGACATCCATAACAAGCCCCTGCTGACCTTGGCCCTAACTCATACTTCCCCCATCACAACCTGAGATGCCACCATACAGCTCTAGGGAAGGAGCTGCTCCTGCTGCAGCCTTTCAGCATCCACATTGATCTCAGTGGTCCCCACGGGACAAACCCATGAAACTGAGAAAAAGGAGAAAGGAGAGCTGGGTGCTTCAAACAGCTCCAGGCAGTGGACAACGCACCATCTGTCATTCTGCAACACCAGATGCATAGAATAACCGAGGAGTCATGCCACCAAAATTGACACTAGTCACAATTTTAGGGTCAGGCATTTCTCAGTGCTTTGGGAGCATGGCTGGGTGTTATTCAAGGGCTACTAGGCAAAGGGGAGAGGCAGGAAATTTATTCGTTAGGAAAGTGGCATAAGCAGTGTAAAAAGACTGTAGACACAGCCCATAAGGCTTTAATGTTTTTATATCAATCAGCAGCAGTTGGTCGCACAGCAAGGAGAGCTCACACTGTACCTATTTAAAGGGTAGCAGAGCTGTGACCACAGCATGACATCCCTAAGGACCTCCCGGGTTCAAGGTAGCTTTGCTACATCTGACCTCTCCCCACAGGACTGTGCTGGCAAGAAAAAAATCCATCCACCCAGGGACTGCTTGCTGTTTTGCTTTTCAACACGGGCAGTATAGAAAAGCATTGGAGGCATTTGGATTACCAACAATATCACGACACAAGATGAAACTGTATGCAGGCAATGATTTTAAAAATAGCATATATAGATAGACCAAGATATAATTTAAGTGCAAAAGAGTTATTGAACACTGCACTTACCAGTATCTATTGTGATGGCAAAAAGCATTAATGCCATAAATCTTATAAATCACCCACATATAACCATTCAGAATCCAACCCTCGTTTCACCCTAACAGCTACTGAGGGGACTATGTCAGGGTAAAGTGCTCTTTGCCAGCTCATGCAAATGTTTTCTGACACTTCTTCCTATTAAAAAATACTTATTCAAATGGAAGAGTCCCTCAGCTTCACTTTTGGATGTCGGGTGATCCTTGATGAGATACAGTTTCCCAGATGAATGGGATGAGGTGGGACCAGGGCTGTTCAGCTGTGAGAATCTATAAGAAGTCCAAAAGGGACACAGATCCAAAAGCGTGGCTGTTGATGGCATAAGGCAGAAGTGTTTTAATTAAAATATCTGTGGCATTTCTGTTACCATTTCCTCTCCTTGAATCTTACCCACCTTGGGTAAGACAACAGCGAAATAAGGAACTGTCCTTCTATTGCTGACTACCATAGAGAGCCCTCAGACCTCTAAAATCAGCTCCACTCAGCATGAGAGAAATGCTGTTCCAGCACTGGAATATCCAAACACAGAAGCTGAGACCACACATGGAACAAATCTCCATTGCTTCATACCTACAGAAGAGTTTGCAATCTTGTTTAGGGGAGTAAAACTCCTCTGCTCCGATATCCTGGGGTCTTTTACTACCACTTGTATAAATCAGCTTTGGGGACATAGAGAAGATGGCAAAGAATTGGGGTCCACTGCTTGAGAAGTTCAGCTCCAGCTCTGTGAACACTGGATTTGCTGGCATGGTTTTACTGATCCTTCTTCCCACTCACAGAGAGTCAGATCATCTGATCCTTCTTCCCACACACAGAGAGTCAGATCATCTCATCAGCGTACAGCTGTAGCGGATGGGCTGTGCCATCAGGAAAACGTGTCCTGGAAGAATAGCTTTGGCCAAGGTGCTTCCCTGCACCACTTCTCTGTGCTGAAATGCAGTTTCCCCTTCTTGCCCCCACCCTAGCCTGGTGTTGAGCCAGGTTTTGTTGCAGGGCTGACCCTCAGCCATATCACTACCCTGGTTCAGCTCACTGAATAAACAGAGAAAAACTAGCATTGCTGCAAGGGAGAGGTCAGGAGTCAGCAACCAGTGACGGCGGAAAGCACGGTGCCACTTTTAGTGGCTGACAATATTTAATTCAGCTTAAACAGGTCATGAGACCACAGGTGGAAACTCGGGCAATGCTCCTCAGAGCTGCACTAACAGAAGTTGCATTATTTGCTTTACTATTTGCAAGTAAGGGAGAAAGGAGGGGCACAGACAAAGGCCTCTCTTCTCCTCAAACTAATGCTAACAAATAGCTTAGAAAGCATGAGGAAAAAGGGAAAAGACATATTTAATATGAAAATATTAAAAAAAAAATTCTCCTATGTGTTACTCTTCATCTGTAGATCTGAAAGCCATTACTAATGACTTTTTTAATACAATACCTTTTTTTTATTCAAGTATTCCTCTGCTATATCACAATTAAGCTGAGTATTCATACAAGACCCCTGGAAACAGACTGAAAAATGTTTTCTTTCATCATGTTAGACTGAAAAACATTTTCTTTCATCATGTTAACCTAGTAAAATGCAAATAGTAAACAAGCAGCCACATATAGATAAGGTTCCTTTCAGTATTGTTATTTAAAAATTATATTAGTAACATGGTAAGGGGGGATTTTTTATAAAGTATGAGGTTTTATTGTCAATGTATGTTTGAAAGCAGATATGTATTATAGTATGTATTGTTAATCAATAATCAGAATTTCATTTTCTAATGAACAGCCAGATAACAGAATCCTCAAAAAGGCAGGTGTATATTCCTGGGCTTCTACCAAAGCTCAAATCATTGAATGCACAGTTCAGCTCAGAAGCCGTAAAATAAAGTTATGAAAAGATTTAAGACAAGTTTCAAAAAGCATATTGGCTTCCTTTTAAAACAGCCCAGAAAGCTGCATCTTATGACATTATTTTGATGTGTTAATTTAGTAAGTGTATAGAAGCTTTTGGGTTTTCTTAGATTACATTCAGCTTTTGAGCAATCATGGAATTATTTGTGAAGTCACCAGGAGAAAGCAGTTAATTTCCTCCTAATTTATTAAATGATTAATTACGGCAATTTTAAAAATTTTGTTTCCAAACACATGTCCTCAGTCATTGTGGGTGGGCAGACCAAGTTCTTTAGAAAACTGGACTCAGAACTGGGTCAGGACTGTTTGTAAGCCAGCATCTTGGTATCTCAAAGGAATATTGCTCATGGTTTCAGAAAGAAGAAATCAGGAAGAAATAAAATGGGAAAAAATATTTGTGTCATTATTAGCATTTCCACAAATACTTAAACTATAAATATGCTTAATGTTATAGTGTCCCCAGTAAACAGTTTATAATCTAACATAAAAGGACTTTTAGTTGTAGTATTCTGGGATATAAAAAACCTTGACATTGGTAAATTTAGCTATCTAAGGTTCTCCTTTGAACTATCTAGACTTTCTGGCACCACTGATTGAAATCCCTTTAGAATTGACTCATCTTTGATTTTCCTGAGAGTGTTAAATTGAGCATATTTATGTTTGGACCTTTTAGACCCAGACCTTGCTCTCAAGACATATAAAATGCCATATTTTTTACAATGCCAAGACCCTCAAACCACAGAGGAAATGTATTTGCCTAGGTTTCTCCTGCAATTAGGAAGATTTACGAACAACAGAAAGCAGTATATCTCTTAATTACTGATGCGCTCAAAGCATCATACCTATTTCACAGGTTTTCAGTGCCCAGAAATATTTTGTTGCATGAGATGTTTCTGCGCTGCCTTCAGTTTTAAAAAGCAAGTATTTTGCGTACAGAAAACATACACTCGTATTTTCAATCCAAGCTCTGAGATATCCCTTCAGCTGATCAAAGTGCTAGCCTTGGCTTTTCAGTCGCAAAAAGCTGAACCAATCACACCAAAAAGTTGCATGATGCAACAAGGCTGGCACCTGGCAATCTATGTGGAAGCCAAGTGACAGGTAAATGCAAACAAACTTGGACAGAAAGCAGCATGCCAAACACTCAGGCTGGCACAGGAATTGGTACGTCATGACTTTGTCAATTCAGCAGTGACCAGATGAAATCTGGCTAAATACACACCTCAACTGGCTCCTTTAGGGTATGCGGTTCTGCACAGATCTATACTAACTGCTCAGGAAATCCACGGCCCAGCATGTATTTTGGCCATGAGATCTACAGAACTAAGGGTAACAGTGATACCCCCGTTTCCAACTACTCTTCCAGTTGTAAATTCTGGTTGTGGTTATACCAGCAGCTACCTTTATCAGGATTTACCAAAGTGTAAATGTCATGCTCTCATTGCTTCCCCACTCTTTCTTTCTCCGCCCATCTTCAATGCCCAGCTACGTTACCCCACTTCTTTTGTATTATGGATCAAAAACTGTAACAATATAATTGTTTCTGACAGCAGAAGCATTTGGCCGTATCATTAATACAGAGGGCATAAATTGGGGATTAAATGATATGTTTATGTAGGAAGATTATCATACCTTAAGTACTGTATAAATTTACGTATTAATTCTGCAGTCGCTCGTGTTGCTGAATATCTGAAATAATGCTTCTGAAATTGATGAAATTACTCTGCATTTTCAGTCATACAAACTAAATCTTAACCTGGATTCAAATACTTGCTTCTTACGGGCTTAGCTCTGGACAAAAACTAAACTAAACAAAATTCCTTGTGTTAAAGATTCAGACCCTTTCCCCAGACACACTTATTTTCATCAAGCAGACTGACATTAAACTAGCAGTCAGTTGAAAAGAGGATGACAGCAGACAGTAATGGAACCTCTATACGCTGCTGGGCAAACTCCCACTAAAATTAAACACCAAATTAGCATTAGGACTTCTAAAGTCTGGAAATGTGTACCAGGGGAACTCTGCCAAGCAAGTCCTTGCCAGAAAGGGAGAAATTCAGCTGTCTAAACATAGGTGCCTAGTGCCATTTGAGAAGCCCAGGTATGGTCTTTAGGAGACCAGGCGTCTCCACAGGTCCCCACCCATATCTGCCAACCCCACACAGATGTCTTAGGTGCCCCAGGGCTTCTCAAAGGGCACCAGCGGTCTGTGCTGAGGCAGCTGAATCCCACCCAGAGCATCTACCATGCAATTAAGGACAACTTAAAATTCTTCAAGGAGGCTCTGGAATGAAAAACATAGCTATTGTTAAGTATTCATTTTATCCCATAAACAAAACATGTTTAAAGGAAGCTGCCCTACCTCCTTGTTTAAAAAAACTCACCACTTTTAATCTATCTAAACACACTCATGAGTTTTAGGTTTGTCTTTTCTGTCAATAGCCCTAAAAACTGTGACTCCTACGACAAAGACTGTATTGCATAAGAAAACAGAGCCTTTGATAATAACCAGTTTCAATTTAGGACGGTGACACACTAAGCATTTATGTGAAATGAGCATAAGCAACAGAGAGCATGAGTTATTACAGCCCTGGGCATCATATGGTGACTTCAGGTACAGAATTAAATGACATCAGAAAGGCAGCTTAGAAACTCCTGCTGCACAGTTGGGTCTGAAGGAAGAAGGAATGGGAATCTGTGACAATTTCTAAGTCTAGAGGTCCAGGAAGCGTACACAGTACTGCCTACCTTTACCTGTTCATAAAGGTTAAATCACTGCCTGTCGATCTGTACTGCTTCACCTTTGCTCTTGCAATCAATAGCACATACTTAGCAAAGGAGAGATTCACTGCTATCTGTTTTACACTGAGAGGTATTGTGTAAGGAGATAATTCCTTTATACCAGAAAGATGTAGAGGAAAAGGAGGCAGTAGGACAGAGGGGGCTGTAGAATTAATTTTCCACCCACGTAAATAAGAAACAAAGGCTATAGCAGTTGCTGAAGCAGACTGTATTAGGCCTTCACCTTCCTTCCAGCCCAGAGGACTCCAGCGTGCAAAGGAGGATCTGGTGCTCTGTGTAACAGCACACCACCAGCACGGTTAGAGAAAAAGGCTGAACATACACAGGGCTGTGCCTGTGCGTGTGTACATGCACGTGCCCGTGATACATGCAACCAACGTATTTCAAAGAAATATGGGTCTAGGGCTGAAGTCTGCCTGCTTTATGTTACTTTTCCAACTTTCACCTGTTTGTCCAACTGATTTATGAGGATAACTGTTTTGCCCTGAGGTGAAAAGCCTCTCCTGCTTATTGCTTCACTATTTAGTATATTGGCAAAACAGTTTCATCATTCATAATAAATAGAAAAAAATGTAAGTAAAGGGACAGTTGCCTAAGTCACCTGGATTATAAGTACAGACATGAATGCAGGGTCTAATTATATCTATTTTCTTTCTAGAAATGTGGTCATGTTTCAGGCAGCAAAGGGAACCAGTTTTACATGAGCAGCACACGCATACAGATACCTTCTTGGCCACTCTTCCTCAAGTAGCCCATCCCTCAGTCTTATATTTTCTACTAAGATCACTAATTCATTAAAAAAGGTCTCACCTCCCACTTTGGAGAAACACCGTTTCCATGGATGTAACACCTATGACAACCAAGCAGTACATGCTGTGAAATGTAAGTGCAAAAGGTCTCTTATTTGCTATTTGACTCATTATGTAGTAATATCCAGGCAGCCCTCGCATTATTGAGACAGCAGAACATTTGATATGAGACATAACAACAGTCAGAGACAGCAACTGTTTCGACGAGTTTCAAAGAGCCCATGCGTTAACGCACACTAGGCTCATTACCACTCTTGACAAAGTCTTCAGGTGAGCATGAGAAGCCTTAGTTCTAAAATTAGGGTCTCTGTTGTCTCCAAAATCTTAACAAATGAAAACACACTGTATTTATGTGTCATTATCTTGGTCATGCTGCTACACATAAATCCAAGCAAGCAGACTAAAGTTAGATTCCCGTATGTCTTGTTCAAGGCACAGCAATGTCATTCACCAGAGGAGATCAGGGAAGCAGCACACAGATGAAACTGGTGTATTACATATTCAGCGAGTAACATCGTCTTCCATATGCTTCATGAAATGTTCTAACATGGGGAATATAATTCCAGTGCTCAGCCTAATATTGTAATTCCTGTTAAACAACTATAATTACTTCATTAAGGCTTATTTCCCAATCAGCTATGACCCTATTTACAATTGCTCTGAATCAAATCATGCTATTAGAGAGGTTGCTTCTGCAAAGTATCATAAAACATCACCTTTTTGCACCCACTTTGCACTGGCAAAAATTACAAAGAAAGGCCAAGAAGCCACAGAGAACTGCACTGCATGCTTAAGTCCTTTAGAGGGGACAAACAATTGAAGTTTTATTTATTTAGACTTTAGCAACCAACTTCTACGTTTTGGTTCCCCTGCCAGAAAAATCAGTATAAATTAGATGCAACTGTAACGCAAGCAGAATTTGTGGAAGGTATGTGAAGGGTGCAGTGCATAGATGAGGTGGATGAGGGGAGAGCAGTTGACGTTGTCTACCTTGACTTCAGCAAGGCTTTTGACACAGTGTTCCATAACATCCTCATAGGAAAGCATAGAAGTGTGCGTTAGATGAGTGGACAGTGAGGTGGACTGAGAACTGGCTGAATGGTAGAGTTCAGAGACTTGTGATCAGCAGCACAGAGTCTAGTTGGAAGCCTGTAGCTAGTGGTGTTCCCCAGGGGCCAGTATTGGGTCCAGTCTCATTCAACATATTCATCAACGACCTGGATGAGGTGCCAGAGTGTACCCTCAGCAAGTTTGCTTATGATACAAAACTGGGAGGAGTGGCTGACACACTGGAAGGCTGTGCCGCTGTACAGCGTGACCTGGACAGGCTAGAGCATTGGGCAGAGAGGAACCTAATGAAATTCAACAAGGGCAAGTATAGGGTCCTGCACCTGGGGAGGAATAACCCCATGCACTGGTACAGGTTAGGGGCTGACCTGCTGGAAAGCAGTTCTGCAGAGAGGGACCTGGCAGTCCTGGTGAACAAGCTGACCATGAGCCAGCAATGTGCCCTGGTGGCCAAAAAGGCCAATGGCATCCCAGGGTGCATCAAAAAGGACGTGGCCAGCAGGTTGAGGGAGGTTATCCTCTCCCTCTACTCTGCCCTGGTGAGGCTGCATCTGGAGTACCATGTCCAGTGCTGGGCTCCCCAGTTCAAAAAGGACAGGGAACTACTGGAGAGAGTGCAGCTGAGGGCTGGATGATCAAGGGAATAGAGCACCTCTCATGAGGAAAGGCTGGGAGACCTGGGTCCATTTAGCCTGGAGAAGAGAAGACTGAGAGGGGATCTCATCAATACTTATCAATAACCAAAGGGTGGTTATTGATAGGATGGGGCCAGACTCTTTTCAGTGGTGCCTGGTGACAGGACAAGGGGCAATGGGCACCAGCTGGAACACAGGAAATTCTATCTCAACATGAGGAAAAACTTCTTTACTTTGAGGGTAACAGGGCACTGGAACAGGCTGCCCAAAGAGGTTGTGGAGTCTCCTTCTCTGGAGATATTCAAAACCCGCCTGGATGCATTCCTGTCCAACCTGCTCGAGGTGAACCTGCTTTGGCAGGGGGGTTGGACCAGATGATCTCCGAAGGTCCCTTCCAACTCCTACCAGTCTGTGATTCTGTAGGCATCTGAAGGATGGTGAACGTGAGTACCTCAAGACAGTGCCTCCCTCCATGAACTGATGAAGGCTGTTATCAAAATGTATTTCCTCCATTATTCCCCAAAAGATGAATCTCCATGTGGCATGTTTTGCAGGTGGTGTTTTGAAGTCATCAAACACAGACCCCCCCCCCTCCTCACTTCTGACAAATGCCCAAGTCAGCTCCACCATCATCTCCCATTCAAGCCCAACTAACAAAATACGGCAGAGGTCAGTTAACAAACCTGATGAGTTAGTAGTTGTCAAAGTCCTCCCTGAAACCTCATTGTTGGAATAAGACACTTCTGGACACTAAAGACGCTGCAAAGGAAACGCAAATTTTTTAAAGGTAAGATCCATTCCAGTCACTGTAAATAACTGAGACTGTATTTAAGAATGTCATTTCCAGGCATTCCCATGATCCGGCCTTCAGTGACTGGAAACAGGATTTTCTCAGATCATCCTAAATTAAAAGAAATGGGCAAGCTCTGGCTAATACAAAATGATGTAATTTTAGATATTTACACTTTACTTAAAAATAGCTCTCAGTGTCAGGAGAGAAAGGAAGCATCAGCTCTTAGCAATACCAACTTCCTCTTTTACCTCTCTGCTAATGTAGCATTTGTTAACATAGGAAAAGGAGTTTGCAAAATCATGTAATTGACAGAACTTGTCACAACCGAGCAAAAAGAGTTGACCTTTGAGTGTTACCAAAGTGTAAGTTAATGTAATGCAACAGCTGAAGAGCGCTTGTACTCTGTATACTCTGAAAAAGCAGGGAAGTCAAGCAGAAAGGTGCTTAATGCCTTCTCCCTGTCATCATATCAAATAATTTGAATATGGCAATTTTGAAATTTTCTGAAGGCTTCCCTTGTCCTTTGTTGTCAGTAGGCCATGAACTGAAGAAGTGGAAGGAAGCAGAAAAGCTGTGGACTTGAAGCCCTGTTAGCTGCTGTGAGAGTTGCTCTCTCTTGCAAAAGACACTGTAACAATATTCTGCTCTTAGGTGTCCCAAAATGCCCAAACTAGGAAAACTATTTGTTATTAATTTCATCAAACTGATAAATTATCGGTTGGAACGCTGAATGATTTTTCCAGACATTCATTTCAAGCATGTTTCCTTGTTTCCTTGGAAACTGAGAAGCAAAGAAACCAAAGGAACCCAAACTGCCATAGCGTATCACTCTCTTTTTGTTAAGGTACAAAATTCCTTCCCACTAAAAGTTGTGCTACAAAAATTCTGTTATGTGTGGCTTCTGAATATCTGTTAAGTCATCAAAATAGGCATTTTTAAAACCAAAAGATACAGAGATAAAATGTTAAAAAAACCCCAACTTCCTACTGTAAGATATACTGAGCTTTACAGAGAGCTCCCAGACAAATTGTGTGATCTTTAAGAGCATGCAGGCCACTTTATTAAATGACAGCCCAGCTCCCTGCCCTTCAGCCAGCATGCATACCTTGTGACTAATCACTTCAGGCTGGAAATTCAGCCTTCAGTATCCTTATAAGAACACAGGTATTCTATTTGCTTGCAAGGGACTTAAGTATCATTACTTACTATTATGAAGAGCTGCCACTGTCTTTAAATAATAGAAAATAAGGCCAAAAGAGTTCAGGTACCCCATTCCCTTTCCTCTTCCATGAAGTGACCTTTCTTGCACAGATTCCAGTTCAGTATTTCCTACGCATCAGCTTGTCTCCTTTACAACATCCTTTAGCTTTCCACTTCATACCCTTCTGTCCTGGTCCTCACATTTACCCACCCAGTACTTTTTCCCAGTATCTTTTCATAATACCTTCTTCTTTACCTTTCTTCATTGTTTCTCCTTCAACACATTTTTAGTCATTTTCCTCCCCTGTACGCTCTCTTTCCCAGCCCACCCGTCTCCCTTCATCCTCACTATTATTCCAATCTCTTTCCAAACCAGCCTCCTGTTCCCCTCAGTTTGTTTCAGTGCCCTGTTTCCTCACTTCTAACGGACTCTTCCTGCTCTTCACCAGTCTTTCCCTTAATTTCACTCACTTTCTTTCATTAAGTGTATACACCAACACCCTATAGTCCTTCATCACTACACACTCCTTCAACATCACGTTCCTGTTAATTCACTTTTACTCCTTCGGTTTACATTGTTCTTGCTTCCTAGCAGCTTGTTTTAGCAAGGTTTTGATCCACAGTTTAACAAATAACTGATAGCTGATTACCTGATAGCTGAAATGCTAAAATAATCACCTCTCACTCTTCAATCATAACATTTTTTGTGTTCATAAAATGAACTGATTGCATTTTATGGGCAGGATGGCAAAAAAATAAACCAAACCAAGGATGATGCCCATCTGCATTTGAAGAACAAGATTTCCTAATTAAGGGAACAGTGCAAATAACAATACCTGAAATCAGATCATCTTAACCCCATCTGAAATCATTCTAACGCACAAAAGAGAGCTAAACTCATGAACATACAAGCCATACCATTCTGAAATCTTTTAAAACACTCTCAGTGTGGAAAATCTCATGGCTGTGCATTTGAGTGGAGCACAGTTAATGCTGGCCCTTTTCCAGTCACTGTCTAACACATCATGACTTGATAGTCAACTTTTTTGTCTACTTCTAGTATTTGTCAAATATGGGACACGGGGAGATTAGGACATAATGGGTTTCAGTCTCTTTTTAATAAAGTCAAGTATTTCAAAAAGTGATAGATAAATAAAACATTATGTTGGCATAGCCCACTTATTCCACACCCAAAGGACAGGTGGGATAGAGTTGCCTTCTACAGGAAGCCACTGGTTCTCAAAACCGATTTCTACAAACATTAGAAAAAACAGGTTTAGTCTAACCTGTGGCTTTAAGAGCAATCCCAGTTAAATGTAATTACAAATCTAGCTGCTCTGAAGACAAGGGGGCTCACCCAATCCTTTCTAAGTCATAATTTCCCCTCTAGTCCTCTTTTTTCCCCAAAGGGTAGTAATTTTCTCCCAGCATGCACAATCACAGGCAGTCCTGTCGTGGCTCAGCTGCATTGGTTAGTATACTCTAAAGAATCAGCCAAGATTTAACTCTAGCCCACACTAATCACTCTTGGAGATGAATATTGTGTATATAACCTTTAAATTCTTGGATCCCAGTGGCTTTTGAAAGTTGTATTTGTAGAGATTTAATTGGGGTTCTCACACAACCTTACAACACCCTACAAAATTCCAAGATGCTTTTCAAGAGCTTAGTCTCAACCTACAAGACAGCACAGCTTGCAAAGATATCGTAGCTGCTAGAAGTAATGACAATGTTTTTCCTCTATCCCCTCAAAATCCCCTTCCATTTCTGCTAATTATACCTTATCTTCATTAATTAATTGCTATAAAGGTCAAAGTCTAAAACGAAGACGCTGATTTTTCCTCATAAAATAATCCCAAAGATACAGGTCTGGGGAGATGAGATGGCTCCAGACCAAAACAAACAATTGCCTTCCCATGCAGAGTGTAGGGATGCAATGACGAACATCATAAAGCTGGTTAATCAGGGAAAGGGAACAGAAAACACAAGCCCACAGTAAGGGGAATACTGATTCACAGGTGCAAGTATCTATCATCCAGTTTTCCTTGCAAAACATCAAAGGTGAGATTTTAGGGAAGGCTGAAGCACCGAATTGGCTGATGGTGTAAAACACTGCCTCTCAACTCCTCACTCTGCGCATGCTAACTTTGAGCGTATAACCCTTATAGGAAATATATGATAAGGTTTTAACTGCTCTGCAGTTAAAATATTTAAGAGCTTGCATCGCAGAGCGCTGAGCAGCACTAAAAGGCAGGTGGAGGTCTATTACCCTGCTCTCCCCTAATGGGTCCATGCTGCCTGGCAGTAACACGCAGCACAGATGGTGTATGACAATGCATAGACAACAATACTTACTTTTTCATCAGCCTGTGACACCCTGTTAGATACATCCTTGTTGGATGAACAATTCCTATTCATATTTACTCTCTGAGATTCAAGAGTTTTAATTTCAAACCTAATTGCTATATATAAATATATGTTTTATGTCACATAATAATTTAGTTGCCACAGAGGTGTCTAACTGTAATACAGCATATGGTTTCTAATGGATGACAAACTAACATGAGTCATATATGGTCCAGTTTCAGCCTGGGATCAGTCCTCAACGATGTGGGGTTTATGTGATTATTTTGTTATTCTGACATTTTGTCCGTCAGCACATGCCCCTAACAAATTTTGAAGCTTTTGCCAGTTTTACAGGTCAAGTGGAGAATTGGGATACAAGTCTCAGAGACACTACATTCTTTGAAATCTCCTAAGAATTCAGAGAGAAGTAGAAGAGACACCCCAATTAGTCTCTCCGCTAATTAATGTCGCCACTAATTTCACATTTTTTCTTGAGCCTCTTATTAATTTGGAAAGATTAATGACATGTCTCTTGACTGGCAGCTCTGCACATGGATGCCAGCCCAACACACATGCAGGAGGAAAAAACTACAGGTGACTTTGGTGGGAGATAAAGATGCAGAAGACTCAGCGGAAGCATACAGGGAGAAGGAACACCCCTCCCTAGGAAACCAGGCCTCATCCACTATGCTGCTTAAGAAACAATGTGTTTCTCATAGGAAAAAAGACACCAAGCTGCTTTTACAAGCCTGTTTTCCTAAAGCTAGTGGAAGTTGGTACATATCTTCTTATCTTAGAGCTGATAAACTTTTTTTATTTCCCAAGCCAACACATTCACCCTTTTAAGGACAACCTTCTCACAACTTGTCTGTGTTCCCAGTAGTACTTATTCTGCAGTATTTTAAAAAATGATCTAAACCAACACGAATGGCTTTCAGTCTTTCCTGGCCAACTCCTTTCATAACTCGCAAGGTGACAGTAGGTACCTGACACGGAAGACGTAAACCCCTAATTTTGACCAGTCCCTGCCCCCTGGCACATCCAAGGGCTCTCCCACCGGGATGCCCCCCAGCCCTGCTCCTGTCCCTGTCCCAGCGGGGACCACAGCCCTCGCTGCAGCTTCTCCTTCGCCTCCTTTGAGATTTCACTTAACCCTTCTGACTCATTTTAGACCCGCACCCCAACCAGGGCTTCAGCTGAAGACCTCCTTGCTGGCAGGCACCACCGCCACGGCAACGTTTCCCTGAAAATCCCCGATTTTACACCTTTTGATACTCTCCATTTCTGTCCCTCACGCCGAGCATCTCTCCTCCCGGAGGGTTGGCGGGGGTTACCTGACCCGGGACGGTCGCTGCCTGCCCTCGCCGAGAGCGGCGCTGGGATCGTATAACACAGCCCCGACACCGTCTCCGAGCACCCGCCTCAGCTGAGGGAA
>NW_009647838.1:2055483-2080598 GCF_000708025.1 Charadrius vociferus
CCCGTGGAGGGGCAGCGGCCCGCTGAGCGCCAGGCGAACTTATTTTTAGATGTGCCGCCCGTCTCAACGCATCTTAAAAATAGCGCAGCCCTTATTTAAAGAGTGGGGAAGAAAGTGGTTCTGGAGGCCTCGTGGTGTGTTGTGTTGTTTTGGGTTTTTTTAAGCCGATTTTTAGAGAAAAAAAAATATGTTTCGGTCGTATAGGCAGCTGTGGGATGGTTAATATCCACAGGTATGCACAGGATGCTTTTACTGTATCTTCATTAAGGTCACCCCTTCAGCATGGGAACAAAGGTACTCATGGCTTTGTCCTCCGCAGCGTGTCTCTGGCGTGAGATGCAGGGTCTGGTGCCTGTGCACACCTGAGTCGTGCGAGACTTTATAGGGTGACTCGAGCTTTTTTTTTGGTCCGTCGTTTTCCTTATTTTCTGTCTTCTCACTTGTCTCTGGAACGCCTGCAACATGTGGGTGATGCAGGCTGACGGAGTGATAACAGGCTGCAAGGATCAGTGCTCCTTATTATTTTGTCAATTAATCTTTTTCTTTTGTTTCAGCTACTGTATCTCAGCTGATTCTGGTGACAGAACTACCGTAACATAAACTGGTCTTCACCAAACGTATGATCTATTCATGATTGCTAACAAAAGAGAATCCCAATTTTTATTCTAACACCACTACAAACACATGGCAGACTTGTGTAAATGAAGTGTAAATGAAAAAAAAATGAAAAGTGTATCTCCAATAGGGAAAGGAATTCTAAGAAAAAACGTCGAATTCTAGAGTATTTTAGATTGGAAAGGAGCTCTGGATGTCATCTAGTCCCACCCCTGTACTCAAAGCAGGTCCAGTAGGATAAGGTTGCTCAGACCTTGTCCAGATGAGTTTTAAGCATCTCCAAGAATGGGGATTCCACAGTCCCCAAGTTGTGATGGTACCAGTGTCTGACCACCTTTGTGGTGATTTTTTTTTTTCTCTTAATCTAATGGCAATTTGTGTTTCCTCTTGTCCTGCAACTATGCACCTCACATCTATACGTGGGTGATCGTAACCATGTGCATCTGTAGTTCTAGAAGCCAGTAGAAACCATGCTAGTGTTTTGGACCAAAGTGCTGATTGTTTCATGACATCATTGTAAGTATAATTGCTAGATTTTATTCTCATAAATTGGGAATTTATTATTCCCGAGCATTTGCTTAAAATATCCTGTTTATTTGAATGTAATTAATAGCAGATTAGCATATTAATTAAAAATGCATAAACACCTTATGAAGACTATTTGTTGTTTTGTTTTTTAATCAAATAAATGTCTCAAATAATTTACCCATCTCTGTTTGTCCGTTGGCCTTGTGTTCCTTAACCTGAATTTGAGACAGTTTGCTTCCAACCTTTGCTAGAGTCCTTTCACCATTAGCAGCGTCACATAGTCTCTTGGAATGACAAAGAGTCTACTCATTTTAATAGAAGGAAAACTTTTTGGCTTTAATCTTGGAATAGATTTTCCTTGGGAAGGGATGTGCCTTGAACAATACAGTACAACCTGTTATTACTGGGAAGTTGCCTTTGGACTATATGGGCATTGTTTAATGCTCTGGAGAAGCCTTGGCTGATATTTATGATGCCGTTGGTGTGGTAAATGATGTGGGCACCTTTTTGTCATTCAGCAGGGAAAAAAAAATGTTTTTAGACTGTACAGAATAAAAATCTGCATGTTCTCTAGTGTGACACGACTGTCAAAATTACTTGTTTCTTAATTTGCGTAAATTCTTGGATGTCCCTGACAATATTTCAAAAGCAGGAGAATATATTTGTAATGTGACTCATAGTATGTCACTTCTGGACGTGTCTGGGTAGAATTTCAAAACATTAGTATGATGCTGCTTAATCGCAAATGCTTTTGAATAACTCATGGTTTCCATTAGAGCCATATCAAATAATTTATTAGAAGCCGTTTGAATGGCTGGCCGCACAGAATTTGATGATATTTGGAATTGTTTGATAAATAATTTAACTTACTTTTCCAGATAGCATCTGCCATTTTATAATGATGGAAACACCTGACTGTTATGCTTATTGGCTAGTATTAATTGTAGTGGGCTTCCACTCAGGAAGAAATCAAATATATGGTAGGGTTTGGTGGTTTTTTTTATTATTGTATTTAGTCCTTTAATGCCTGTGTGAGTCTTAGATATTCTTGGCATGTACAAACCTCTTCTGCAGGCTCACTGAACTCTAGGTTGTATATTGGAGATTTTAAATTTTATGACTGCTAATATTTTAGGGCTTTTAAGATGGTGTTTTCTGTTTCAAAAGTGGATTACTTTATCGATCTTTTTCCCAGTCTGTATTAATCTCTTGTTAGCACGTCATTATGGTAAATAAGTAAACTAATGACACATTACATTTCCATAAAATAAAAAAAAAGCCTTTATGGGAGGGTATAAGGGCTTTATTTGATTTGACAGTATTTGAGAATGATTTGCGTAGTTGCTAAAACAGTTTATATTGTACTGGTAAGATCAAAATCTTGGAAGGGGGATCATTGTATGTCTGCAAGCAGATCAGGGTAGCAGTGATTCATATAATAAATTTCAGTCTGAATTTGGACACGAGCATAAAACTGGGAAGGCACTTATTAGACTCATGAATGGTTTGCTTACCGTAGTGTGTACAGAAAGGCTGTAACTTATTTTAACGTTATTGTTGTAGGACAGAATTTCATAATGCAGCTTAGACACCTTCAGTTTTATGGCCTGGAGGACTGAAATGTTGGAATAGCTGTGCTGAATTAAACCTGGGGTCTGTGACAATGACTAATACCAGATGCTTCAGAGGGAATTGTAAGAACAAATGTGAGATAATTTGCATCCCATGTTCAAGGTGAATCCAATGCTTTGTAGTTTGGAATTCGCTTAAAACCCAAATAACGTTTAACAGCCTCTTCAGATGTTATTATGCATAATTATGATAATTTTGGACATACTTGTTGCTCATACAAGTAGCTAGTCTAGATCTATGACTAATTTGGGGGGCAGCTAGTTTATGCAGGGGTTTTGTTTGCTTGCTTGATGCCAGGCTGTTTACAGACCGAGGCCAAATTCACTGAGTATTTTCCACTAAATTAAATGATTAGGGCTAGCGTGACATTCAGGGAAAAAGAGGTGGTTCTGCCCACATCCTTATACTTTAAGCTGCAGTGGTGACAACACTGATGTGGGTGTGAAACCTGCCCAGTTTCAGATTCCTTTTCTGTCTGTGTTGGAGCAAGCTGCTTCTCAGAGAATCCCGTTATCACCAGTTTGTAGGATGGTCTGGGGTGTGTTTATCTCAGCTTCTCCTGTGGAGTTGAAATAGAGACTGTGCCCATGCTTGCTAGTTAGGTCTTTTATTTTGGACTTGGGAAACTTGTGAAGTTTGTGTTCCAACGGTTGTCCTAGTGAGTGTTCAAGTATTTTTATTTGTAAACAACAAAGAAGCCTGGAGTGACCCTTTAGCCTGGTGTGTGCTTAGTTGAGTCTCCTGAGCTATGGGCTTGACTTAAAAGCGGGGGAGAAAAACGCATTGGTATAGTACAGTCTGTTTCTGAATATTGCTCAATTCCAGTATCAGTATCATCTTGAATGTGGGATGCTTATCATCTCACATTTATCCTGAGAGGCCATTTCTGAATACTGTTAGATTCCTGATGTTGATGGCTTCATTGTGTGTTGTGTGAATATGTATTTATGAACATGTAAAAATAATACGTAGTAGAATGGTCCCAGTCAGTAGTATTCAGTAAATACCTGTGAACGTAAGCATAGATTTCATTATGGTACTGCTTAGGAATTTTTGCTGGCTTTTCTGAACTTCATAGTCTTTGTGTGCAGCCCTGTGGAGGTTTTTGAAAGGTTTACAGTTTGCTGGTGAAATTCTGCAGTACCTTTCACGAGCTCCTGACAGGCTCCACACTACATTTGAGGACTTACATGTTTGAACTTCAATTGCAATTGCACAGAATGCTGTTACAAATCAGTGTTCTTTCAACTTCTCTTTGAGGTGGATGGCTTTACGTTCCTTTTTTCTAGAGAGAAATCCATGATATGTATATATATACCAAACTGGCCCTGAAAGGAATGCCATGGCTCCTGCTCGAGGGTTACCTCTGCTAGACTAGAGATCAGTAGGTTGCTGTACTAATCCCACGGCAGCTCCACCAGTTTAAGTGTTTGGTTGCTGGTATTTGTACTAATGTATCATCAAAACCTGTTTTCAAATACTTTCTGTTTGCAACCACTCGTTCTGTTCTCTGCTAGCGGCATCATTGCTGCAAGCATCTATAGCAGGAGACTGCTATAGATGGCAGTGTCAGGCTGGAGGAGCGATGGGAGACTTTTTGGTGACTGTAGTCACAGGAGGTGAGAATTAAATTTAAAACCTGGCTTTCTGTCCCTGGTAATTGAAGTTTTCTTTCCCCATATAGTCTTGGTAAAAATAATAGCTTTTATTGACTTTTTGTTATGTTATCGATGTCAACCAAGAAACCTCTGCAGGTGCTTTTGGCAAATGTCTGAAAGTATAGAGGTAAAAACATAGTACATGTTCACTCTCATACTTAAGACTCAGTTCTTGAAAATTTGTACATTGCAAAAAAAAGGTTCTCATAAATCCCTCGTATTTTTGAATGAGCTGGAACAAAGCATGTGATAATACCAATAGTGTTACTAATGTCTATAAAATATTAGCCTATGCTTCACGGTAGAGCATTTTGTTTTATTTCAGTTACGTAAGAGCACAGATAATTAGAGTACTTAGAAAGGAGTTTAAATACAAGTGTCAGTCATCATTGTAAAAGAGTGATTGTTGGGATGTGCATTTATTTTGTTCTTTGCATCATAGTATGTGATTTGTCTTGGAGCAGGAATTGCAAGGCCTCCAGACCAGGCCATGACAGGGCGTACAGATTTGGCATAGGAATCCACGCCAGAGAATCTCGCCGGAGCGAGACTGGAACTTTTCTGTATGCTACATATGTAAGGGAGTGAAGACATTCAGCAGTGTATGGGATACTGCTGTCTTCTGTATTGAATATTTGGTGTATTCTTATTTAGATAGTAATTGGTCTTTGAAGACCAATTTATACAATAGATCACTGAAAAAGAATCATTATCTGAACTTGTAGAAGACTTTATTTGGGAACAGAGCACCTGTATTCATTCACTGCAGGACTTTCACTGTGATAACCACATGTCTACCTGACAAGTTGTATAAAAAGAACAGAATGGAGTTTAAGTGGGGTTGTTTTAGGAATGAAAGCAGCTACTACATCCTTTTTATTGCTTAATATTTTCTTTCAGACATCTGTACTAAAAATCTAGTTCTATGCAAAAGCAAAAATTATTTGAATAGATGCTATTGTTCTTTGGAAAAAATGCTACATACTTTTGTATTTAGTATAAAGAGAATACAAACTGATGCTTCCAGAAAGCAAGCTGATTTCCTCCTATGCTAGAAGCAGGCTTACTTGTTGAGAGTAACCACCTTACTGCTGCTGGGCAAGAGCATAACTTTAACCTGTGCCTGTGATGAAATACCAAAAATGATCCTGCAGTTAGTGTTGGCACTGAGGGTGAAATGACAGACAACAAGTAACATAACAATTGTTTTTAATTGTACGATAGCAGTGTAGACTGTTCTTCAGTGGGTAATTCCATACATTGCTGTTTAACAAGTAATTTTAACAGACTTCACAGAATTCATCAGTCTCTGCTTTTTTTTTTTTTCCCCCCAGTGTGATGAGTTTTGAAGTGAGTTGGAAGGAAAGTTGTACGCATTAACTTAATCAGAATTTGTTCTGAAAATGTTTAATGGATCCTGGTTAGTCTATAGATGCACTTTTAACTCAGTTATTATTAAATGAACATTTTCAGTACCTTAAAGTTCTACCTTTTATATACATAAAAAGTTGTATGCATTGCTCGTTTGAGATACTTGTGGCAATACATATTCTGAGAGATAGGTTGTTTTAGCTATTAAAATTTTCATTAGACAATCTTTGTTAGAAGATTTAAAATTAAAAATAAAATAACATAATCTGCATCTTTCATATTATATTCGCCTATTTCTTCTGTCTTCTGATTAACTGTGATCATCATTAACAGCAAGGCTGTCCTCCCGTGAGGTCTGGAGCTCGTAAAGCTTATTTTCTTATGAATTTTTATGTTGTGGTTCATGTGATGATTATGATCAATGGTTTTACTATGTTGAAGGCGTGGTGAAGTTTCTCTCCGTGTGTGCTCTGCTAATGTGTAATATGATGTGAATCCATACCCCAGCCTTTATTGTATTCGAGGCATTTATCGGAGCTGTTCATCAGAAGCTTGTTCTTCACTTGGCCATCTGTTTCCATAAAGCATGTAGTAATTTAACTACCTCTGAGGTCACTATCCTGTCAAAAATCAGTAATATCTGCAAAGCGGTTAAAAATTATTGGGAGGTAAAGAGAGAGATGTTCGCAGACCTTGTGATCACATAAGCTTCTTAGCTTCAGCAAAGCAGACCTGAAATCTGTATTTTAATTATTCTGCAGCACTTGGGATTCTGATGCTTTCCTTAAGGAGATATAGCTCAAAAAAGAAAATTGCTTGTGTATGAGAATTTTAAAACGTGCTGAAACCAGATAATATTTCTTGGAATGCCTAGTGTCAACAAGAGACTCCTAAGAATACTGGTTTATTTTTAGTAAAATATCAGAATCAGATTTTTAAAAAAACCCATAAATTCTAAGTTTTCGTGGATATTTTGAAAGCAGTAATAGCTGCAATTTATTCAGGCAAGACATTCTGATGAATGTGTATCATACAACTTAATATCCTGAATATCTTTGCAAGAGTTTGTACAAGGATCGCAGAGTCATGTGTGGGATTGGGGCATCAGTCAGAAAGAGTATCTTTGATATGCGCTGCAAATATAAAGCTCCTGCACCTCCTATTGAAAATACTTGTGGAGTCACATACTTCAAACACAATGTTTGACTCACTTTAAGTAGGGATAGTTTTATGAAATGTTATTTCAGTTCTGGCCTTTTGCAGGGTCATTTAGCAATCTTGTCTTGAAGTCAGATTACAGAAGTCATCTTGAAAGTAATCCATACCATGCAGATAGGAAATCATCCCCTAACAAATGAAAATCAATATCCTGTTTCTTTTAATTGTAGAAAGAAGAACAGAAAACTGTTTTCTGACAATAATGATTAATCATAATTAAACCTTGCAGCACACAGAAGTGTGCTATTGGTATTGACATGCTGTATATTCTCAACAGTTTAGTCTTGCTGCATAAACAGGAGATGAGAAGTGAAATCCCAAAGAGAGAGACAAAAGGAAAAGCAAAGACTGAAAAAATAAACATAATTTCTAAAATAAGGAAAATTGATAGATTGATGTGAAGACATTGGAGGGGGTGAGATTTGGATAGAGATGGGGTGAATGAAAAGGATGAAGGGGGGAGAAATTACCACTTAAGGGAGAAGAGAAATGAGGGCAGGTAAAGCCTTTTGAAAATCAGCAGTGTCCCACTTGCAGTACAATATATAACTCTGTGTCTACTAATTTGAATACATTCTTCAAAAGAGTCTTCATTCTATTTCATGTCGAGCTGACTTTTTGAATAGCTTCTTACATTTTCATTGCACGATTTGTTACCTGTAACTACTCTGCTAATTGTAAATTGCCTGGGACTGATTTTTACTCTTCTCAAAGTTTGTCTACTGAGAAGAAATCTGAGCAATCAGTCTTAGAATCACATGAGAATTTTGTAGACCTGATTTTCCCTGTTTAGGGACAACACTGGAAGGTGCAACAAGGATTTTCTGTCACCACATAAGCTTTGGAAAGTCATGCTACAGTGATATTCTTACCCAGTCTAAGCATGGCAAGCAAATGGAGTATGGCCATTTACCATAGTCTCATGAGAACACAAGCTGGTGCCCTTCAGAAGAAAAATAATTTGTTTATGTTGCTCTTGCAGTTCATAAAATGCTTACTAATGTCATCTTGGAAGGTAAAAGTACATAATTTGTTTCCATTTTTTGTATACATAAAGTATCCTGTATACTAGATGGAAAATGCTACCATCATAAAAGGAAGAGAGAACACCTGCCTATATATTTAGCCCTGACTGTTGTCTTTTGGGTCAGATTGAATGTTTCTGAAAGGAGGGAAGGGAAGTTACCTTCAAGGAAGGTATCACAGAATTCTAGAATAGTTCGGGTTGGAAGGAACCTTTAAAGGTCATCTAGTCCACCCCCCCTGCAATGAACAGGGACATCCGCAGCTAACTTAGGTTGCTCAGAGCCCCGACCAACCTGACCTTGATCCAACTGGAGCAGCTTTTGAGGTGTAATGAAGAGGAGGAAGGGGGAAGAGAGCCAGAAGCTGCAGCGCAGGTTGGGGTTGGAAGACGGAGAAGCGTGGGTCTGTCTCCAGCAAAAGTCAGTCCTCAACGGATACTTCTGTACCACTGCATCCACAGGTCAGTACCTGGATGTGGTGCTAAGCTGACCTCAGTCTGGAGCGGCTCTTTCGTAGAGAGAGTAAAATCAGGCCAAGGGCTAGATCCCTTGTGAGCAGTATGGACGGTTGGGGTTTGGTGCTTGGGCTTGCTTCTAGCCGTTTCTTTGGTTCACCAGTGTGGACATGGCTCCGAAGTAATGGGGAAATAAAAAGTTGGATTTGAGGGCACTAAAACTGTACAAGCTTATGCAAATACCAATTTGCTAGTGCTGTTGTTTAGAAGAGGTTGTTCTATATGATTTCTTCGTCCTTGGAGGAAACTATGTGGATATTTTTCTCCCTAGGAAGCCACTGAAGATTGGTGGGTTGGAAATAAGCTTCAAAGGAAAGAACAGTTCCTGCATGGACATAGTCAGGTGTTAGATTTGGTTTTGATCTCTTTAAATAGTGTCAACTGGCAATAAACCAGCTTGGATTCTCAACTTCAGAGACAAAAAGCTGTAGTTTGGGGGGTTCTTTTCTTCCTCTCTCTCTTTCTTTCTCTCTCTCTCTTATTTATTTTTTTACAGTCTCACATAAAAATGGGAATGGGAAACAAGACTGTTCCGTCTGAAGTCTGCATTGGGTTTCAGCTGCAAATGATAATGCAGTTTACACAAATAGGAGGCCAAAAGGAACAGTCAAGAACGTGTTCTTATGTCTGACAGATTGAGCAGTGTGCTAAGTTCTGTGTAAAAACATGTATTTAATATGGTGACATGATTGGCTTTTGCCAGTTTTCCACTGAATTTTTTAAGTAAATTTACAATTTAAATTTATAAGCATATTTAAAGAGTTGGGTTTTGGTGTTTTTTTTTAAATGTTGTTAATTATAAAAATGAAAAATACTAAGATTCCTTTAGTTCCTATGGTCAAAGTTATTAGTGGAGGGAAACATACTGTGGGAAGGGAAGGTTGCTGTAGCTGCCTTTTTTTCATTGTCTTTAAAGTAATTTTTTATGCTGTCTTTTTCTTACTGCTACTTTCCTTCTTCTGCGTTATAAGCCTTGCTGTGGAGTCTTTTTTTCCTTAGTAATTCTGGTTTAGCAATTCACATGCTGATACCTACCTTTGAGGTATATTGTAGCAGTATCTAAGGTCCCGCTATTCACAAATGAGTCTCCGTTCTTTGAACAATCTGATGACTGTTCCATCCCATCCCTTGGGAGCATCCTCATGCTGCTTCCAGCACTCTAGAACAATTGGTCAGTGATGAAAGTCTGATGGTACTTAGACCACTAAATCTATCTGAGCAGTATACAGATGATGCCTGAAGGAATCCATAATGTTATGACTCTACTTCTCATTTCTGCTACTATTAAAAGGTGACAGAAAGAAGGAAATGGCTGAGCTGGTTTTCTGTTGTTTTCAAAGATTTAAATAAATTGCATAGGTTGGTGGGTTGGTTTTTTTTTTCCTCCTGGGAGATGGGGAAGAATAGATATATCCTTAATATGCCTCATAAGCCACATTCAAGCATTGCTGTGGCAGGTAGTTCTTTTTGTACAGTTTGTGGGGCTGTGGAATTATTACAGTAGCAGTTATAGTAGGTTAAAATTATAGATTAGCATTTTATTATATCATAAAAACTGTGTTTGAAAAAGAGTGCAAAAGGCAATAGTTAAACTGCTACCTATTGATAGAGTACTGTTACGCTGTGCTGGATGAAAAGTTAACACCGGTACATCTGAAAAAGAAAAGGTACGCTTGCAGATGGCAGGTTACTTCGCTTCCTGGAAATTACAGAAGATTCTGAATAAGTTTGTGTTGTGTGAAATTCAGTGTTGACATATATTAAGATCTACTTCTGTAACAAAATTAATAAAATAAAATATATATACACTGTTGAGACATTAGAGTAAATATTCCTCTGTGTTGATGGCTTAATAGATAAGATGGGCCCCCAAATTATTTTTTTCCTGACCCAACCATATGAATTAGTCAGCAAAGACACGAAGATCTGTGTTTATGTACAGCCATTTCCTGACCAGAAAGAGACCAGAAATAGAAGTTGGACATTGGCAACAATGATAAATAGGCTTTGGAAGACCTTCCATATAAAGCAAGGTTGAGAAGATTGGCACTTTTCAACTTTTTCCACTTAGAACTACATGCAGAAAACTAGTCTTTATGAGGAAAGGGAATTGTGTGTTCTGTCTACCCTTTTTGACGGAAGAGTAAAGTCTGTGTAATAAAGGCAAAAAACCTCAAGTATGCAAGAAGTTCTTTTTAGATGGTGTGTCATTACTTTATGTAATTAACTGACAAAAATATCTGAGCAATGAGAGATGCTGATATTTCTGCAACAAAAGATTAGTTGCTTAAATGTAATATATGCATGCAATATATCAATTGCTTCAGTATTTTTAAAGTCCTTTCTGCTGTAAGTCCTTGTGCTTCAAAATACAAGCAAAGTAGATGGAACAAGTGAAAAAAAACCCACTTTTCCAATCCAGAATTGTCCACTGACGAATTTTTTGCACCTTCTGTCAAACCATCTGCTATAGGCTAATGAACAGACAGCATGCTGGATCAGATGAAGCACTCGTATGAGCTATTTTGATAGCTGCCGTGTTCCTTTCAGTGGGAACTCTGTGGTTAATGAAGCTCGGAGTTAATTTTTTGAGGGTGGGGGTGGGCAAAGTGTTCATGCTAGGAGCTTCCACACTGCAGGATGCTGTTGACAGAGAGGGATGACGAACCCACATCGCTGTTTTCGAAGGATGTTTCAATGTTTTCTGATAAGCCTTCGTTTATGAGAAAAACATCTCATAACCTGTCATGTGCCCATGGGAAGTAATGAGTGAATTGGGAGGAGAGCAGAGTTGTGCCTGTTTTGGGCTGGGGAGATCTGCATAATTCTAAACATCACACATCACTCTGTAGTGCAAAGCAGATATCAGTGCTGGAGCTAGAGCCTAGCTAGAACAAATACCAGCTTCATTTCGCCATGTACCCGAGATTTCTGTCTCTGTGGAGGCACAACCATCACCTCTTAAGAGTTTCTTCCTTCCGCAACTCTGGACATGGTAACACATAAATAATTTTTTCTGCTGCTGGCAGATGCTGATGCTGTGTTTGAAGCTGTATACAGGCAGAGAAAGTATTTATCCATTTATTTGTTTATTTCCAACATATGCCCCTTTGAAGTATTCTTAAGTATGCTTCATAGGAGTATTTGTGAGGGATCCAATTTTACTTTGTAACTTAAACGTTCTTGCATTTGTCAGGGTTAAAAAAGGTTGATGATGCCATTTGGTCACTGTTCAGTGTTTCCTGTGATTACTGTTGAAGTATGAGCTGCTTGTAAGCATCAGAGATCCGGTACCAACAACAGTAGGATGGAAGAGACTGGCGTTCCAGTGTGTTACCATCAGAGTTGTCAGCACAGCTGGTATCTTTCCGGTCTCTAGAGCTGCTCGTGATCAAAGCAGAGGCACATCACTGAACACTGGTGGGCTGCTCTAAGGGCAGAAGAGCAGTGACGCAAAGGAGGCCTTGCTGCAATACGGTAGCTGCGGGTTTGCCTGCTAAACCAGTATTATAAGCAGTTGGACTGAATCTGTGTTGGCCTATCAAGACGCCTTGCTGGAATCTTCTACTAAATTATATTTGCTGTCTTTTAGACAGTCATATTTGGCTCATTGTTACTGGTGTTTTGCATGTAGATCAACAACACAATTCCTTTCTCTTCTTTGATTATTGTTTTTTATAATGGGTTGTGGAGTGAGCATGCTGAGGTATTCCTCAACACTGCAGATACACTGTGCACTTCTTTGCCAGCATGAATTCTCTGGCTTGAATTTTTTACTAAATCAACTATGACCTGTCAATTATGCCACTGCAAGAAGATCCACAAAATGAAAAACCATTATGGTCGTATTGGAACAGTCTGTGCATTATGCCCATGTACTTTGTGTTAATAACCAAACTTTAGAGCTAATTAATTTGTTGCACAATCTGATATTCAGCCTGTTATCTTTGATGTATTTAATGAACTTTCCTAATATAGTAAGTTGTATGTAGAGAGCACACAAACTGAAAAAAAGAGCTATGGGTGTTACTGATAGATCAACCTATTTCAGTCCATGTTTTCTGCTAACATAACCTGAGTGGCTTCATGTTTTCAGTGTGCATACTTTCAATAAGCTGATCAAATTAGTTTACACAACTCTCAAAGAAGGCAAGAGCTGTTGCAGCTCATTTGTCGTTCTTGATCTCCCATAGCTGTGCACAAATCCATAGAAGTTACAAGTAGATTTGGGGACTTCCTGTGCTTAACAGTACTGGGTTATGATCTCCATTTCATAACTGAAAAGGCTTCTGACATCTCTGTGTAAATATGTATTTTTATTCTTTTATTTGTAGGCATGTCAATTAAACCCTGAGATTAAAGTTGCTAATCATAGGCATTCTGGTGGCTAACAACTATGTAATATTGTATAATGCAATTCTGTAGGGAGCCTGCTTAATTTTTACACAAAATATAACCAAACGATCTAAGATTGATCTGCTCAAATTTCTGTTTGTTTTTTGTTGTTGTTGTTGTTGTTTAGGTTTTTTTTTTTCCCTGTCTGCTTCTGTATTTACCAGCTTAGATGCTTTAAAAACATTCAAGTTTCCTGAAGCATGCTCAAATTCCTTCAGTATGGGGGCGGGCAACATGGTAGATTTAAGGGTCTGAAGTAGGCTTTCTGTCCCAAGCAAGACCATGTAAAAAGACCATGTAAAGGGTAACTGTAGTTTCACCCGTGTGAGACCTGTATCCTCAGGTGACGCCTGGGGACCAGGATTTACTGCAGCATCTCAGCCAGCACTGGACACTTGGCGTGTGGGCAACTGAATCAATCCCCTACTGCCATATTAGAGGCTGTAAAACTGTTATAGTATCTAAGAGCTACAAAATCTTACTAATTTCTGAAATAAGTTTTCAGAAATATTTTGAGGAAAAATATTACGGTCAGAAATTTTATAGCATTAGATGCTTTTAATGAGACTAGGACCATCGTTAAATGAACTTTAAGATACTGGCTGTTATACTGTAATTCTCTTAATACGTTTGTCTGTATCCTCACTACTACTGGAAGGAGCAATCCTGCTCAGCATCATTGAGTGCATTAAGCTTTAATAGCAATTTGGGCCAGATCCAGTCTATCATGAAAAGTAATCTTTTAGATCAAAAACATCTTAAAATTTGGAGTGTACTCATATCTATCTTTGAATAGGTAGTGTTGCTATTTTTAATTGAGTTTGAACTATTTTATTTTGATTTAACTTCCATTTAGGCTTAGCAGTCAGAACCAAGAGGTACTGCATCCAGTAATGGTCTGGCCTTTTCTTTTTTGTTTTCAGTTTAAAAGATTTGAAAACTGTTTGTATGTTAACATGTGTAGTGCAGATTGTGGTGGGACAGCAAGGTGGGTGGATTGTTAATCTAGACTTTTTTAATAAAGATTGAAAATAAATCCAGTCTAGCTTGCTTTATTTGACCTCACACGTCTGAATATCAGCTGTAGAATATTGCTCTACAATTTGAAGAAAAGAATGCCAATAGTGAGTTTTCATCCTGCTACTTATGATTCAGAAAGCCCGATGGATTTTCTTGCTGGTCAGATGTGTTAGATGGGAAAATAACCCTTTCCGGCGTAGTCTTGTTTAATATTCATCGTAGGAGTTTACTTAAACAAAGAAATTGTTGAGACTTAGCTGGTGGTCAAAGTGAAAGATAACAAACATAACATTTTTTACATAACAATGTCAAAACACCCAAGTTTGTTCAGGGAAAGATTTTCAAGTAGCAGTTTATTTTATTAGCTGTTACTTTAAATATTTTCTTCTCTAAAGAAGTATTTTCCCTTTTTTTTTTTAATTAACTTGATCTAAGTTTTATGACGAAGCTTAACAATAAGGTCTCATTTCAGGATGCTGATAGTTTCCAGTACTTCCAGCAGAAATTTTTTAGTATTCTCTATTCCTGTGGTTAGGCTTTTATAAAAAAATTCCTGCTTATTTGCTTGAATAATTACTTTACCATTATAATTTAATTAGGAAGTATAATTTGTGTGGGTAGGCTTATACTGTTCTCCTTTTGGATCAAAGTTAGAATGGGAGTCTAAACAATTGCAAGTTCAAGCTCTGAAACCTTACTGTCTTAGTTTTCTGCCATAAGAAGTAAATTAATGCAAGATGTATTTTAGTCATGCCCTATTTATGGAGTCGTTCATAGCTTGTATTTAGGAAAGTGACTGAAGTTTGAGGAAGAAAACTTTCTCCTCTGTGTGCTATCCATCTTGTGATTGGTACCAAATGTCGGGAGCAGATGCAAACGTAGGGTTTGCCCATCGTAGTCATGTGAAGAGGACAGTGTGCACACAAGTGCCAATGGGAGAGCAACAGCCCTGTAGTTCTATTGATAAACTTCCAGCAGTGTTTCTACAAAAGTGTTGTAGGAAGCATTCTCACGTTAGTATATGATGCTTTTTCTGGTCATACCTCTTGTGAAGCTTCTCTGATAGGCACTGTAAAGGCTGCAAGGTGTTCGGGTTAATGTAGTAGCCTCTGGAGGAGACTGCAGTATGCCCCTGTTGCAGTGATCAGCTTTAAGCGATCTGTTTTCAGGTGAGCTTGGCTGGCTGTTTAGACCAGCTCTTCAAACTATTGTTTGAAAACAACACTGCGTTGTTTTTTTCCTTGTTGAAATTGTAAATTGTACTGGGATCTAAGAGTACTACACTTCATTATTGGGGTTGTAATCTATGTTTCTGCATAGTGCAAATTACATGGTTTATATGTGAGGGGTCAGAATTGGCTCCTGAGGTCATTTGGTGTACGTACTATCTAGTCTATTAATGAAGAAATTGAATTGAGAGCATGAATTTTGCCTTGTGTGCAGAAGACAGTTGGGAGTGTGCAGTTCTTCAGGGACCTCTGAGGAGAATACTGAAAACTGGTGTCTTAGTGTTTGAGGAAGAGCAAAGCAACTGAAGCAGGAGGAGTTGCAGTGTGTTCAGCTGACTGAATTGTAAGTGCAATCGTGGTGTCCTCTGTTGCTGGTGGAGCAGCTTGTGTGGTGTGAAAGAAGTGCAATGTAGTGAAGGCTGGTAGTTTTATATATACATTTGGAGAATTATGGTTAACTGTATGTATTGTGAGTATGTACATCCCTGGGGCTGACTGAAAAATACAATATGGACATGTAATGACCTTGTCACGGGTGGATGGGAGAATGTATTTTAAAAAGTGTAACTACATGCATTTTTCAGTGGTATTTGAGGCTGTGGTTTTCTTAGGCAGGAAATTAATATCATCCCTTACTGGGAGCCTAACGCTTTTCTGTTTGAACCTGACTGTCAGTGAGCAGCAGGACAAGGTTGCTCTGCAATGGGGTCTGCACTGGCAGCTGAGAGTGACAACGGAGTGCGCAGTCCCACACCACCCAAACAAGAAGAGTGGAGCAGTTTGTTGACAGTATCCAGGGACAGCCAACAGCCCCGTTTGCCAGACAGGCGCATAGTCAAGAAGCAGATCCAAGGTCAAGTCAACTGATCAGAGTCAGCAGGGCATGTGGCCAAGTGCTGGCATTATCTGCAGCGTGGCCCAGGCAAAGACCAAGGGCAAAACTCTGAGCTTAAGGATAGCTCACAATCGAAAGAGGGAAAACCCCAACAAAGGTTTTCATAGGTCTTTTCCACACAGCTCTTCTTGCAGCTCTCTGGCAGCACCGCAGTGGAGCAAATCTTAAGCACAGCTGGCTGACTTCCTAGGAAGGGAGGAAGAGGTGGTATGCAGGGCCTTGATGCTGACCATTCAATACCATATCTTTGCCCGGAGGAGGTACCTTCAGTTAGCTCTGCTTTCTTGTGTTCTTGGACATACTCGTTGACAGCTGTAAGGCTGTGAAAATATTAATAAACTTCTGATACAGTTTGCCTCGCAGTTTACTGTCTTATCTTCATGTGTTCTGAGCTGGGTGGGAAGAAGGTGGATCCCTGTGGGACTCCACAAGTGAAGATTTTGGAGGAAAAAGCATCACAAGGAAACCACTGTGACTTGCTCAGCTCTGTCACAGGATGACTGACACCCACTCAGTACAAGGCTGAGAACTTCTACTTTCAAGAGGCAGTAGGAGTTCACTGATGATCATACCAGACCTCAAAGGAACACTCACTAAGGCATCTATGAAGGACAGTAGGATCTCAGCCAAGCATAAACCACTAACTGTTTTTCTCTCTAGGTAATATCCATCTGTCCTGGTTTGAGCGACACAGGACTAATTTCTATTCTAATACTTGGGAAAACCGCACTTTTAGAAGACTCCAGTGTCTGAATTTGTGAAAATATTTACTTTACAGCCAGCTATGCTGTGTGGGTCTCAAGGTCTCAGTGTCTTCAAGCTAGCCAGGTGTGGGGATGAAGAAGAGCAAGACCCAGGCACTTGACCCAAGCTGGCCAACAGGATTATTTCATACCATCAACGTCACATTCACTATAAATTAGAAAGTTTGCTGCAAAGTTCGCTCTCTCCCTTGATGGCTGCCATCCTGAGAACTTCGTGCCCTGGTGCCGGACTCCTGAGGCCTTCCCCTCCCTCTGAAGCTGCCGCGCTCGCAGTGTACGACATTTGCTGTCCACTGCTGGAAGTGCACAGCTTCCTACTGATGGAATTGGCTGAGTATAATCTTTGCATATTCTGTATTGGTGTCGGGATCAATCTTGGTTCTTTAGTGCTGTTATTTATCTCAGATGTTAATTATCTAATCTTATTCTATTATATCTGTTTATACTTCAGCTCACGGGTTTCCTTGTTTTTCCCGATTCCCCTTCCTGGGTGGGGAGGGGTCATCGGGTGATAGAATGATTGTCTAAACGACAACAAATTGTTATGGGTCTCTCAAAGCATAACACCATCTTACTGCAAGACTCTGAAATGTCCATTTTTTTTGAGGTTTTGTGGTATGATAGCTCCTTCAGAAAAGGGATTTTTTCCTTTTAACAGTGGTGAAGATAATTGACATTTAAGGGAAATATAGACTCTTAGAATGGTTAGAGTTGGAAGGGACATTAAAGATCATCTAGTTCCAACCCCCCTGCCATGGGCAGGGACACCTCCCACTAGACCAGGTTGCTCAAAGCCCCATCCAGCCTGGCCTTGAACACTTCAAGGGATGGGGCATCCACAGCTTCCCTGGACAACCTGTTCCAGTGTCTCACTACCCTCAGGGTAAAGAATTTCTTCCTAATATCTAATCTAAAATCACCATCTTGTAGTTTAAAACCGTTACCCCTTGTCCTATCACTACACTCCCTGATAAAGAGTCCCTCCCTCCCATCTTTCCTGTAGGCCCCCTTTAGGCACTGGAAGGCTGCAATAAAGTCTCCCCGGAGCCTTCTGTTCTCCAGGCTGAACAACCCCAACTCTCTCAGCCTGTCTTCGTAGGAGAGGTGCTCCAGCCCTCGGATCATCTTCGTGGACCTCCTCTGGTCCATGTCCTTCTTGTGGTGGGGAATCCAGAGCTGGATGCAGTACTCCAGGTGGAGAGCGGAGTAGAGAGGCAGAATCGCCTCACTCACTCATATCATGCAGTTCATCATTTTAACAAAGAATGATGAAGGAAAAATACTAAGGACTTACTGGGAAGGGCCATGAGCTCTCTGTGTATACCACTGGTTCTATGCTGGGGATATTATAGTTAGATTTTTGCATATTAAAGAAACCTTAGAAATTGCTGCTAGGATGATAATGATATGCTCAAAAGCTCAACTTGAATCAGTGCTCCCTAGAGACCCAGCAGAGCTATCACGAGTCAAACACCTTTGTAAAAAGGCAAGTGTAAGAGTGGGACAAACAGGAAATGTTTGCTGGTCTGCTTTACGAGTTGAGGGAAGGAATGGTGCAGTGTTAAGGTGTTAAAGGTATCTCTTTTCGATTAACAAGATACATAAACAATTCTTACAAACTGAAGGAGAAAGGAAGTATGATTGTGTGATGGAACAGCAAAAGGAAGGCAAGAATTAACAGAATCGAGAGTATCAGAGAAACACAGGAAAAAGGGATGAAGAAAAAGTAAATTAGACTGAAATAAGAAACTCACTGGGAAGGGAAAACACCTGGGCCAAGACCTGCTGAAAAAGATGCATTTACTTTGAGAAAATGGAAAATGATATGTATAACAATGCAGGAAAACATGAAGAAGGGGAAAAAACCATTCAAATATAAATTGTATCTTCTGTAAATTGTATTGTACAAAGAAGACTGGTAGATGTGAAAACATTTTTTAATTAAGGTACATGCTGAAAACAAGTGATTTAGTTCTAAAGCTTAATAGTGATTTTAAATTTTACAGTTTTTGAAAGGTGGGCCACTTCCGAATTTGTATAAGGACCACAGGACAGGTGTTGCATCCAGACATTAAATTCTATTCTGATTTTTGCTGGTGGTAATTCAAAGCTACATATTTATACTTAGCAGTAAAAGAGGAACTGGCTAGTTCTTAGAAAAGTTACCGTCTCAATATTGCTACGGAAATGAAAGTTTCTTGATATTCTGGAAACTGTATGGTTTATGGTGTAATAAGAGAGACATGGTTCATGTCTACGTTCATGGTGTAATAAGTAGAATATCAAGTAATCCAACAGTTAAATCTAATATTAGTTTACAGATTCACTGATTAAGGTTAGGAAGTGAAGAATAGTGTTGCCATGGTGAAGTCTATACGATAAAGCACAAGAAGAACAAGCTAGTGAATAATTGATACATGTCTAAGATTAGAAACGATCATTTACAGTGTGCTCTTTGATATTCATGCGTGCTTTTTACTTTAAAAAACCTCAGAGAAACACATTAGCATAGACTGTGACAGGTTTTTGCATAAACTTTTAAGCAAAGTATCAGTGGCTTATGTGTGCAAGGACACACAAATATACAGTTACTGCAGCGCTAAGACTGAGAATTCAGGCATAAACCAAAATGTTCAAAAATGGAGGGCTTTTAACATGGGGTGTATTTGGCCAGGCTGCAGGTATTACTATATTTCTTAAAAATATAACAGAAATAAATAAGAATGTGCGTCATAAGATTCAGCAAGACAAGTTGTAACCTTGTGCCTGCGTGCTTACCTCCTCCTGGTTTTAGTCATACGAAATAGCTCTTAATTTAATCTTTAAAGCTTTAGTTTAGAAGTAATTTAGTAAGGTGTCCTAGGCCATCTTGAATTAAGGAACAGTACTTACAAGTGTCCTGATAAAACCTAAAGACACTCTTTTTCAAAATGGATAAAAATCTGGCTGCTGTTGTGAAGGTATCTCTGAGTAAAGTAATGGACAGCTGTTTTCTGGGATAAACATTGTAGATCTGCTGGAGCAAAGAACTGCAGGCATCAGGCCTTTATAAACATTTTTGCTTAATAAATATGTCATTTATTTTTATAAATTTATGATGAAAATCAGTGAACATACACAATAGTTCTAAATACAGTCCAGCTGCCCTGTAGCAAACTTCACTTCTCATAAATTCCTTTTTAGCAATCCCAGTAGCAAGAGCTATTTTTCATTATTAATTAGCCCCATTAAAATAAACAAAATATATGCAGTTGGCTTGTATACAACAATCCTGAGGTTAAGGGTGTTGTTTTTTCTGCTTGGAAGCTGAATTAAATTATTTAGGGGGAAAAAAAATGACCGATGCAAAATAATCTGTGTATACACATTGTGTGCTTGATTTCAAGTAACTTTTTTCACTCTTTTAATGCTTCAAGTTTATAAACCATCTTATACTAAATGCCCCACTAAAGCAAACATCTCTTCATGTTCCCTAGGGGAAGTTAAGTTATAACCAGGTTATGACCATATACACCTTAAAGAAGGAAGAATTGGAATGAATTAAAAATAATTCAGTCGTTATTGTGAAATAGTGATGGCAAATTTCAAGGGATAGAATTGAGAGATGCCTTAAAGAAGGGTGGCAAATATCAGCATCAGGTTCAATTTTAGTTAATTTACTGCATAGAATAAGTAGGGAGGAGCACACAACACATAACAAAAAGCTTAGATTTGTATTAACATGATGAGGCACTTGATTTCCTTCATTAACTTCTAAAGCTGCACAGGCTTCCTGTGCTTTTTTTCTGCTTAAAAATAGGCAAACTGCCACTAATGATTATAAATTAATCAAGAATGCAAGCTGTGGGGAAAATGAGGTGGGTTGTCTTAAACATAGTAGGGATAGAAGATCATAGAGATCACAGGTATGTATAAAAGTGATTAGCATTTTTGTCAGCTGGCTTGTAGTATGCCTAAATATTCCTATTTTACACAGATAGATGTATTTTAAGATTGAATTTTCAGACTTGATTTTTGTTGTCTGTCCCGGAACTGAATCACATGTAGAACTTGCATTGCTGTTTTATACGTTGATGGTTCTGTGCAGACCAACCATGCTCTGTGTAGAAGAAACTGTATTCAAAACTTGTGTGTTTTTCATGTTTGTATTATATGCACAGTGCTTTAACAACAGATTTTCACTGAGCGGGAAAGAGGCTTTGTGTTGTGTCTGAAGCAATGATCCATGTCTATGTGATACTTTGTGCTGTCCTCTTCAAAAAAAATCTTGATGTAATTGCTTGGTGGAATGGTTGCGTTTCTTCCTGCATTCTTCAGTCAACATTACATTAGATATTAGAAAACAGCCTTATTAATTGCAAAAAAAAAAGGATAGGATTTTCCAGTACGTTGAAGGTGCCAGATAGACATGTCATTGGGGAACGTGAGCTAGATAACTGTACCTTTGAGAAAAGACTTTTGAAGTTTAGTTTTGGGAGAGGGGGGGTTCTAGCCGGGCAGTTGAAATAGAAGTGAAAACGATACAGATCAAAAGCTAATAACCATAATTAACCTCAAAATTGAAAAGCACTTATCTTTTAACATGGCCACATCACTAATAGGAGACTCTTCAGCGCTGGCAGCGGAGGTACACTTTGTGTGACCGGTCCTACACTGTGTTGTGAACCTCTGCTGAATGGAGCTGACCTGAGCTGGGTTTTGAGGTCTACTCGTCAGTTAGAATTGTGTTATGAAATTATACACAGCGAAGGAAAGCTGTGTTATTGCATAAACACTATAGAGACAGTTATTGTCCTTATTTAGCTTTTCAGAAATTTTGAAGTAATGTCTTGGAAAAGCTGTCAGCATCAAAGCCTGTGTGCTTGTGTGCACAGGCCTTCAAAAAAGGCAAAGGAGGGTATTTGCTGTATTTTGGCTACCTGGTATTTGCTGCTTTTCTGTTATCTTTCCATGGAATTTAGTTTCTTTTTTTTTCTATGCCATATTTCCCATAAAGGTTGCTAAGCATCAATAAATTAATTCCTTACATGTTACTATCTATATTTTGCATACAGGAGAACATTAACATTCAAGTTGCAGGGATTTGTTAATATTCGTTTACATTGTTTTTTTATGAGTGGTTTCTTGCAGAAAAGTGGATAGTGCCGAGTATTGCAAAACACAGATATTCTCAAGTTTCTCTTTCAAAACTTGAAACTGTACTATGTAGTTTTCCCACCTGTATTTTAATAGAGTCATAGACACTTGTCAGAGGCTTCAGTGTGAGAGACGAACAGATCTGGATCTTCCTTCCAGCACAGTGGAGCAGAATGCATCAAGGGCGCTGCTCACTATTAATACTTTTGAGAAAAGGACGTTTAGTCGACATAGATGTTCATCTTGTGTTGTTAGCGTAAGCTTTGAATAAAGTGTCCTCTGCTTAATTCTGAAGCAGTTTGCTGGCAGCACGATTAACAGTGGCGCATTGTATGACTGAAGAAAGCAATATTGATTGCAAGTATAAAGGCACCCTTACAGATGCTTTCTGAATTGTTTAGTTTTCCTAAATGAAGTAATCTTTTAAATAATTTGACAATTGAAGGTCTCTTCTTAATTTACCCTATTGTTTTGGCAGTCTTCATGATTTTTACTCAGATTTTAGTTTTGGGATTGTCATACATGTGGCAGCTAGAAAGTGCAGTTGCTAAAGGTATTATTCAGGACACTGTTATTAAGTTTGTGCACCTGGAATTGGGTTTTGTGGGGTTTTTTGGGCAACTTTGTTGTTTTTAGAAACTTTGGCTCAAATAGTTCAATTTTTTTCACTTCACATTGGGATTGGTATTTCTTTTTTGTCTTTTTTTTGGCATTAAATATGTTAATGAGTAAGTGGGTGGCAAACTAATTGCTATGCCAAACTAAAAAAAAGTTACTTACATGTTACTTCCGTTCGTCTTTCTTCTTAATTATACACTCTGAAGGCCTTTATGTATAAAGGCATAACAGATGGATAAGTCAAGGGGAGCCCTTCGTTGTTATTTAGATTTACTATTCATTTCTACTCTTTTTTGCCTAAAATAATAAAGCATTACTTGAGATGGAAATACAAAAAAAGTAATGCTGTACTACAGAATTTGTCTATTCCTATTAGAAAAAGGAAATTTAAACTAAAGAGATGGCTAATTTTATAACATGAAGGGAAGGTATTAGCTGCAGTGGGTGTTTTGTTTGATTTTTCCCTTAAGTTGCTTAGCTGGGGAAAAATTTTATGGAGATGATAATAGAAAAATGTATGTAGATGATGGTAAGAAAAGGCTCTCTTGAAAATAGATCTCTGTTCTACCATTTTTGATGCCTGCCTTTCAAATTGTTCTCCCTGCTCGTGCCTGCAAGAAAAGGTGAAAAAAAATCAGGTCTAAATCTTTTTCAGGATGATTTGTACAAATTGCATAAGAGTTTCATGCAGAGTTTATTTATTGAAAATTGCATTCTCTGGGTCACTGAAACTGCTTGCATATCTGATTTGTCAAAAACAGAGTGGGGAGGGAGATCAGAAAAAGGAAAACTATTTAATGAAATGCCAGTTTAGAGATCAAATTTAATTAAAACTAGCCAAACAAAAGTTCCTATCTGAAAACTACTGGAGCCAGGCATATCACAGAAGCCTACTAATATAAATATCAGGGGTTTGGGCCCCAATTAAAAATCTGAGAGGTTTTTTTTATAGGAGGATTATTTTTCACATTTTTGTGAAGAGGGACCTTCCCTCTTGCATTACTCACCAAACCAACACTGGATGCTGCATCAGAGATGCAGTAGGCCAGCGAGCCGCAGAACTCTACTGAGAACTCTGTCCCACTGGTGGCAAGTGCACTACCACCACCTCCCATTTACCTTCCTTTTTAGTCATGTGTAGAAAACTCCTTATCTTTTAAGCAGCAAAGTGGTTTTTTTTTCCTTGTTACTTTGACTCCCAAAGCAATAAGGCCATGGTTATGGGATCACTTCCACCAAGAGGAAATTGGTGCTGATGCTGCTCTGTCCCACCAGCTCTCTGATGTTGGCTGTGCTCATGTCTTCCCAACAAGAGTTAACGTGAAGCAGAGGGGATGTTGGGTGTTTTTTTTTGTCTCTTGGGAGTTTTTAAAATCCTCTATCTCAGGCATTTGTGCCTTTTAAAACACCGTCTGATTCTGTCCTTTTCACTTTTGAAATCCTTGACAAACATGAGTTATTCAAGACTTACGGGCAGCTTTGAGGTGAAATTTATGTAGAACTGCTGTGCTTTAAAAAGCTCTCTTATAAAATAGCCAGAGACATGAGAGTTTAAAACTAGAATGGGATGGCATTTGTTAATACTAATTTTCTAAGTTTTTATCAGTGTGGAGCTCTCCAGAGAGCCAGCGTGGAGCTATCAGTGATCACGGTGAGAGGCCATAGTCCACGTACTGCCACCCTGCCGGCAAATGAGGTTGAGCCTGGCCTTCGCTTACCAATTTTTTAATAGTTGAGGTGTTTACTTTCTATCACTTTATCTTCTTTTCTGCTAGTGAATTAAGTAAATGTTTTTAGGACCATAGAATGTTTATTAGCGAACTGCCTTTGCTAATAGTAATCAGGTTGTGTGAGCCTACGGTCAGTTGGTAAAATGAACATTTTGTCACAAATTAGATAAGTATAAAAGAAACATGACCTTATGTATGTTTGGTAAGACAAGATCTGCCAAGCTGATCTCTAGGGATTGTATAATAACACATTGAAGAACAGTGCCTTCCGAGTACTGGTATGTTTATCAGTCTGTTTCAGAGCATGAAATTTGCATCTCAGACTCTTCATTTAGTAAATGCATTTAGTGCGTTTGTTTACTGTGTAACGCAACATAGTTACCAGAAAAGGCTCCTGTGTTAGAGACCAGTACTTTGGGATAAGAGTTGAAGTATAAATAAAGTCTAATATTAGTTGTCTTTGAGAGCATGAGGAGAAAGCATGAGGACCAGAGGTGTACCTACAGCGTGAGCTGTATCGTGCAGAAAAGTCTGTGCTGCCTTTCTGAGCTGTTTGCACTGATTCAGAGCTGCAGACTGCTCAGGCCTGGCCAGGCAAAACCCAATGAGAAGTGCAGTTAGTTGGGCAGATGGAGGAAACTGCTTTGCTCCTTCCAGCATCCAAACCGAAAGCTTTACGTTGTGCTGCACAGCAATAGCTGGTCTGAAGCAAGCGCAGATGTTCCTGGTACGGCAGTGTGCTCCATGGGATGGCTGAAAGCATTCC
>NW_009647838.1:2080658-2102479 GCF_000708025.1 Charadrius vociferus
CCACCAAGTTCTGTATGAATGTAAATGGATAAGTTCCCCAGCTAAGCTTATTCACAGTGTGGTACTTAATCAGTTTCTGGGCAAGTATGGGAAGGGAAAGACTTTCAAATTGGGGGGTAGGGGTGGTGGTGTCATTAAATGGAATAATTTTTATGAACAATAAAGTGATACATGGCCAAACATTTTGTTTGGGTTTTTTTTTTTCTCATTCACTAATGTTTGAAGTACTGGTTTCCTTGATTTTTCATGGAATATTTATTTATAGATCTCCAAAATAATGTATTTTATCATGTAATTTTGCCTACTTTTAACCAGCACAAACTTAGTGAATTAAATTAACAAAGTTAATTTTATTCCGAAAGCTCAGTCAACAGTAATTTCAATATTTGCCTTCACTTTGTTTTCAATTTGACATCTCACCATAAAGATACTAATACTGAACCTTTCTCTGTAAGTATTCAAAATATCCAGCTATTTTACCTGCAACTTTTGTTAACAGGAAGTTTTTATAACTGAAGATTGTTTCAGTATTCAATGGAAAGGGAAGATTAGTGTCAGAATAGCAAAGTATTTAGATGATCCTCTGCAGGGATAAACGTGTTCTCTGCATGAATTATTTATCTTAATTATCATGATCATATTATGATCTCAGAATTAATTACAAGTTTGAGTGGGAAGTATTTTAGTTGCCTTTGATTCATTCTTCAATGTTGTTTGTTACCGTCTTTTCTTAGTAAGTTACATTTCTCATGAAGAAAAGCAGCATTTCCCCTTGCACTCCTGCTTCCTGCATGTCTTTTCTTTTTTCCCTCACTTTTAGTCGAAAAATGTGACTGGTGCAGTTGCTGTTTTGATCCCCACCCTTAGGGTTGCTAGGCAGAGGAACTTCATTGCGTAAGTAACCTGTTACTGAACAGGCTACTGCAGCCCTAACCAGCCATCTAACGAACCGCCAAGTCTTAAAGGAAATAACTTCGACCATTTACTGTTTGGAACCAGACCTTTTAAACATGGAAAAAATGAAGCGGTAAATTTGTTTTTAAATAACTAAAACGGCTAAAGAATAAGAAACCTTTTCCAGCAGAAACTAGTATAAAGCAAGAATATAAATTCCTGAAAATGACTGTCAAAATAGTAACTCCTGAAAATGGATGATAACATCATGCATTGCAAATGCTCGATTGCTTTTTTTCAGTTTTGAGGTTTAGGATGTGGATTCATTTTGGGTCCACCACTGGCTTCTTGACTGGTTAGTGAGTGACCTTAAATGAACTGCACAGATTTCCTGAGATAGTTTCTGGTTTGTTCTGTGCAATAAATATTTGACTCTAATAATTCAGATCTTGACATTCAAAATCAAACTGCTTTCTCCATCCTTGCTAAGTGGTAAAATACACATTACCCAAAGTAGAAGCATGTGTGTAAATATTTGAAATAGGGTAGTAATGCTTTCTGACAAATAATACCACAAAATTGGTTGGCAAAAGTTTGTGTGCATTTCAGCATGTTCTGGAGATTATTATCTGACCATCAGTTTTTATTAGCACCATCTTAAAGTTGATAAACATAGAAATATTAGGAGAGCATCACATGAAGCTGCATGTGGGAAAGAAGAGAAGCAGAGAGCAGAGCCTTGAAGGGTGGTGAGATAGTGGATATGAATTCAGGTGAGCAGACAGGATGCTGTGAAAACAAAACTAAGCAGGTACAAAACCGTACAGGGCTTAAAAGGTGCCAAGTTAAGAGACAGTGATAGGAGCAGGTTTGCAATGGCTGGTGACATTTCTGAGACTAAATTTTTCCCTGTCGTTAAACTTAAGGTCAGCTAAGAAGAGCTCTTTTGCTGGTTCTTTGGATTCTGGTCAGTGTTGGCTGAGGGTTCAGCTGTAAGTAGGTAAAGTAGGCAGTTACTCGACCATTTGGCTGGTGGAAGCAGCCAGACAGCTCAGTAAGACCTGCTTTGGTCCTGCATTTCCTTTGCCTGTGGCTTTTCTTGAGTGGTGGTTCAAGGACTGCGAGATGGCCAGGCAGCAGGGCTTTGCCTCCTGCTGCACAGCCAGGCGTAGGCTGCTTCCTGCCGTTCTCGCCTGCGAAGCAGCCAGAAAGCACAAGGCAGCCCCCATAACCCTCTGGGTGGCTTTTCTCAGGAGCAGCTGGTAGCACCCTTACCTCCCCCAGCACCGTGAGACCACGCTTGCTTCTCCATCTCAGCCCCACCGCTTCCCCCTCCTTCTTCCTCTCCACTCCCCACTGCAACTTTGCATCTGCTGTTGCAAAGCTGTGAGCCGGCTTTGCAAAGCAGCTGCCAGGCTCGCTGGGCTAAGGGCCTTTGCTTCTGGAAATTACACCATCTGGCCCTACACCAGAATGCAGTAGATGGAGTTTATATTTAGATCACCTTGTATCTGGCATCTGGACTTTTATTTATCTGTGTGCTTGACGAGACGTGGTTTGAGCACTTTCTTTTGTGGATGATATTCTACGTAATGTATGTATTGTCAGTTCTCAGTTGCCACAGTGAAAGGTGTTCCGTAAAAATAGGATATTTCTTCTGTAGAGCTGTCATTTCTATTGGTGGGAGCTGCATGGGAGATGCCGTTTATTATCGATGTCTATTAGAAACATCAGACACAGAGAGGGCTGGTAAAGAACATTTTGCCTTTGTACAGGGCAAATTCTGATTTGATACAAATACTGACATATCAATTCTGGCCGTCTGAAAAGGTGGGCTAACGCGTGAGGTCCAGCAGTACCGAGTATTCTGATATTAAGCTACTTAGTGCTATATATCTCAAGTTTCTATCAAGAGGGCTGGGTTGTGGGGTGTTGTTTTTGTGGTTTTTTCTTTTCGTGTGTGTTTTTGTATAAAGAAATCTTTGTCGTAACTTAAGGACAAAACAAATGACACTCTTAAATGAGCACACAAAATAACATGCTGCAGGAAGGCCAACAGAGGGTGCTGGAGTGATGCGGCTCTTACCTTCACTAGTTCTTTGGTTTCTGGAGAACTGTGTATTTTTACAAACCTTCTTATTTTGGGATGCCTTACTGTACAGCTGTGGAGTTACTGCATTGTTTGTGCGTTCAATGCCATAATTTTCATATTTCTAAATATTATTTTGTGTTATGAAGATTATTTCAGAAATGCCTGTTAAGCAATAATATTTACAAGAACAATGTCTATCTCCTTAGGGCATTTATTAGTTTGCTTTACCTCTACAAGAAGATACAAATGAAAATCTTGCTTTTTCAGAATTAAAAAATGGGCACACCGGAAGTGCCAGTGATCTCTGTGACTCGTACATCTTGTATTGCACATATTTTGAGACTGATGTAACAAAGCACTGATCTATGAAAGTCATGGTTTGGTGTAAATAATACCTGTGTAGGAATAACATACATACCAAAAAATGTCTTAAGGAGGATGAATAAAAAGTTAGATAGCGTATGAGAAATCATTGTGTAACACTTTGCAGTTAAACTAATTATATCCATACTGTAGTTTATTTCAGGTTCCTTGTTTTTATCCTTGTTCAGGGTCTTGTTTCTGCTCTGGTTGTAGAGGAGACTGTGCCCTTTATATACTGGACTGAAAAGGCGGTGTGTCTGCACATGGTTGCAATGTTTGGCTGGAGACTGCTTGATTCAGCTTGCCCTTGTTCTTTGAAGTAAAGTATGTCCGTGGAAGTCAGTATTTACAGTGTTGCTTGAGAGTCTGTTATGGAAAGCACTCCCTTCCTCTCCTCCTGCCTCTCCTACTCTCCCCAAAGCGAAGGGTAATGACTTCAGGCTACCATAGACTGGAAAGTGCAATTTATCACATGGATATGCAAAACCAGCGGGTTGCTTTTAAGATGCAGTCTGTCATTACTGCAGAGATGTGATGTATGAAAGACTAAATCCACTATGTTGTATTGATGATGATAACCTGAAGTATTCCATGTTATTGGGATTTTCTTTGATGAGGTTAAAACTTGATAACCCATTTTTTGCCCAAAAATCTTGTACATCTCTGACAGCGTCTCGCAGACATGAACAGACTTCTCAGCAGGGAGATGAGGAACTAGGGTAGTTTCAGGAACCTGTCAGATCTACTGTCTGTCACTTCTCATTTTCCAAAACTAAAAAGTGTCTAAACAACGGGGCCTTACCTTTAAAATGCATCTGGAGTATAGTATACAAAAAGATACCCAAATTTGCAGAAAGTTTGAAGGAGCAAATCTGAGCCATGACTGCCCTGTCTGTCTCAGATGCCACAGTTGGATAGTTCTCATAATGTTCAGGAAACCTGAACTCTTGCATAAACATGCAAGAAGAGAATTATCCAGACTTACAGTAGTGCTTTTTAAAGGGTGAGCAGAACTACTATTTTGTTTTTATGGAAAACAGCTGCAAAGGGCTATCCAGAAGGAAAAAGGCACTGAAGAGTGAGAAATAAATATGTATAACCCCTTTAATAATACATGGTGAAGTGGCGAGGGTGGTTCCTGTTGTTAGGGGAAGGGTGGGGAGAAGAGACAGGGTTGTTAAACACCACTTTATGAGACAGCAGAAAACTGAGTATCATTTGCTAATATCGACTCAGTAGATCTTTTAATTAAGTACCCTATCAAACATTTCACGGAGCTGAACAGGTCAAGTAACCTTGTTGGAGTTGGACTGTCCTGTTTGCCGCCGTGGGTCTGGAGTATTCAGATTGAGAAACAGTGTTCAAGAGGCTGCTCTGACAGCACTGTGGTTGTCCAGATGGGTTGTGACTCTGTCCTTGGAGGTATTCAGTGCTTTGGTTGGACAAGGCCCTGAGCAACTGCATCTCACATTCAGGTTAGCACACAAGGTGTCTTCCTCATGTCACAGATCTATGTAGCTTCATTGCTCCCCAAGCTCACAGAGAACATTCAAACTGCACTCATGGTAACACAATTCAAGTTGGATTTGATAATCCAGCATTATGGGCCTCTGGGCAGCATCCCGGGACAGCGCTCTCTCTCCGAAGTGTGGTACCCACTTCTGCTACCAGTGGTTTTGAACACAGACATGGTGCAGGTGGCAGTCCTGGCTTCAGAGCCTTTGTGCTCTCAGCTTCTTTTCCATCACCACCTTTGGAAACAGCATTAAAACCCAGGACACGCTGACAATAACATGGCAGGAGTGTGTTGCTCAGAGGAGGAGCACCAGAGACAACTTCCCGCTCCTTTGGTACCATGACCAGGGAATCCAGGACATAAACCTGATACACAGTAAGAACAGTCCTCCAGTCCAAAAGCCATCTCTGTGCTGGGATTTTGGGGGCTGAGAAGATTTCAGCTGGCAAAGGTGAGGGAATGTTGCAGTCCTAGTTTTGGGCTGCTTCCATATAGCATAAGAGCAACGGTACGTGGCCTGTCTCCATGAATGGTCATGGGTGAATAACTTTTGTTTCTGAACCTGCAGTTGTTAGTAGACTGAATTAAAAAACTGGCTGCCAGGTGCGTGTAGTTGCACCAAATACAAATATGTTTCCTGTTCTAATGGGGACCTTGCAGTTATACCCAAATAGTAAAAGTAGATTCCTATTCTCAGCATTTTTATTTTCCAGAGGCACCCCTCTGTTTACTTCTGCTTAAGGAATTACGGCATAACTCGAGTTTCTGCTGTTGCTTATAGTTTCTGACCAGGAATCTACCAAAAAAAGTCTAGTTCATATTGTCAATGTAAAGACAAGTTGTAAAAAATGTACATCATTTGTATATAAATTTTTCCCACTTGTTTTATGTCTCTATCAGAGAGCATGAATTCCTGGTAAGAAAGTATGTGATAATTCTTTTTAACAGCATCTATTATGAAATGTTTGGTAGATAAATACAATTTTTAAGGTCACGTTTTAAGACTTGGATTTTGTTTAATCTTGGAGCAGTAATATATCGTGTTGTCCAGGTGACTGAAGGTTAAGAAGACTGTTATTTTCCCTAGGTAGTTGTGATGGCTCACAAGGCAAAACAGTGATCTCCAGGAAGCAAGCAAGATAGCATCCAGACTGCTTGCAGTTAACCCATCTCTGCCTGAACTAGAAAACTATTTATGAAAATTACATTGCAAAATTAACGCATTAAGAGAGATCACTACTGGAAACTGTCGCTTCAGGGAAAGGTAAGACTTTGCATTAATTATCTAGTCATTATGGATTTACATGAGATTTTTCTGTTAGAATGATAGTGAATTTTATGTATGAATGCATTTCTTTAATGAATAAATGTGGCAACTATTATCCTTTGTTTAGTAAACAGTTAAAAGTCTTTTGCATAGGTGAAAAATTTAAAACGTGCGTATTGGGATTTGTAAGCTCATGTATATGTAGTTTTTACTGAAATGGGTTGTGTGCATGAATTTAAATATTTGGCAATAACAGGTTTTGGTTTCTATGGCCTCACTTTAATATGAATTACAAAGCTATATTAAGACCATCACATGTGACATGAGATTGTGCACATACTTTACTACAAGTACTTATGGACTCTTTTACTTAATGTTAGTGAAAGCTGTCAAACCATTACCAGGAGCTGAAGAAACTTGTGGGTTTTAACTAATCTGATACAGTGCAAGTTGAGTTAAAGCTTTCCTGGGACTGAAATTCCTTATAGAAAACAGTTGGCTATATTTGGGTTTGTAAATGCTGATACATGTTTGAAAACAGATGATTAAGCATTTTGCATGTGTACTAAATAAGTATCTGAAATAGCTGCAATTGCTACCATGCATTTATATCTCAAGGAATTGGGTGAAAAAGAGAGAGCAACATGAGTAGAAATTCATCAGGGTCCTTCTCTTGAACAAACCCAAACCTTTTTTTCCTACTAAAAAAGGTTGGAGGGGTTTTAACCTATCATTATTAAGCTGTAGTTAGTCCTTCTGTCATATAAACCCAAGATTTCTTGAAGTCAATTAATTTTGTCCTGTAATTTGTTAGCAGTAGTTTCCTGGAGTACTGGCTTCCATAGTGCTCCCAGTTGCACTCCACTGCAGAGTGGTTCTTTTGCTTTTAAAGAGCAGTACTATAAAGGTTCTTGATAGGGTCACAGACTTTTCAATCTGAGTAGTTATTTTTATGTTCTTTGTTGATTGATTAGATACAGATTTTTCTCTTTCAGCTTCTCTAGATTTTTGGGTGATTGTTTCCAGTACATTGGGACAGTTATTATAATACCATTTATTATTCAGTGCCTATTTTATTTTGATGTAGTCTTTTTTTTAAATCCAAGACAGTACAGATCAAAACAAGTAGAAGGATTTGATGCTGTAGAGCACAGTGATCTGTAAATGTGTGATATACGTTCTAGACTTATATGACCATTATGAAGATGGTGATTTTTCATTGCCTAGAGGTAAGCTGTTCTGTGCAGCAGGGCTGCGTAAATGCATGCTGACATGAAAAGGGCTCCATAAGGCTGAATCTGTAAGTCCAGTTTGACTTGTGGTAGGGCTCTAGGACATATCTCCACATTGGCATACGCAATTTCAACCTGGTGTACCATAGGAACGTGCTGAAATTTCTGTGTCAGTCACTGAAGGGTGTGAGGGAGACGGCTAACTCTCATAAAATAATGCAGCTGCAGCAGTCTAGAGCACAGTCACTAGTGCTCGAGACACAAGATTGAGCACGTATTGTTGCACCACGTGAACCAGGAGGGAATGCGTGATGACTCTGGTCTGGAAAAGTACAACTGTATGTAATTACAAGCTCTAAGCTGGGAAATGAGAGCCCCGTTTCCTAAACTACCTTGTGACTGTAACTCTAGGACCTCCTATGTCCCGGTTAAGCAAACTCAGAAAATACTGGATTTGACCATGTCTGGACTAGTTTACCTGTTTTACTGTGCCTTGAAACAACTGGTTATACTAATGCTTCTCCTTCACAAAGCAGTTTAAGAAGATACAACCTCTCAGCAGTTAAGCTAATGGCTTCTGAGTGAAAATGGTATCTCATGGCAGCAGGCTTCCCACTCCAATTAATACAAATTTGGCATATTAGCAGGTGTCTTGTAAATGTCCTTGAACTCAGAGATGGAATTACATTAATATGCAAACATATTCATGGGCTTTTCTTTTCTAAAAGGGAGATGAGACCTACTGACATGATGTGCTCTTGTGAAATCTCTTGCCTTTTAACAGTTTAGAAAAAATCCCAGGGCATGGAGGGAGTGATTTAGTTCCATTTAACTAGAACAGTGTTGTTTTTTAATTACACTGGTGGCTTATCAGAAAAATTAGCAGTACTAAAGTCTGATGATTGTGGGACCTATTATCTTCCCACAGGTTCTCTCAGGTTTTGGAGGATGATGTTGCTGGTGTGAGCGAGAGAATCTGTTGCTGCTCATAAACATAACTGCCTTATTTCCTCTTATTTATTTTAATGCTGCACTATACATTTATGGTCTTTGATTTATTTGATCAGATGATATTTCAATGGTATATTTGTCATGCTCTAAATTGAACTCAATCAGTTATGTGCTTTTGGCTTTTGGAAGTAATAAATGAAAACTGTCTATTTAGACCCACCAAGGCATGTGACAAGCTATCTGGCAGTAATCTAGGAATGCAATTAAACGTGTTTAATTATGCACTTTGTTTGCTAGGTTAGAGTTTTAAAATTTTGCAAGGTGGAGACCTCACAGGACATAAAAACTCAACCATATTATTTTATTTTAGTACTTTGACTTCATTTTTCAAAGTTTGAGAAACTCCATCTTTTCTTCACTGAGTTAATTGAGAAGCCTGCGTTACCTATGAAGGTCCTAATTTTTACTTAAATTCTGATAGCAAGCATTAGTTTATTGAGCATCAAAGAAAAGTGCAGGTCCCAGCAGTTGTAAGTTCAGGAAGTTGTTCTCCATTTCAGTCTCGCTTTTTTGGGAAAACTTAAGCTTGGCTGTGTGGAAGAGTCCAATTCTATAATTGCCTCAACTATGTACATATATACATAGATTATAGTACTTCACAAGCTGGTGGATGAGATATTTAAACGGGATTGACTGATACAGGGGAATAAATGAGAGCTAGGTGTCCAAGAATTGAGATGAAGCAGGAATAAACCAGTAGTTTAAAAAAACAAAACAAGAAAAAAAAAAAAAAAACAAACAGAAAAGGAAGAACTAAAAATAGATTTTTTTTTCCTTTCAAACATTCTTTTTAATCTGATCCAGATGAAGAATGACACTTGGAATTTGCGGGAGGCAATAGCTTTTTTTCCTAATGAAATATATCAATGTTCTAGCTTGAAATCTGTTCTGGGAAACAAATCAGCATCCTTCATCATGTTGTAGCCAACAGTATCGATATTGACTTGAATAAGGTAATAACATTTTAGGACTGATAAGCATCATTTAATATTGCCCAAGAGTGGCTTTTGTTTTTCTTTTCATGTTAAGGTACTGTAGTAGTTCATGAAAGGAGTTTGTCAATATTAATCCCAGAAGAACTGTTCAGAATCTTTATAGCTATAAGATGTGCGAGTGTTTAAATAATTTGGGCTTTTCTTGTACCTTTTTACTTCCTTAAAAAGAGGGAGGGGGAAACAAACAAAAAAAAATTGGGAGACCTGCATCTGGTATTAAAGAAAATATTTTTTGTTTAGGAGTGTGCATAACATGAAAGTTATCACAAAATAGACAGCAATTCTTACTGAAACAGCACATACTTTAAAAAAAAATCACAAAATGAACAATAAAATCACAGAAAGTATGCCATTATTTCCAAAGTAAATATTTTACCAAATAGGTTTTTGATACAAGGAACAAGATGTACAAGGAACAGGATGTGATACATATCCAGTACGACATTTTAAACACAATTTAAACTTCCCGTCTTTTTCCTTGCTTGTATTTAGATAAAATTTAAATGGTTCCACTCAATGCTATTTTGCTTTGATTTAAACAGATAACATTTTCCCCATGTCGGTGGCTGATTTGTATGTGTTCCTCCATACAGTAAAATAAAGGAAAAGCTTTCATTCGCCATTCCCCCCTATAGAGAAATGAGCTAAAAAGTCCAAAAATACAGATATACTACTTTTTCTCTCAGTGCTGATGTGCTATTTTGGGATATGTGCTGACCTACTTTCTATGTTTCCAGAAAGCGGGATGAAAAATTTTAGCTCAGGTTGCAGAAAAATTTGGATTTATTTGTCAGTGGATTTTTGTACATCTTTTCACATAGATATGCACACACATACACACACACGTTGGGTGGGGGTTGATGTACAGTAGCAAATCAAGATTGCCAATTTTGGTAAAATTTCAACAATAATAGCAGCAAAGATCTGCTGCTAGACACCTGCCTTTAGAGGATTTGACAGGAAGATGTTTCCAATCTAGTGGTGCCGTTATTCGGAATTACATGATAAGACAGAAAGCTTCAATTTCCCAATTTTGAATAAAATTGATACCTAAGTAGAAACATCCAAAGCTTCTGTAAGAATCACATTATTATATTTTTTCCGGTTTCTTCATCATTGTCTTAGGGACTGGAAGATAAAACCCCTTTGAATCATTTACTTTGACTCTGTGCATCTCTTTATTCAGCACTCTGACCATCAAAGAAAGTTCAGCCCATTAGTTTGCCATTCCCAATTAAAATAATGATACACAAAGCTTGGGAATTGTATGAACAAATTATGAGAGAACAAATAATGAGAGATGAAGACCTGCTCCTGCCCTCTGCTTAAGGCAGAAAAAATTCATCAGCTGTGGCAACGCTGTGCTCACGTGTGGGCTCTCCCCAGCAGAGCAGCTCTACTGGTGGAAGAAAATCCTTTTTAGTTTATTGTGCTTCACTCACGATGACCATAGTGCAGAAGGTCTTGGTATGGCATTCCTCTCATGTGACCTGTATGAGCATACAAAGGTTAACATAAAGGTATAACATAAAGACTACATACAGTACTTTTAAAAAATCTGGCTGTCAAATCTTCATTTATAGTTGATAAGTGAGGTGAGTTTTAGCTGTGTGTGAGAGTTATGTTAAGAATCCTACAGACTCAAAGCTTTTTAGTAGGTTTTTTTAAGCATTTGGATGATGTAAAATTTTCACTTGTTAAGTACCCTCTGCAGTCCTACTACTTTCCAGGGTGTCCAAAACTGGTGGGATATTAGTAAATAATGAAGTTGAATCAGTATTACAGCATGATAGTCATGTGAATTGCCTAGTTAAGTCCTCATGGTACAACAAAACATGTTTTTAATGCTGCTACATGGAAGGTAATACAAGCACAGATTGTACGGTTACAAATACAAAACTTTTCAGGGTAGTAACTTGAACGAAAGCCAAGGGGCAATTTAAGGAGCTTGTTCAGCTTGGCTGTCAATGTCATGCTAAAATATTGTGGTACTAAAATATTGTATCCAGTGCCTTGATATTTCCACTTAACAATGAGGTATAAATAAAGGAGAGAGTTCAAAAAAGAGGCCTGTGGAATTTTTCAAGGTCTGGAGGGGAAAAAAACTACACAACCTTTCTACTTTGAGGCCTCAAGAGTGAAGTCATGTAACCTTATAGAACAGAAAAGTGCAAGATGAGTTGATAATCAGCTACAAATTGTTCTCAAAGAAAAGAATTTCTCAGCTTTATAAATAAAGGCACCTGGAAGTTGAAGCTGAACTAGCTCCATCCAAACCCAGATTTTCTCACAAGAAGGAAATATTAACATTGAAATTGATGAATTGTAGCATCTCCTACCAAGGAAGGAACAATATTCCTATCATTGTGGAACACGCGCACCCAAAAGCTAACTTTAACCTTCCCACTATTCAGTATAGTTAGTGGAGAGGCAGAGGTTATTCCCAGCCCTGGATCGATGGCTCTGGCCATTGGCTGTAAGAGAAGTATGGGACACTAGGCTCCCAGGCTGAAATTGGGCTTTGTGAATTCCTACGAGTCTCCAATACTTTCCAAAAGCCTATCTTTAGCTAGCAGGCAAAACTCTGCAGCCTCCTGTATACAGTTGGTCCAGATGACCCTCGCTTACACTTATCTCTTGTTTTTTATCTTCCTGTGTTGTATTCTTTCCCATGCAAGCAGATGTGTCCTGCTTGTTAGACTTCAGAACCGTATCTGGGAATCTCATTTCTGCTGAAATGTGATCTGAACTTCACCCATTTCTCTGTATGCTTCCAATCTGTGTAGGAACCAAGGGGATCTCAGGTTATTTAGATCCCCTTGGGACCCCCTATTAGTTTCCATCCTCCCCAAAAATATTTATTCCGTTTGCGTATTCTGCTGAAAGTGCTGTCTCCCTAATACTCTGCTGTTTGTAGTCAAGTCTTGGAAGGGTAGCCCCAAATAATTTTCTCCACCTAAGAAAGATAGAAATTATATGACCAGCGGTGTAAAGCGTCATGAGTAGGTCTGATCCTTGCTCTTGTACTTTTTCACTTCCGTAGCTGAAAGTTGTTCTCAGATGCAGAGTTGCTTTATCAGCTAAATTTATAGTCCTAACATGAGCGCCTAACTACAAAAAATGTAAGGGTAGTGATTCCTAACACAAATTGATTGAAGGACTTATCTTACTGATATATTTCTGCCTGGAAATAATTAGTTTCTGTAGTATTACCACTTTTTCTTGGAAGTTTGCATAATTACACCAGTGTTCAGGAATGTATTTTTCATCTTTGCCTATCCTAGAGACTGGTAACAACTTGACTTCCCAGAGATAAGCCAGATCATGGTATTCTATGCTATCACAGGCATTAGTTCTTCAAATTCCTCTTGAAACTAATCTGAAATGTCAGGAAATCATAGTTTATCTGAGCTACATGAGCGTACTGCAACAGGGCTGCAGAGTCTTTGAGTATCTTTGAATCTAGATTAATTTCAGGATTATCACCCTGAGTCCTAAAAGCCCGAAATGGCCTATAGCTGAAAAACTTGCTGCTCCACAATATTTTGCCACTCATCTTTATTTGGGGGCTATAAAGCCTGGAGCTGAACTTGCAAGAAGCAGGAGGACGATGGTGTTCATGCACCTCCCTGGACTGTGGAAGGAATTACTGGAAGAGTTCAGTGGGAGTCTCGCTATTTTTGAGGAGTGTTGCAGGATTTATCTCCCTTGGCAAGCTTTTTTCTCTCTAACTAAGCTCTTAATTGACTTTGCGTGAAATAAATTCCCCAGTTCTGAAGCCCTGTATAGAGATAACAGTAGAAGACAGTAGGGAGTGGAAGGGTGTTTCCTGTTTTTGAGAGAGCTGATATACGTGTCGATTAATGTTCACAGTCAGTGGGCAAACAGGTGTCTTAAAATATGTACTTGCTACAGTGAGTGTCTGACTTAAACTAGGTTATTGCACAGTTTCATTTAACACTAACACTATGTTTTTCTCAGTTGTTTTCATATGTGTTACTAGTCAAAATAAGGTTGTCCTCTTAGTTTAAAATTTAGCAGTTGCACAGCTGACTCAGAAAATTAACTCTCCTCTGTTCTGTTGTTGCAGAAGTGATCTTTATTTCTTATTTTCATTCACACAACAGTGTGTGTGTGCATATATATATTTGGTGTTTATCTGGTGAGCCTTGGGCCACTACGGCTGTGTGCAGGGGCACACTTTCAGCAGCACAATCTCTAAAGGGAGCATCTGTTAAACACATGATCTCTTTTGTCATTTTGGCTGTATTTTACGCTGCTTGCTAAGGGGACACAACTACCCTCTTCTGCTAATACTGTTTTGAATGCATCTACTGTCATTCTTGCAAATTAACTATTGCTAAATTAGTCTAAATTGTAGGTAAGCCAGGCTAGTATATAGTTACAATCTCATCCAAATTTCTAAATGTTTTTCTAATTTGTTCTTGTTCTTCTTGTATTAATAATAGCTGTGACCCCTGAGGGTCCTAATCTGAATAAATCACAGGGAAATTGAATAATCAGTATACATCTGCACAGTTTTATTAGCCACATTAAAAATATATATGTAATATATATATAAAATGCACAGGCACACTCCCTTACATTTATATGCAGGCTTTATAAATTGTGTCAGGTTTGTAGCAGTGTAATACAGCATGATGTTTTTCCAGTCCTGTCCAGGAACAATGTTTCAGGCATGATTTGGATGCCATCTAGTCATGCAGCTAATGCTTTAAAAAGTCAGAGGAAATTACCATTAAAATTGGGAGCTTTTAATGTCATTGTTTAAAAAGGGGGGGGGTTAACTAGTTAGGTTCTAATACATCTTCAGGAAACAAGGGGTAGGAAAGAGAACCCCAAAATATCTCTGACTTCAACTCAGTCTGTACAGGGAATCTTATTCTTCCTTTCATGTTTTGTGGGTTTTTTTCCTCTCTTTCAGTTTTTAAACAATTGGAATGTTTCACTTACCTTAAAGCACGGTTTAGGGGTCAGCCCCCACTTGTGCCTGCTGAGCAGTGCTTGCTGTTGCTCGAGGCAGCACTGCGTGTCGGTTACTTGCCGTTGGCCACTGCTTCCTGTGGTTTGGAGACCCTGAGTTTCTTCACATCCTTTTCCCTATTTTTTTTCACACGTGTACTGGCTGTTGTCTTTTATCTCTGAGTATGGAGAAAAAAGAAAAAAAAAAGAAAATTTACATTTCATATTTAGGTAGCTGTTCCTTTCCTTGCTTTTTATCTTTCCATGACAATGTAAGAAGAGTGCCAGACTGCTGCTAAATCCACATTTATAACTTCTGTAGAGAACCTTCCCCTCAGCCATTCTCATTTTACCCAGGCAATGCTTTGCTTACTGCAGATGGGAGAGGGAGAAGGGGAAAAGAAAGGGACACAGAGTCACAAAGGATCTATTTATTTGCAATATGGAGTTCAAATTCGGGAGCACTGGCAAAACACGAGTAACCAGTTCATCTAATTCAGGTGCAGTTGATAAGAGAGGTGACAGAACTCTGTTTTAAGTCTGTGCACAGAAAAATGCTTATTTTATGAAAGAAGTATCCTACTGTATTGCAGTGTTAGATGCAATAAGTAGGTCTTATTAATACTGTTCAAAAGCAAAATAAGTATTTATAATAAAACTACAGAAGTTTAATGTTGTACAATTAGACACGCACAAATCAGGTGTGGGGTATTTATGTCTGTATCTGGAGGTTTCAAAGATAATTTACACATCCATCCTTTATGATGCTGTAGCAGTGTCATGTTGGTTCTTGTATACCACTGTATACCGACTTCTGTAGCAGAAGCTGAAATTCATGTCCTCAGAGTTATGCCTCAATCAGCCATTCAAAGTAGCTGGTAAGGATGCATTCTGGTGTTTCTAGAGCTCTGGCCTCAGGTGGAAAACCTTCATTTTGTTATTGATTGGTTCTCACACTTGGGACAGTTTTCTAAGTATTTCCGAGGAAGCTGAAATACAGACGAATACAGAAAGCAAATTGAGTATTTCCCTAATGCTTGAGAGAGAATAAAATTAATTCAAAATGTATATAAATCTGTATGTTACACTTCTCATGAAAGGGGAAGCACTGAAAGCATGCCAAACAAATAACTTTAAGCCTATTTCTCTGTGCCAAACGTCAAGTAAATGCACATGGTTCTGACTCCCCTGTGAGTGTGACAGCTAAGAAGGAGGATGTTTGCTGACTGATGGAGATGGAATGCATTTGTCATCTTAGACAAAAATTTAAGATGCTTTTGTAAAGACTGCTTTTGTCTCTGGGGAAAACTGAAGGATAGGCTCACACCTTTCAGTTTGTGTGCTCCTTTGGCCAATACTTTTGCTTTAATAGAAACCTTTAGAATCACTAGGTGAAATTGCAAATCAGTTGAATAAAACCAAGCTATGTTTCTATCAGTGTTAGGGATCCATCTACATTTATTGCATTGTTACTAAAACTCTGGAATTATCGTAGCTAAATGTGGCTTTCCTATTCAGTGCAACATGCCATGCGTGAAAATGAAGTGGACTTTTGGGGAGAATATGGAGAAGCTGGAAAGCTACAGGCTCAGCATATAATCAAGCATACTCTGAGCTGATATTGAACAATAAAAATTTCTGTGCTCCAATTCCTTTAATAGTAGTTACGAGTACACTTTTTTCTGAAAACAGTATGATTTGTGCATCTAAATTGAGCTGTGGCCCGAGTACACATAGGAGACCCGTCTGCCTGGGGACTCAGGCAAAATATAGGTACTTCACATATTTGTATTCAATGAAAAACTACGATATAAGCTATACCTGGCTGTTCAGACTGCTACACTTGAAAATGAACACGTGTCAGCATTGAGGATCTAGGGAACAGTTTGCCCCAACATAATGGTACAGCTGAAGCCCAAACCAATAGGAGCCTGGGCAGTAATGCTTTCTGCTGTTCTGGAATCCAGTCCCACTAGAGGCAACACGGCTCTCCCCCATTTGAGAAAGGAAGATTGTATTCTGGGGAAACTCAAAAGATTTCTTTTTCTTTTAATCCCAAAACCATGAGCAAGTTAGAGCTCCTGGCCTGGATGACGTGGGATCATGACAGCCTTGATTCAAAACGTATATGGTGCTGGTGAGAAGGCAGTCTCGATCCCTAAGATTTGGGCACGCAGATTTCACTAGGATCTGAACTGATGTGGAAGTCCAATAATCTGAATTTCACCTTTAATTGGTAATAGATGATACAAAATGTGTTTCATACTGTGGATGTAGAAGTAGTATCTCGACTCAGAAGAGGAAATGCCTATTAAAGAGTTAAATATTGTTATTGGATTCAAAGAGGGGTGATAGTTGTTGCATGCTTTTTTTTGTGTGAGTAATGACATAACACTCACCAGGTGCTAGCCCAGGGGTTTGAGATCACATCCTTGCGTCAGGTTGTAACACACAGACTGTTAAGACCTAAGGCATGGATATTCAGGGAGGATGTGATGGAAGTTAAGTGACTGTGCATTAAGTAGAGTCTGACATTATAGCAAGACATGGAGGGTGGGAAAAGATGAAAAATGAAATCTTGACAAGGACTTGAGGACTGCATAGCTGAATTTTCTCTCCTCCCTTCCTTTCAGTCTGGTACTTATTTCAGAGTGTTTTCTGAGACACTGTTCCCATTTAGGTTTTTTTTCTTGCAATGTAGGAAAGACACATGAAATCTAATTTAGGTCTGTCCCATTACATTGCATAGGACAGGTTTACTGCAGGGTGATATAATTTTTGTCTGCCTTTCTTGTTTCCTCTTCATTAACGGAATTTCATGTAACACAAGCAATCCAGAGCCTTGGGCAAGGGACTATTTCTGCCACAGGGCAGCCCAGTCTATCTGTGTTGCATCTCATCCAGCACTGAATCAATGCAACTTTAATTTGTTGGAATTTTTAAGAGTCTATATGTTATTAATAGGCCACATGCATATTTTCCCATCCATGAAAAGCAGAATTTTCATTATTCTTTAGTTTTCATGACAAGGAAAGAAGAAAACTGAATTTCTTAAACCTCTGTGATCACTTTGGACAGTGGCCTCACTGAACAGCAAGTGTAGAATAAACTCTTTGTAACTGATGGAAACTTTCATTAAAACGATCCTCTCTAAAAAGTACTTTCAAGTTCCAAATGTTTTGATTTTTTCTCCTCTCTATCTGTAACACTTTTTTTTTTTTACAGAAGCTGAAATGCTTTCTTATTATCTCACAGATATGTGCTAACAAAACTTAATTTATTTATGTAAAATACTGAACACTCAGAAGTGGTTTTAAATATAAAATTGTCTGAAATCTGTAACCTTCGTATTCGTAGCTTGCTCACAGCATTCGCTTTCTACACAGAATGCGATAGAAAAAAACAGGGACATCTGCCATGTTTTATTCAAGACTAATAATACACCCTACTAAATAAAATTCCTGCATAGCCTCTAGGTTTTTTTTCTTAGCACTGTACCCAAAGCATAGGCCTGATGTCACAGATTGCAGTGGAATAATAGCAAGCACGATTTTGTAATGATGAGTGTTACCGTTGTGCAGATTCTGGCAAGTTCCACCCTCAGCCTTTGGTCTTTGGAAGATGCCCAGCCTCTGGGCTGCCACTTGGGCAAAGCCACGTGTCCTGACAGCTCTGAGGCCGTCTGTGAGGAGCCCCGTTGGCCGCCTGGGTTCCTGCACTGTGCCTCTACACTCTATCCGGCCAGAAAATGCCTGTTTTCAGGGCTTGCACTGCTTTTCTGTTGGAGAGGGATCAACTTTCAAGTCCTTGTGAAGATAAAGGCTGCGACAGCTATCATGTAATGGGAACATCAGCGTGAAGTGAAATTAACTACAAATGTACATTAGCATATGAATTGTTCTGCTTATGAAATGCTGTGACATGAGTCAGCTTCCCCTCTAAATATGGGAAGCGCGCATTATGGATCAAACAGTAAGGGACTAATATTATCTTAGAACCAGATTACAGCTTTAACTGTATATTTTGTTTGTTGTTAGCAAACAAGAATATGACTACAAATTAAAGGTGCTAATGTTCTTTCAGCTTAAAGAAAATGCAGTTGAAACACTTAGCCAAATCTCCTGTCAATATGCATCTATAAAAATCAGCATGCCAGCATAGAAAGCAACTCTGGAAAAGCTTTGTGCTCTTCTTCATGTTTTATCTGTTTGTGTTTGATTGAGGTGAGGAATTGTCTGGGTTGAAAGCTTCTGTAACTGTAATTCAATATTAAGTTATCTATCGCAAATTAAAGCTGTGGATGTTGTGCGTGATGTGACTAGCATCTAATACTCTGATTTGGCTTGCTCTGAGGTCAGATGTAGCCTGGCAACTAAGTCCTAATTGCACTATTCTATGAGTCAAGTGTTTGCTACAAGGGTAGAAATTAATGTGAACCTAAAATGATCTCTTTGCTGGCTTTGAAAGTATGCCCATGACTGGTTATGTGTTGACCTTTTTCTCTTATACTCACTTCTGAAAAGTGATGCTTGACTAAGGAGAGGTCTTTTGGATGCTGAGGCTGTATCAAATCCAGACTCTTTGCTTATAACAGCATTAGACTGGAAGAAATTGGTTAATTCAAGCATAGAATGTGTCAGATGTTCACATCCTATGGATTAAGACAACCAAGTTATTCCAGAAAATTAAACAAATCATTTTTGAGTAACAGTTGGAGGTTTTGAACACCTGTATATTTTTCCTCACTGTGTGATTCCCCATTTTAAATTCTTGCATTGTTTAACTTTCCTATTTGAAACGCAAACCAAAAGAGGTTAGAGACTTTATAGCACACGTGTTTGCAGATCTGTGACTGTTCTGCTATGTATAGGGGAGGAGACCTAGGTAATAAGTGCTTATGGAAAAAAAAAAGGGGGGGGGGGGAAGAAAAAGTTTTTCTGAATGCTTATGTACTGTTAAACAGTCTCCTCTAAGCAAGCAGGTACCCAAAAATAGCCAATTTGGTTGTTATCAATCAACTTGATTTCTTTACACACTTCTGACACGTGTAAACCCCACCCAGAATGCAGTAAGTAGTCTGAACATTGCCTTTGTAACCTTAGTTTTACAAATATTTTAACTAGGAATAACCTGGCACAGTCACTAAAATAAATGATTCATATATCCCTGTCCTAGATGCGTACTCTTGCCTTTTTGTCCCTTGTGGCAGCATGGCTAAAAACAAATAAATAAACAAAAAGTTAACCGAAGTTTGTGCTATGGTTTACTGTGCAGCCTCACAAAATGGCTGTTAATGCAACAGGCAGGGAGGCTCCACAGGCACGAAGGGTGAGGCTTGATTGATTGATTGATTGAGTTGTGCTGGTTTAAAATGTTAGTAAAGCTCAAACTTTCTTTTCCTGCCATTGTAGTTCCTCCCAACATATATGCCGAAGAGGTGTCATCCTCCCTTGGAGGTATCTACATACCATTCTACTCTGGTATGTATAGCACGGTGGGAAGGTCCATGAAGCAGTGTACACTGATGGGGATGTTACTTTACCAAACCGGACAGGAACTCATTGTGGTGGTGTTTTTTTTTCTTCCATAATGCAGATTTTCTGAGCCAGCCTGTGCTGGCTGACACATAGAGAACACTTCTTAGGAAACTTTTTCTTATTTGTGCTGGTGATGAGCATGAATATTTCCTCAGCTGAATGTGATAATGACAGCTCTAATACAGTCATAATAACACATGGGTTACTGCACATGAAATATGACAAGATTTGCTGCTGTATTATTAAACAAAAAGCTAATATAATTCCTCCTGTGAGAAAACTTTTCTATGACCTGGACCTTCCTAATTTTGTAGCCTTAAATCTGTATTTCTGCAGTACAGTGTATAGTCCAAACACAAATTGGTTATCAAAGACCAGTTTCCGTTAGCTTTTATTTACCAAACTTTAAACAAAAGAAATAGTATTAGAAACTGCAGAGACTACAATTGGGTAGTCTGCTGGAGGCAAGGGGTATGATATTCTGATTTAGCCTTTGACCTTAATGGATAAATCTGTAGTTCATCTAAGTCAGGCACTTTTTTAATTACACTGAACTTTCAAAACTGTAGGAACGTGCTGGACTACACCGAACCTGCCAGAGAAGTCTGAAGCCAGCCTGAAAATGTAGCCAAATTATAATTCCTGTGCTTTGCTTTTCATCATTTGAGCACTTTCATGATTCAGTACTGAACTTAACACAATGATTATTTTCTTTTAGTAATCTCTTCTGAAGGTTCTTGTTTAAATCTTTGATGAGATAAATCAATAATTAGTCTTCTTTTATCTTCTATGTTCAAACAACTGTAATAGAGTAATGACACTTTTTTTTTTCAGAAGCCATGTTGATTAGTCCTACTGTGTTGTAATCTTGGTGTTTTACTCAACTCTTAATTATCATTTTAATCACCCTTTCAAATAAAAGACTTGATGAACTGTAATATCTTAAACTACGGTATATCTTTTTTTAAAAAAAAAAAAAAGTAAGTATTTTATTCTTCAGTCTCTATTGTAATTTTCAATGATTTACTTATTTTTGCAAAACACTTTAACCATTTGATTCTTGATTTCCTTCTGGATTCCTGGATGTATATGATAGAAACCTTGTGATTAATTGCATATAAGTTAACAAGCTTATATTTCCACATACTGTGCTTACATTTTTTGTTGGGTGGTTTTGTTGTTGGGTTTTTTTCTGGTTTTATTTCCATTTAAAGTTGCAAAGCTTCCATCTTTAAGTAGAAAATAGGAGGTCAGAGAGGGATGTTGTCACTGCAGCCTCGGTGGAGAAGAATCTCAAATTTTACCAAGAGCTTTCTTTTCCTTTCTTACCTGTGCTGAATCTTAAAATCTTTTGTGTATGCTCATTGCATCTGCTTTATTTATTTGGTCTTATAATTAACCATCAGCTCTTTCAAGTGCCTCTTCCTCCCCCGTTCCCAGTTTTGTTCTTTGTATTTTGCTGTAACTTACTCTGTGGTGGTCTCACTTGGGAGTAGACTGTCAAGTTTTCCCACATGCCCCTCAAAGATGAGAAAATTACCAACAGGAGATACACAAACTAAATCACGAAAAGAGATAGGCTACTAAAATGGCACTTGGGCACCTCATTCCAACAACTTTCAGACTCCAACAGGACCCTCAGCTTCTGCTCTACTGCTGCATATTCCTTTACTGTACATGCTTACAATTTTCAGTTTTCAGACCACATATTTGCCTATCTTGATTTTTAAGCTAAATGAATGTTCAGAGTATGTCTTATAGAGTAGATCCTACATAAGGCAATTTAGTGATGAGATGTTTGGGGTTTTCATCTGGCCTCTTCTGGATTTCCACCTGAAGGCCACTCAAGAGTAAACTCTTCTTAGATTCCTGTTTGCCACTGCTGGATCAGGGGCTTGCGCCCTTGACAGGTCCCCCCCCATCTGAAAGAG
>NW_009647838.1:2102594-2128838 GCF_000708025.1 Charadrius vociferus
CCCTTCCAACCCTAACAATTCTGTGAATTCTGTGAATTCTGTATAGTGCAGCAATTGTATCACTCAGCTAGAATATGGGACAGTCACTTTCAAGTCACTCCTCTAATGAATATTTAATTATTTACACATGTTGGAGTAGTTTCAGTTAAGAAAAGCTAAGACCTGTTTCCAGAATATTGTGTAGCCTGGTGGTTAGGTCACTGACTTAAGATGTTGGAATTTTATTTAAAGCTTCTGTCAAATTTCATTTTAAAGCTCCTCAAATGTCAATTCCTGCATTTGGTAATTGTTATTTCTTTGTCTTCACAAATGGTTCAAATATATTTATATTTACTCAGATTTAAGCACTTTCTGTTGTTTTGAAAAGCTTTTGATCCATTGACTTTGGTTTAGTTGGACTATCGGGAATAGACTGAATATTTTTATGTTGGTTCAGTCAAAGCTGAAAAAACAAGCGGAGCTGGAAGAGAAGGGGAAGCAAGGAAAGCTTCTCTGACCTGTTATTTTTATTAACCGGGGAAAAAAGAGGATGAGATCCACAGTTTATACAGTTTTGAAGGACATGAAAGAAGTATTTTGGCTTCTAATGATGAAGACCAGTGCCTAGAGGAATTTTTAAAAAGTACCTGAGCAATTTAGATGTACAATTCCCTTTGGTTATAACCTAATTCCCACCACCTAACCTATTTTGGAGTCCAGTGGGATTTTCAAAAGCTTATTTCTGCATATAAACAGAGTTCACAATCCTTTGAATACTCAACAAGACCAGAAATAATCAATTTGCTATCTACAGTTAGTGTTCACTTGGTTTGAGTCGCTTTGGTTGAAATAATCAGTTTATTCTGAATGGAAGGTATGATTTCCGGATCCAATGTACTTAAGATTGGATTCTTACATTAATAATTTCAACTTCCAGCCAAACACAATTTAGTTTCCAGAGGAAGAAGACAAAATATAGCAGACTGTGTGCATCCTTCTGCATTTCTAATACTACAAAATATTTTAAAAACTGCATAGTTATATATTAAGATATGTCATTTCCCCTTGTCCCTTCCAAAAGCATGTTGGTGAACAGTTTATTTCTTGTCAGCAATAATAAAGGTTGTACTGAATTTTGTCAAAAACTTGATTTGGAGCAGCCAACCTCTTGATTATTACACCAATCATACAGTGTACCCTATCTTTAGGAAAGTAATTAAAGCATTCATGGTTTAAGTGTTTTAAATGATTTGGAGAAATCAAGTTCTATCTTTAGGTGTTAAAATCAGTTTGCCTTAGGTATCTGTGGTTGAAACAGTGGTTACTCTCACTTGGAATTACCACTCCACTTACTCACTTTGACATATTAAAAGTTACTGTTATTTAAGAGCAAAATGCATGTAGTTAGAAGATTTGTTAGTTTTAATTTACTAATTCATTTGTCTCATATATGGTAGAATTCAAGTAAGAAAATCGGCAGTTTCATGGAAAATGTTAGAAAACATTTCTTCTTTCTGAACATTTGAGAAAGTAAGATCATATCCCTGGGAGGCTCAAAAGATTTTGTTGGGATAACTGGAACAAAACAAGAAAAGTACCTTGGCTTTTAGTGAAATGCAGAATTTACAGACCATCTTTGGCATACACACATTTAAATGGCTCATTTTTATTAGTCAGCAGTTACATAGAGAGAAAATTAGTCACACTGGCAGATGTTTGATTCTGACTCCGGTAGGAAACAACATTATTGCTTCTTGAGGGAGGAAGCCCCAAACTGAGAGTTGTGGCTGTAGAAACTTTTGTGCTTTGAACTGTTTATCTGTCTTTTAAATGTAACATTGTCAAAGGATAGGACTAAAAACCTGAACGTACTGTTGAGGGGGTACCTTTCCTCAGACAGGGTCCCTAGGCTGTGCGCTGGGTTGGTTTTTTGTTGCCCCCTTTTTTTTCTTCCCCATCTCACTTTATTTTCTTTTTTAAAGGTTTGGCCAACACTTGTTTAGCTTGCCAAGTTAATGAACTATTAATGAACTGATCTGAGAAATGCTGTTGGTATAATATAAAGCATAACTAGCCCTAGACGGTGCCTCATATGAAACGGCGTTTTCCCCTTTGCGCAGATTGCGCTGCTGAGCTCAGGTTTGTTCAACTTCCCAATTACCTCCAAACTTTCCAAGGAATGATTTCAGCGTGTCTCCTCCCTGTGCTGTCTCACTGGTGCAAGGAGGGGCGATGCAGTAACTCTACACCTGTTCCAGCACACGCCTATCAACTCGCTCAACTTCCCCAACGGGTGCCGGGGTGAGCATGAGAACATCCGAGATTGCTCGGGACTTGTGACCACTGGTCCAAATACTTCTGGATGTTGGGGTTGGCTTTGCGCTGGGGCGGCTTTAACAGTTAGTGCTCTATAATGGCAGTTGATGACAGCAACGTGTGCTCTAGGACTAAGAGTAAACTGAATTCCTGTCAGACTCATTGTAAATCAACAAGACGGAGAAGCCTACCACCAGACATCCTGCTAGAAAATGATTTTAAAGGAAAGCTTCAAAGAAATATTAGGAATATAGAGCCTATACAGCCAAGGCGCCCTAAGAAAAGACCTTCTGTATTTTCAGGTAGGAAATGCTGTACTAATAGTATGTTAGTGCAGTATCTTCTAAACCTTTTTGGCGATATTTGAAGGATTCACAAACTGATTCCAGTCAGAATTTGTTCTATTTTAAAACCTAAGACAGTCTTCACAGATAATCAAGTACCATTTATGTTAGATTATGTCAGCCATTAGAGTTAAAGTGATGGAACCAAAACCAGAGACTTTCTTCATGTTTTTGATTTCATGTTGCTTGTGGGGATTATTTTTTTTTTAAATACTTAGCATTTAAAGAAAACCAGTTGTTTCTCTAGAGCTTTAAACTGCATTTTGCTTAACCCCACTTATAAGCTATGCAGTCAAAATCTGCAGTGTAAGTATCTCTCTTGCTGCTCTAATACTGTACCTCATTGCTTTTCTGGAGGAGAGTGGTTTTTATGCAGACTTCTTCAGTCTAACTGATTATTTTTGTGTGTGTGTGTGTGTGTAGCCAGAAATTAACATCACTAAATAGTGAAATGCATGCTTTGAATTCCTGGCTTGCACTGGAGCCTGTAATGTCTGTAGTTAATAGTTCAGTTTAACTCTCTAGTTGTTAAGAAGTAGGAACAAGGTGTAAGAGTGGATTTCAGTCAAGCTAATGGCAATTCTGGATTATTTTGGTTTTTCTTTTTAAATTATTCGAAATATGCCTAAAAATAGGCAACAGATTAGCATAAGGACAAAGGATTTGTTGCAAAACAATCAGGTCATCTTTACTAGGAGGACTTAAAAGGTTTTAGGGGTGAAAAAATGAATACCAGCTCATCCCTAGTGAAACTGAAGACGTGTTTCTGTGAGGCAATCAGAGGAAATTAAATCCTTTATAGAAACAAAAATATACTGGTTTTTAAATTTAGGTGTCTCCATTTTCAGATGAAAATGAGGATTTTTAAATTTCTAGGGTGAGATAACACAATCATACAGATCTTTGAAGAGCTATGAAGTATAATTAAAAGTGTTATTGATTGTATTCCTTAATGACAGCTAAACTTACATGGGTACCTTCTCATGAGCTGAAACACTGCTGAAGGAATGGGAATACACTGTTAAAAGATGACACAGGGCAGCACCATTTGTGTGGGATTTAGAGCCTCCGTTGTACCTTTGTTAAGGTATTTGAAATATTTCAACACCTTAGGAAATAAAGCTTTTTTCCTCCTTGTCTATTCTACTTCCCCAGCTTAAAAAAATGCAGAAGGCTTTATCGGATCTTAAGTCAGGTGACTCAGACATGCCCACGGCTCCTGTGCTTCCCAGTGCCTGAACAGGCTCTTCCTGAGGTGATGTGGTCTGTTGGTGACTGTCAAAGCACATTATTTTGGGCAGGATAGACCCCCTGTATCTTACTCTTTCTCAGTTGCTGCTTTTTGTCTTCTTGCTACCTTTTCTGCTCCTTAATTACTTCTATCTTTGGTTTTTTTCCCTCCTGTAATTTTTTTATTATTATTATTCCTGTACATCAACATTTTTGTTAGTAGAAAACACATTAAATAGCCTTGTGTTTGGTCTCCAACACCCATACTCTGTTGTGCCCACCCAGATTTCTCCTTTAATCTGTGATCTTTCTTTTTTTTTTTTTTAAATGCAATTCTTCATTCTCTCTCTTCTCTTTCTACCCTCCAAAATTACCACACTAGCAGTAATACTCCATCGTTTGTGCTGCGTCAGATATGAGCATTTTAATGTAGTTTGTGTGTCTGGAATGCTGCCATTACGCTTATGAAATCCACTGCAGCTGTGTCACTGTACACTCAAGGGCACTTAACTCAAAGGTAATGCAAATTGCTTGCTATAAGCAATTGATGGAGCATGATGGAAAGATGGGTGTAGTCTTTCATTTGGTAGGTCAGCAGTATACGTGGGAGAAGCTTTACTTGATTTGCTTTTGAAAACAGGTTAACAAAGTAAGCTTGAAGTCCTCTAGACCATTGTCTTTTGTGCTGTAAATGTAGGTTAGAATGGAAACAGAGCTGTATCATAGAATCATGGAGTGGTTTGGGTTGGGAGGGTCCTCTGAAGATCATATAGTCCAACCCCACCCAACCCCCACTCGCTGTGGGCAGGGACATCTTCCACTAGATCCAGTGCTCAAAGCCCTGTCCAACCAGACCCTGAACACTTGAGATAGATAGATAGATAGATATTAAATATGTATATATATTATATATATTGATATACTTGTTCTGGAGTCTTTTGGATCATTGCTGAAGCCCTCTGAAGAGTGGGGTAATTCATGCTTCCTTGTTTCAGCCTAGTTATCCATTAATATAAATATTATAAACCTGTATCATTTTGACTCTTCCACTTTCTTCTGATCCCTGTATCTCTGCTTAGCCTTTTATATTACCATGAACCTGTCCTAGTTTTAGGACATGCTTGCAATTTAGTCTGAAGTCAGGTACATCTTGTTTTCTTTCTTTTTATTCTATCTTAAAGAGCTGAACTAATAAAATAACGAATAGTGACACATCAAAGCATCTAGGTGCAAGGATATAGGTCGGTTCATACACTGGGACTTGTTTCAGACGATGCAGACTCAGGGAGGCATCTCACATGTGACTGATAGGCTTGTTTTGCAATTTTTTCTTAACTGTGATAGCTAGAAGCTCACTCTTTAAAAATGAAAGCTGAAACCTGAGAAGAGTGACACGTCCGTCTGTCCTGTGATCATGAAGTTAGTCATTCACGTATGTCTAGGCAGGACTATCTAAACAATGGCATCACTGGGTTATTGTGTTCAGTCCCACATGGCCAAGGCAGGACAGAAACTATGACTGAGGAGAAAACATGGCATTGCCAAAGGGATACACTGCACAGAGATACCTTTTTCTTCTTTCAACAAAGCACTTCATTTCTACTTATTCTTTAAATTCAAAATGTTTAGAGCTGTTGCATACTTCAGGGCTTGGTTAATATCAACTGCTAAATTTTCATTTTTACTATTTCATGGTTATGCTTTTTTAAAAAAAAAAACAATGACACAGGCACAAGTGATCATAATCAACATTACAGGGACATTTGTTGACAATAGAGAAGTTCATCACCTTAATTAGTTGAGTTTGTACAGATCTGCTGAGATGCCCTCAGCCCAGCGTACTATCATAGCCATGACTGAACCTTACCCTGGTGAACGGTGACTTGTCTTAACCTGAAGATAAACCTGTGACTTGTCAATGAGAAAAGAAAGAATTGTAAAAAGATAGAGTGAGCAACGAAGGGGCCTTAGGAGGCTGTGTTTTTACAGAGGTACCTAGGAAAGGTAAATTGAACTAACTGAAGGGGCATAAAATTAAAATAGATTAGCTAAATATCACAGAATCACAGGATGGTTTAGGTAGGAAAGGATGCAGACTCATATTCAAAAGCACAACAGCCTGAAGAAAATTAGTCTGTATTTATTAATTTTAGTCTACAGAAGTGTAGGGTGAGTTTTTACTTGTATTTATTTTTGGAAGAAGGCTGCTGATACTCTTTTTGTTTAAGTTTCCTCTTTATACATGGCAAAGATGTGAGATTTTGGCTGGGATTGTTAGTTTTCTGAAGAAAGCAGGATAAGCTACAGAAATTACAAAGGTCAAAATACTAAAAAAATATAATAGTTCAGTTCTACCTGGAAGTCATTTGTATTGTGAGCTGGGGATGCTTGTTTAAGTAAGAACCATTGAAAATCCACTTCTAGGACTGTTATTAGTATCTTGTGGGCTTTTCTATGCTCCTTCTTCATTTTCATACGCAGGTAGCCTGTATTATAGTTGAATAATGTTTGTTGACTGATATGTCAGTTTTGAAGGACCGAAGGTGAGAAAAATACTTTGGATTTTCTGCCTCTCCCAGGACCTGGCACACTTCCTTTTTATGGCTGTATGCCGGTGACTCACGCATTGTCTTTGCAGCCAAAATAAGCTCCAAATATTCTGTGGGACAAGACATTATCTCTACTTGTGTAAAAGCATTGTGGTGTCACTGTGAGTTAATGTAACGAAGGTCAGTGATTAACAGTAGTTTATATAGCGACTCAAAGTGAGAATGTAGGTTGCTGGTCTATGATTTTACAATAGAATAGCTAGTATTCTGTAACAAATTCACTGCTTTTTTTTTTCAGTGAAAATATTGTCGCAGTTAGAAGTCTTGAGGCACTCTCTCAAAGCATTTCTGGAGTTCAGACCAGCATACAGTCTAGCAAAGTCACTTTCTAAAATAAGTAAGTTGATTTGACACCATATTTGTATGTAAATTAAAATACTGAAAATAATAAAAGAAAGAAGGGGGTTATATATAAGAAAAAAAATTAGAAGTTATTCAACAGTGATATGAAAAAATTACTTAATTTTTCATGAGACTTGGGGATAAAATAGCCCGTATGTATGATTTTTTGTTTTCTTTTGACTGGCTACAGTAATTGGGAAAAGCTTGCCAAAATCTAATTACTTTTAATAAGGATACTTAAAATCATGGCTACAGTATGTGTCTTGATTCAAATGAGTTATAATGATCTGTGTTCAGTATTTTAATTTAGTGAAGATTTGAATATCCTGCCTCCTCTCTGAATAAACTGTACTGCATGGTAATAACATATGCTTGTAATCTGCATAGGATAATTGCTGTTAACTTACGGTAACCCTAGTGTCACCCTGCACATTGAAGTTTGGTAGAATAATTTGTGTTTGTGCTGCATTTTACAAGTGTCATCCACTGACAGGAGAAGGGAAGGCAAGGCTGGCCTGTCCCAAAGCTCTTCGCTTTCCTTCCTGACTTGAAAAATTGGCTTGGTTTCCCCTTCATACTGTTAGCAAGACTCTCTGCTGATTGAAAATGTGGAGGGTGTTGCATTTTTTAATTTGCTGTTCATGTTGTAAACTGGCATTAGTTCTGTATGTTACTGTGTTTTATGGAGCCTTATGTTAAGATATGCCACCACGCTATAAAATTGGTACATTGCTGATTGAGTGCATGTCCACCCATTGATCTATGTGAGTGACCTCTTCTTTATTAATAGACATTATCAGATTTATAATATCTTGCTTTTCTCTTGGCCTTTTGTATTTTTATGCTCACTTACATATTTCCAGATATATTACTTAATATACTTTTCAGCATTTTAGTTCTTGAATGTTTTTTTAAAGTATCGTTTTCTCCGGAAAGGATGGGTCGATGATTCAGAGGAAAGCTCTGGATTCTGCATTTTGAAGCCTGATGTAACATATGCATGTTGTCAAACTTGTTTTCTTCTTGGGTGCACTGGTATTTTATGGACTGTGGAGATTAATTTCCTAATGTTCTTGTAGGCAAGGGAGGAAAATGTTGCTTCACCTTTAAGTTTTATTTGGGACATAAAGAAAGCTCTCTATGTCCATTGGAGAGTGACTTGAACATGAAGATGAGAGGGAAGATAGGGAGGAAGATGAGGTTGAGATAGGGAAGGCTCCTTCTGCTGCTGTGGTTTAGACTTTTGTTTTCTGATATGTTGTTTGTTTGTTTTAAAAACTGTTTCGTTGTCTCCTAGATTTAGATTGCCACCATCAGTTGTTACAGATGTTAAGACTCCGCTTTAAACCAAAGACTCCAGTGTTCAATTGAACAAAACCCATTGTACACACAGTAATTTATCTCAAATCTTATGATCTCTAAGGGTTTATAGACTTGACTTGCTGAAAGACCATGTGAAGCAATGACTGCACTTGATTCCTGATTTCAGCACAAGTGTCTGTGCCTGCTGCCGTAGAAATACCATGTGATAAAGAATCTGGTTTACTAACGTAGTTTGGCAGTTTGACCCTTTGGCTCTCTGCTATGTCCTGTCTAGAAGATAATGATTAAAGTGTAGTGTGAAATCTTAAAACTTGTGCTTAATGCTCACCTTCTGGGAAACATAGCAGGCTCTGTCTTTCGTATGTTTATATAATTTCCAAGCAGGAACATTGAATTAATATTCAACACTGGTTGTATTGCCAAAAAAAGTCTGTTCTTATAAAATGTATTGAATTTTAAAATAGAAAAACAGAGTCCTAAGAAACGTTACTAAAATAGGAAACATACAAAAATATTTTAAAAGATTTAAGAACAAGCCAGTCACTCTTTACATCAAATGGCAGTAGCCTTACTACTTTTTATGTGCAGTAAATCCATGAGGGTTAGTTGATATTATTTTTAAGTAAATCTTTCTTTGGCCATCAGGAGACAGTAGAATCTTTAATTGTCTTTATCTGATTTAAGATGCAACTTAAAGGGCAGACTCACCATAAAAAATATGCCCATCTTTGGCCCATAAAGAATTCTTTTTGTGCTAATGGATTGAAAAGATTGTCTACAATAACTTTTTTCATAGAGTTGAGAAATACATACCATTTCATGACATGAAAGACATTACTTTTAAAGTCTTACAGTGGTGCATCTGCTGTAATCAAAAGCTTATCAGCCAAGTAAAATGTTTTAAAAGAATTAGACTTAAAGGTTATCATAATGGCTTTGATTTAGCCTTCTTCCTGATGTATGTTTTGTTCCTCTTCTGAAGTGCAATCTTCACATAAGCTAATGTAGTTAATGACATTGAAGTATGTTCTCTTGACAGTCAGATAGGTCTATGGACTGCATATAAATCACTCAAAATATATTTCTTCTATAGTGCTTGTTTACTTGTAGATATTTCTGTAAACTTGTTGGGTGCATTTGGTAGGTAATTATTTTCCTTTCAGCTATTTATACTTTACCTGGCTTTACACATTTAATAGGAGCGTGCTGTATCCAAATTAAATCACCTGGTAATCTTGTAATCTCTGAAATAAAAATTCTCGATTTTTTATTAATTTTAATTTCTTTGCCGTCTTGCTATACCTGAATTTAAACAACAACAAGTTTAGGAATTTCTGAAAATGCTTAATAAGAATGTAAAAAAATCAGTATTTTATTAATGTGTGTAGGTTTAGAGACTGTTTTGACTGAAGACGGGTGTAGGTAATAAAATTCATCTTAATTATAAAAGACTACCTAATGAAAAGTCTTTGAACACAACTAAAGTTAGCTGGAAGATTTTTTTGTACTGCTTCTCATGACAAAATATGCCCTCATAGTGAAATTAAATCCTTATGGCACTTCTGATAAACCAGCTGTAAGCAGATAGATAGTGAGTTCATATATTTAGGTTTTCATAAAGAACAAATTTCATCAACTGTATCTCTCATAATATTTTTCTTTATTGCTACTAATTAAGAATGGTTAATTTGGAATGTGATTTTTATGAATTTTGGAGATTCGTTGTTAAATTAGAAACTTGACTTGGGGAGCTCAGGACATTCTTTATTATATTAGGGTATTCTGGGAAGCTGAAATTGCACGGTGCTTCAGAAGATGAGATCAATTTAAATTCTTCTTGCACAGGATATACTAACATCTGCTACACAATGTTGGAATGCAGTTTTACAATCAGATACAATTTTGAAGACAGAACAAATGTCTGTTCATGCTTTTTAATCATATAGTTAAGTTGCATTTAAACTTAAAATTTCTTAAAATAAGAAATCTTTCCCATCCATTACTGGAAGACATCACTGTTTCCAGGAAAAAATTTCTATAGATAAGTCATGTATATTGTGTGTGATACAATCTAGTGGCTCCTCTTCCAAGGACCTGGCTGTGTAGTGGGGTTTTTGTTTATTTGTTTGTTTTAGAACTGCCTGAGAGTATTGCTGTGACTTTCTGTGAGGTTTTGCTCTGTGTCTTTGGAGTTATTGTTTCTGCAATTTAATGGTGACTGTAATGGCAATGTGCTTTAGTTGCAGAACATGTTACTATGGATCCCCATGCTCACTTTGTAGTGAATTATCTGCCCTTCCTAATAAACCTTTCCTGGGGTAATTTGTGATTCAGACAATAAAGGGTTGGCAAAAATCATAATGTTTAGTCTGCATATTGGCAAGGAGAGAGGAAGTCAACAAGTTTCATCTTTCTTATTGTAACCTCAGTTGTCCTGTATTTCCTAATTTGTTTAAGATCTTTAAACTAGTCAATCTCTTGACAGCCTCTCTATTCTCTCCTGTTCCTCGTATGCAAGTCAGAGAAATCCCTCTCTAGCAAAGCTGCTCCACTTCTTCCCCATTTTGCCTGGACCAATCTGCAGCCTCCCGTAACAATTCTCAGGCACAGTTCAGAAGCTGGCAAGAGCTGAGGAATCAAGAGAGAGCTGGATGTTGCCAGCAGCATTTAGATAATGTTTTACTGTATGCGTGTAAACTGTTTCGTGCCGTCTGGCCTAGTGGCCAGAGAACAGCCCCAGGTGTTAATACAGGTATGGGATTTGTTGTCTAACATAGTTGAATCACTAGACTGTCCAGCAGGACATAATTTTAATCAATATAAAGGTCATTAAAACTTGGTACCAGTTTGTTCAATGAGTCACCTTAAAGTACTTCTGAGAGGACTTGTTTAGATGTATCATGGACAGTTATTGTCTCTCGTGTGGAGAATCATTCAAGCATTAGATTTCCACTAGATGCTGAGGCTCTACTCCAAAGTAAGAAGTCTAATCTGGAGCAGAGGTTTTAATATCACACAAAGATGCCAGGGTGAAAGAAGGATGACAAGAAAAGCAGAATACTGGAACCTAAATTAAGCTCACAACATGGAATTTCAGGTTCTGAAATGTATTTAATTTTCTGCCGAGTGGATTGAGGACAAACAAAGCATATGTGTAAAAGTCCAATTCTAAATCCATTCTGGAGCTAGAAAAGCAGCAGTTCTCTCTTTAGAAGCTAGTCATAATGTAAGTAAAGTTTATATATGTCTTACTAAATGTTGTTGGACTCTTAAGAGTAGTGTTACAGTTTGTCCTTTATCTGGTTTCAGGGTTAAGAATACTTCTGCATAATCTATTGTTATATTTTGATTCTTCCAAATTGAAAGGCCATCCTGAAAGAGGTCTCAGTGACTGTGTGGACTTCACTCAGCAGCAGGAAGAATGACAGTGACGGAGATGGAAAAGGCTAACGTAGTCAATGCCTTCTTTGCCTCAGTCTTTACCTTCAGGAGGCCTTCAGGAATCCCAGGTCCCAGAGACCAGTAGGAGGACCTGAACTAAGGCAGACTTACCCTTGGTACAGGGATAACAGGCTAGGGAACATTTTAAACAAACTGGACATACATGAGTCCATGGGACTCCTGCGACTTCTTTCTTCAAGAAGGGCAAGAAAGAGGTTCCAGGGAACTACTGGCTGGTCACCCTCACCATAATCCCTGGGAAAGCGATGGAGCAAATAATCCTATAACCCATTTCCAAACATAAGAGAAGTAGATGACTGGGACCAGTCAGTATGTTTGTATGAAGGGGAGATCATACATTACCAACTCAATAGCCTTCTAAAACAAGATAACTGGCTTGGTGGATGATGGGAGAGCAAAGGATGCTGTTTATCTCAACTTTATAAAGGCTTTTGACAATATCTCCTGCAACATCCTCTTAGACAAAATGATGAAATACTAACTAAATGAATGGACAGTGAGGTGGGTTGAAATCTGAGCTGCCAGGCTGACTGGGTTGTGGTTAGCAGCACAAAGGGTAGATGGACGTTGGTCACCAATAGTGTAGCCCAGGGGTCAATAATGGGGCCAATACTGTTTAACAGGAGTCTCATGAAGGTCAACAAAAGGAAAAGTCATGTTAATATGATTTTACCACAGGTGGGTTTTTTTATTTCCCCTACTACTTCTACAAGTACTTTGGTTCATAATCCACTCTGTATTACTGAAAATCATACCAATTCTCTTAATCCACTTTACAAGATTATTTTAATTGTTTAGTCCTTTCCTGATTCTTCTTTTTATTGGCAATCTTCCCCACTAAATATTGCCAGAAAACATCATCTGCATTTTTTTTTTCTTTTCTTTTTGTGAAAGATAAATGGTAAAACTGTCAAGCAATCCTATAGACCTACATTAAACTTTATTGTGTGTTGCCTATAGGCAGTGCCCATTGTTGCAGGAGTTGCAGACACATTTCTTTTCTCATCTCCTTTGCTTTCCTCCACTCCTGATACTTGTGAGAGGAATAGCAGAAGGAACTTCCATGTGCAGTGGCATTGCTTCATTCTCACAGTAGAGGTCTAGAAGGAACAGGTTCAGTTCCTTCAACAGATTTATCATATTTTTTATTAGGTGGTTTCAGATTTTCACTTTGATCCTGATTTTAGGTTTAGGTGGCTAAATTTAGTATTTAAATCAGTTTTTAGGGAAGTAAATAGTCTATATTTATAAATAGAAATAAATTGTGCTTCAAACTGAAGATGGTAATAAATGGCTTTGTGCTGTCCTAGTGGCTTTGCACCTTAAAAGGCTTACTAGTGCCAAAAGAGGAACAGCCTGTGGAGAAAGCCAGCATCACTATTTTGGGGCTTTTAAGTAGGATTGTTTTCTGATCTGGACAACCAGGGTATCGTCTTTCCAAACTCAGACATTTGCTGAATAGGTGTCCATACCTAAGCTAGTCACTTCAAGCTCCCTTTACAATCGTTGGAGAGAAACAGATATTATTGGAGTTTAATCCATGTGATCTGTTGTATATGTCAGTATTAAAATTGGATGAATCAGCTCTTATTTCTTTATATTGACTAGAAGACATCCAAGCTGAGTAGTTGAAATGGGGTTATATTGTAAACATCTGCATTAAGTCAAATAAGTCCCACCTCTGTAATCTACCTTTAGCTTCTCCCTTCTAGCCAAGCAGGGAACCATGTACAGACGTACAGCAAGAGAGCGAAGGGGTGAATTGCTTCCATTCTATCATAGATTGATATCACCAATTGTTTCTTCTGTGCAAACAATGTTGTTCAGCCCTACATAGGTGATTCATAAGCCAAGCTCTTAAAATTATGACATGAAACTTCAGGTTTTAAAATAGTAAAGCATGGGGCTTGTGTGCTTCTCAATCATAAGTTACTGTTGTATTTGTTTAATAATTATTAATTACAATATCCATATTAATGAACACTTACTTGTTTTTAATAAAGCATTATCGATTCTTTTAAAAACTCCAACATTGTGTTTACTCACACAAAATTCAGACACCTTGAACATAAAGGGCCTCTTTATACACAACAGTGTTTTTGGTATTCCATCAATGCTGTGAAACTTATTCTGCACTTTATTGCCAACCAGGGTGGCATGCTGAGGTGCCTCACCTGCAGAAGATACAGACTGTCACTAGCACTGATGCCAGTTGCCACAGTCCTGTTTTCTGCTCTGTGAGCTCTGAACTGCTCTGATTAACTTCTTATGGGTATTCTGGCATGTTAAGTACACAGTGCAACATCCTTACTTCCCCTTAGTGTTAAAAAATGCCCCAACAAATCCCTTCTCTTACATCCCCATCCATTCATGCCTAGCAGAATGCTGGAAAACATTAAAATACAAAGTATTATATGCATAGCATTTACTCAAGAGCATAAATGACAGTTGCGTTAACAACAAATGGGACCTCTAACAGTAGTCTGGTGCAATGTTGTATCATCAGTTAGCTTCTAGTGAAGTTTCCTCCAGAACTGAAGGGATGGTACTGTCTTCTTTCATTTGTTGCTCCTGTTTAGAGCAACCCTAGAAGAAGTGAATGTCACAGACGGTGTTCTGCATTTGACTAGACTGAATCTGTGGAACACATGCGCAATATGTACAACAGTACAATACATCCCTGTTGTGAAGATATCCTCTAAGTTTCAGGAGACACCAAAACATCACAGTCTAGAATGACTTTTCACAGAGCTGAGGATTTTGTCTGTTTGACGGCGTTATTGTTTTGTGAGGGGCAAAATAAGATTTCTTTCAGAATTTTTGTGAGTGATCTTGATGCAAGCAAACCATTGTGAAAAGGGAATAAAATTACTTACGTGTTTTGACAATATGAATCATGCTTACCTTCATTTAACTCTCTTCAGTTCAAATTAGTATTCTTTACCCTGCTCAGCATGATTTCTTTGCATCAATCAGGTGCTGAATGCACATTCTTTTCATTTCATGCATTATAAGTGCACTTCTTTGTAAAGACCTTTGGATTGTTCAGTATTTAAGATGAATTTGAAAGGAGAAGGTTGCTGCATGGAAGCTCCTTTCCATATCTCCAGAGAAACACATTAAAAGGGAATAATATGCATGTGCAAATATACTGGTAAGTAAAACATATCTGAGATATTTAATTCATGGTTGGTTTTTTTTATTTTTTTTTAAGATCACCATACATTCTATTCTGCAGTCCAGATTCACTGTAGGCACAGATTGCCAGCTGTGTATCCACTGAAGAACTGATTATAGAGGGTCTTTTGGATGGGTATGCTTCTTTTTCCTCTGGAGCTGACCTTCCTCTCCTCTACATTTCATTAGCTGGGTTCTGCCTGCTGGCAGAGCAAGTTGTGTGGGCTGTTCTGCCACCAGTGTTTATCCCAGGGAACAAAGCTGCACCAAAAGCCTGTAAATTTGCATTTATATTCCCATACCTCAGAACTGTAAGGAGTGGATTTTGTTTTAAGATTCTCTATGTATTTTATGAATAAAATGTCTTTATTTTTCTCTTTATGCCGTTGTCAATCTGGTTTTCTTTGTGTCATATATGGAGTAGGCAACGTAGGGTTCTGTATCGGCTTAATATTGTAATCTGCCGTTGAAACCTCACAGAAACAAATATGAGTTGCAGTAGTTGCTTTTTAATAATAGTATACAGCCTGTTGTCCACACAGATCAACATCTTAGATTAATTATTTTCATCTGATTGTGTATTATTGAGACTTAATAGTGTTGCTTATGCAAGTATATGTGAAATGTTATGTTTGTGTCTCATAGACTAGAGCTGACTCCCTAAGTATCTGCTTTAGCATTTGCAAATAGCTTAACCTGGATCTACCATTACCTGTAATAGCTCTGCCAGAAGGTTTTTCTGTTTTGTCTGGCTGCTCTGAATTCCTGTACATGGACCAGAAATAATGACATTCTCTGGCCTGAACTATGCAGATCAGGGTGGTTATCACTGTCCATTCTGGCTTTTTAAGATCTTCAAGCACATTGTCTGGCCGTGCTTCTTGCAATTAGACCTAGAATGTATCTCTTCCTGCAACAGCCAAAGTTTACTGATGGTTCAGCCAGAAAAGTGGCTAAGAAGAATGTTCTTACTATAAAATGCAGTGACTGCTATAGGTGTTTTTAAATGTTTATGAGCAGCTGGAAAAGCTATTTAACCATGTAATACCTATGAAAAGTATATCTTTGATTTTTTTAAAACTTTTTTTTTCAATTTAGAAACATTTTCCTTTGCTCCTTTTCCCCATCTCAACACCCATGCAGCCTCCCTTATGTTGACCATGGTGATCATGTGCCTCTGTGGGGAGACTGGTAACCTCATTCATCAACTGAAGGTAACACTGTAGCCCCAGCAGTATTCACAAAAAACCACACACACCAAATAAGATTTCGGCTCCTAACCATTGCCACTGTAAGGAGACCTGATGGAAATTACAGGGGAAAGGGAGAGGAGGGAAGAACTTCACAGCTTTTCCAACAGTAGCATAATCTTAGATGAGCTTGAGTCAAACATGAAAAGACACCCTGGGTCAAATCTGTTGTATTGTCAGAAGAGGAAGAACTATCTTTATATTCTTGGAGAAGTTTCCATTTTATAAAGGATTCTGTCTGTGCCGATGCTGTATTTTTAGTTCACTGAATTAGTCAGTAGCTAGCGATGACCTCCCTTGATCTGTGGAAGAGTTCAGGCAAGGTTCGTGTGTTAGTGCCCGGTGTGAGTCGGGAGGATATGGTGTCACTGAGCACCAGTACCTGACCAAGCATAAGCTCAAGTTCCACATCCAGAACCACAGCCCAGTGCTGCTTGCTGCTCCACTGCAAGATTTCAAAGCAAGTCAATCCCAGCTCTTATTTTTTTACGATCACCATGCTCTTTTGAATTAGGCTGTTATAAAAGTTAACTGGGTTTTTGCCAGATCGAAGCATCATATTCAAATACTTGAATAAAAGTATTCTGCGTCAATGGATTGCTTTCAGTTAAATGTCTTTTATTTTAGATTTCATTTCACAGCTGAGAAGCCAATCCAGATATGGAAAAGAAAGAACCTATTTTCCTCTTCTGATCTGGTGAAAGAAAAAACATGGGAGAGGAGGAGATCTATTCATTTTAATAACTTTTTAAAAAAAATTTTTAGATATTTTTTTTTCAAAGCCTTTAATGATGCAGTGGACAAATAAGTACTAGGAGCTTGATACTTAACCAGATTAGGCACTTAATAATCTACAAAGCAACTGTTGGATGTTTCAGGAGCTAAATACCCTTTAAAATCTAGGCTGTGGTGACTCAAAATCATTAATAATTTTAAGTATAGTTAAAGTAACTATAATTGCTGATGTCTTTACTGGGAAATCACTTGATTTTAAATGTGACTTATCTTTTTGTGCTTTCTTCCTTGGGTACTAAGCCGAGAGTAGTATTTTTTCTTTTAGTTAATGTAAAGCAGATTGTAATTTTTGGTTTGTACTTTTTTTTCACTAAAGTGCAATTTCCATTCAAATGTAGCATGAGAGAAACATTGAGTAACATTACCCTCTTAAAGAGGAAGAAGGTCATTTGCCTTTTTCCAGCATAAGCAGGGAGCTGCGTTAGACCTCATAGCTCTCAGAAAACCAAGATGGTTTTTAGGTTAGCAGGAAGGGATGGACTCTGAAAGATGTAAAAGATCCAATCACAAAGAGTGTGTGTCTATTTAACTTGGCCTCTGTGCTTCTATAGAGAAGCAGCAAGTCGGAGGATGCTGGAGCTCTATTAATCTCTTGCTTGTGCCCAGATGGAAGAGTTCCTGTTGCAAAACCTTCACCACAGCAAGGGAGAGCCCTTGCGCAAGTGCTCATCAGTTAAAAAGAATATGTTTAAGGCGGGGAAAAAAACAAAACTAAACAGCTAAGAAAAACTCTCCGAAATTGAGATCACTACTGCCACAGGTTACTTCAAGAGGTGGAACAATACATCCTTATAGATAATGTTTTAATTTAAGAAAAAAAAAAAAAGTTTTGCTTCCCTATATTTAAAAAAATACGGAAAAGATTTTGCAAGTCAGAACGAGTGTTCTTATGTAAGACCGGTGATTTTTTTTTTTTTTTTTAACCCATGTTACCTCCTATCTAGCCAGCATCTAAGCACGCCGTTGTGCAAGTAAGGGTGTTAGATAGTAAACCCTGTATGCTGTGTCTCACCAGCGCTTTCCTTGGAGGGTTTTATGGAAATGGATTTCAAAACTACATAAAACAAGACACTTGGATTGAGATGATTTACTGGCATCAGTTCTTTGAAGAACAGAGAAAATAATTTTGAGTAGTAACAGGAGAGTGCTAAGGCAGAAACTGTAACCGAAGGCTCGTCTGCACATAATGGGGAGGAACATGAGGGAAAAACAACCATGAGGAACAGAAATTTCACTGTAAAATCATATGGCCTGATTTTTCCTGACACTAGCTCGCTGCAGTCACTTATATAAAGTTGCTGTAAAACAGCCAGTGGTTTGAGTCATGAAGATTTTTGCTGATAGCTATTTATGTTTACTTTGGATATACAGAAATATTTTCAAAAGGATGAAGGGCACGGTGATTGACAGCCTGGCTATTAAAGGTATCAAGTGAGCTAAGAACTCTATGTTCATGTGCGTGCCCTGTTTATAAACTGCAGTCAGGAAAAGAAAAATATTTTCTTTGGTCTACCACCAGGCATGACTTCTTAGGTAATCCTGATTTTTGAAGCGTTACTTCTCCCCACCTTGAAACAAAAAAGAAGTTTTAAAAGTTGTAGGTGTTATCCAGCTGAGTCAATAGGTCCCTGGTCTAACTGGAGGTAGCACTAGTCTGAGCTACCTGAACCTGAACTGTGGATCTTTCTATTAGTGCTTCTGAGTACAATGACAAAAAAATCTCTTTATCCCATAATGAGCCAGGGCGCCTGCTATGCCAAGCACTGCACTCACAGCAAGGGCCTGAGTCGTCCCCTGAAGGATGTACAGCCTCGTTAGAGACAGTGCGTGTCAGGGAAGCGGACAAAGTTGATGGAGTGACACATCCCATTTGATACTTCATCATTTGAAAGAGTGGGTAAAAACTGTTTAGTTATCTAAGGTCAGCTGATCCCGACGGTGCTCAGTTTCTCTGTTTCATTCTTACAGAGGTGGTGCGTTTTGGGGACTAATTCAGAGTGAACGCTGTATGCATGAGACCCATCTGAGGGAACTGTGGAGGTGTTTAAGTTACATGGGCACGTGTGTGCCAGGTCAGACACGATGCCTGGCTGGTCTGACGGCCTCTCTGATAGCGGGCAGAGCATGATACCTGATAGGAAGGTGTAAGAGGCAGCAAATGTAGTACAGTCTGATCCCATGTCCATCTCATCTCAATCTGCAGTAGATGGAAGTTGGTTGAAACCCTTCCAACGTTTTAATTCACATTTTATGAGAGAAGTAAAAAATCAGCTTCTCTTCTAAGGTTGACGTTACTAGTGGAGCAAAGGGACATAAGCAGAAGGATACCTTTCTACAGAGTAATGAAAACTTTGAGGTGCGAGTATCCAAATAGGTCAGCCAGAAAGGAAGAAGTGTTAATAATTTAAGAGAAATCTAGAGAATGGAAAGGAAAGTTTAAAAAAAGAACAAGTAAGCAAGTAGCTTATCACAAGAGCACCTTATTTAAAGTCAGCGAAAGCTTTAAGAACTGCCATGGCAGAATTAAGAGAAAGAAAATACATCTGTAAATGTATTTGAGATTCAGGAAAACACTTGTGTTAAAAATCATGCTGCAAGAAGTGCATGCATTGAGATAAGAACTGTCTAAGGGGTGGGCTCATATTTGGGAGCAAATTGGAGCTACTGCACTGGAAATTCCTCCTCCTAATTAGGTAATCAATGAAAACATCATACACGTGCAGCATGTCACAGGGAGGTATCTTGTGGAAAATGAGTATTTTGAACATGTCATTCTATAAGGGAGACAAAATCAGCAAAACTAAAGCATGCAATGTGGGTTGTGTGTGGGTCGGGGTGCCTTGGTTTTGACATCAGCTCGCTCTGAGTGGGTGCAACCGTCTCCTTCTCTGCCTCCCTCTGCTTCCTGGCACATCTCAGGCACCTCTCCGAAGAGTTGGGAGCTTTTCCTTTTCCAAGGCAGGTTCCCAGCTGGCTGCCACCTGCCTGCCCGGGGAGAAGGGGGGTTGCCCCCACTCCATGACCCTGGGAGAAGAGGGGGAAGTCTGTGCCTGAACCTTAGCGTGTGCCTGCTATTGGTGAGCACGAGAATGAGAAGAGGAGCTGAGAAGTCTTACGATCTCAGCTATAGTAACACGCAGTAATTGTTAGCCAACCCTAGAGACCTTGTAGAAACAACCAGGTTGCTTTGAGCAAACTGATCTAGTGGAAGATGTCCTTGCCCGTGGCAGGGGGGTGGACTAGGTGATCTTCAAAGGTCCCTTCCAACCTCAACCATTCTAGGATTCCACGAATATCTAGCGATGGGAATGCTCTGACCCTTCCTCACTTCCACTTCTCCACCCTCCCACAGAGCTTGCTGTGAGGAGGGTAGGAGAGATACAGCTACCTCGCAGATGGCAATTGGAAGAGGCCCTGATTACAACCCTAAATTTTTGAGTATTTGGGGGTTTGGTCTAAGCATTGTGCAATGAAATTTCATAACTTGAGGAAAAGGAGGGCAGTCACAACCCCTGCATTCCCTCCTTCCTGGGCTCTGCGTGACCTGGTACCAATCTCTTAGGCATAAAGTATTGAATGCAAATTGTACTTTGAGTGAGTGGGTGGGGTGCTGTTACTAATCTCGTCCCTGAAACAGGCACCCAAAATTAGAGGCACTATCAATGGCTGTTTGGAAATTTCCTGCTATAAGGAAGTTCTGACAAGTTAAGTCATGCGGGGACGTTTGCAGAGTATGTTATGTAATTTTACCTAAAATAGAGACAAGGGTTTGTAACAAAATTGTGATGAAAATAAATTTAAAGGATTCTAGTAATGGAAAACAGCTTGTTTAGGGATGGTGCCTGGAAACTAAGGTGAAAAGCAGGAAGAAAATACTACTCAAGTTATTCTTCATGCCTGCTGGTGTTTGTAGGTTGTGCTTGCAGGATGCAGGCTGCATTTTCACGTGCACAGCAGTATTTCTCGTGTCACTGTTGCCTGAGTCTCTGCCCCAGTGATAGTGCTGCAGATTTCAAATTGACTTATGGGATGGTGTATTTTTAGCAAGTGTATGGTAGGTCTGGGAAAATGAAGTTTGTTCCTGACTGGCTGATGCTTCCAGAGGTTGTTCAGCTAGGGAGAAACTTCTGGGCAAATGGCGTAGTCCTAAGAGGACATCTCAGTTTGACAGCTTCAAAACAAAGTCAGGGGAAGGATAATAGTACTTTGAATCTTGAAGGCATAATTCCAACATTAAATAACAAATTCTCCACAGAATGTCTAGTAGGTAGTTAGTTGTCCTTTTTTATTTACAGATAAGTCACAAACCCCTTACGACCTATTTAATTACTCTTATGAATTCAGTGAACAAGCTGACGATGGGAGCTGGGTGATGCATGAATAATCCCAAATTAGGCTTCTATTAAAATATTTTATATGATTGTACCCAAATTGCCTGATATCCTTTCTCCAGAAATACAGACGTGTTCTTCATTTCTATGCTCCTATTTTCCATTCTGGGACAGTTTACAATGTAAACATGTATTCCCTATGCATTATTTACTGTTCTACTGCTTCTGCTTGTTTTGCTTTTCATCACTAGGTGGCAATATCTGAACAGTCAGTTCACAAACACAGAGCAAAACAAAATGGTGCTGCAAAACTAGTGAGATAAACTAAGAAGGATTTCTGTTGCTTTATTTAGAACTTATCACACTAAATTCTTTTGTGAGGTGCTTTCTGTCACTCTGTACTTTTAATGTGGACGCTAGCAAGATGTTTATTTTACCTTGTTAAATCATGGGACATCATAGGTACATAGAGTTCAGTTGATTTAGGTAACAATTTTCATTTTCATTTTAACAGAGGACATCAGTAAAGCATGTGTACGAGCTGTTTTGTTAATGTTTGGCTTGAATTGTTTTGCATTATGCAAGCTGTAATGAGAAAAGCAAAAAAATCCCTGTAAATATTTTAATGTAAGGAACGAAGTGCATAAACTCAACAAATGCCAAGTTGAAGAAAATAAACTCACTATATATAAATACTGTGGGTTTTTTCTGCTTAAATGTAAAAATACTATTCCTTTTTTTATTGCTCACTTCTTACACACGGACTTGTCGCTTCACAAATAATACAAAGACGTTTTTTTGTTGTTTCTTTTTTCTTCCTGAAACCAAATGGAGCACATCAGATACCTCAACATAGGTGTCTAGCAGAAAGCCTCCAACTGCTTCAGAAGATCCAATGTAGGGTTTATGTCATATCTGCCAGGCGCCGTGAATAGCTCACACACCTTACAGTATCTATAATCACACTAGACACCTATATTTAGGCACCGGAATACCATTCGACTATGACCAGTATCCATCTGAAAGCTAGCACAGTCTTTCAAGAGTAGATCATAAAGAGGTTCCAAGTAGCTTTATTAAAGAAGGGAAAGTGAAATCATGAATGCCATGCAATGTATCCCAGGATGTAAGAATATAATAGATCCTTATTATTTTCATCTGTTAAGAGTGTTCTGCACTGGAATTAAATCGATCCAGGAATCATTCTTTGTAGTGCTGCTTTATTTTGCCCAAGAGGACTATATCATATCAAAACCACAGAGACCCTAATAAGCAGCCCGTATTTACTCCTATGAGGATAACTCCAGACAAGCCAAACTTTTACACAAATTGTAACTGTGTATATCCAAGCTGATTCAATGGGAATCAGAGGGCTGGGTGTAATTTAGCATACAGCACTATCTGGCTGAAAGGACATAGGATTTGACCCAAATTAAGCAGGAAAAACTGTATGACTTGTTGAAGCCCTAGAAAATCAAAAACCATGTTAGAATTTCCAGCAGTTCAGTAAAGCTACTTTTGGCTTTGGGATCTGTGGCCACAGCACTACCTGGAAGCTGTGGGGAGCTGGGCAGGAGCAGAATGATTGCCACCTAGCAAAGATAGAAGCAAGGTATTGAGCACAAACTGGGCAAATAAAAAGTTGTATTTTGTTGGAGTTTTTTGCTAGATTAGGGCTGAAGTGCTCCTGTCTCTCAGGGAAACACTGCAGGAGAGACTGGGTTATAAAGATGTATCACTGCAGACCGAGGAGAGGCTTTGTACTTTGTCATAACTACTTTGTCATAAATACAATTCACCGTGGCTTATTGATGGAGTTTGAATAAAAGTCCTTAGAGATCAAAAATATAATCACCTGCTACATAAGTCAAAAGACTCATTCTGTTAGCAACAAATACGGAACACGCTGTTCCACTTAAGGGTTTCTGCAACTAGAAGACAGTCAGTGTGTTTGTACTACGAAAGAAATTAAGTGTGCAGAATTTGAATCTGTTGTTTATACTTGCTTTGCTACTGTTGTCATCCCTCAGGGGCCTTCAGCTACTCCTTGCATTTGGCCTCAGATTCTGAAGAGTTCAGATTGCAAAACCCAAATAGGTCCTTTCATACCAAGCTAAAATGAGCCCTGAAGGATTGTGCAAGGACTGTGCTATATTCATATCTCCATATGCTTTTTTAAGGATTCCTGCAAGAATTGCACAGAATGTAGAGGACTAACCTGCCTGTATGACTGTTATAAATAGTACTCACTAAAAATGTAAACAGGGTACCTATGCTTCCAAATATTAAGAATCTAAATAAAGTACCTGATTTACAAAAGTAGCTACCCTCAGTATCATGCGTCAACAGTGAAGAGAAATAGGCTGCTTCAGAAAATAATTGTGCTCTTTGTTGGAACTCTTGGGAACTTTTGAGCCATGCTGAAGGCACTCACCTCCCCGTGTAGGTATCTAAGCTGGATGTCTCAATAGATACTGTGAATATCTCCAGCAGTATGTATTTCTGTTATTCTTCTTCTTTTATTGAGTGAAAGTTTTGGAAGTCTATTTTTCAGATATTTTACAATGAACATAGTTGTTCATGCAGTGTTCTGCTCACGAGAACACTTCTGACCGTGCTGACAAACAGCTTCTCCCAACTTGTTTTTTCTAAAGTTGGGGAGTGGAGACTCCACAGACTTTGTTCAGCCAGAGACGGGTATAAACCAGGTACCCAAGGCTGCTGGACATGTGCTACCTCTGATCTCAGAAAGTAGATGAGAGAACAGAAGGTGCACTGCACATCTATGATGGCAAACGTGGAGTTTTGAGTTACACAGAAATGTTTGTAATTGAAACAATGCTTCTATTATCATGGTAAATCAGCAGGTGTTTCATCATGGTAGACCTACGAAAAGCCTTGCATTATGAATCTGTAACTTCTTATGGTGAAAAAATCGTTACATTGTCATTAATTTATCATGAAGTCACATGTCGTAATATCATAAAAAGAAGCCCACCGTATTTGTAAGTATGTAAGACTGTAATATCCATCATCAGAAAGCTTACTTACAATGACAGATTTTGTATGCTTATGCCTGTCTATCTGTCACGACCTGGAATATGTAATTAAATTCTAAATATCATAAAGTCAACAAGAATTAAAGTGGAAGCTGTATACCTTCAAAACTTCTTATTCTTGTCAGCCTCCCTAAAATAAGTTCAGAGCACTGGATTAGAATGCTGCTGTTTCTGCCATTTGAGAAAAAAATGAAAACACCTGTTTTAGGAGTGTTTCCAAAATGTGAGCAAAAACATGATATTATCTGGAGGATGTCCTATTTGAGCAAATTTAGACTGGCAAATGTTTAAATGAAGTTTAGCATTTAAAAGTTTTTTTTAATATTTTAAGATTATTTAATGATAGATATTAGTAAGATTTTAAATTGGTTATACTTTTAAAGAAGCTGTTAGAGCAGAAGTTAAATTTGGAGGCATTTATATTCTGGATGCTACTTTCTAAAGCAGAACTGATAATGGTGGAGTATGAACCTTGAAGTACATTTTAACAAGAGTATTGACATGCTGCAAACACCTGTATTAAACTAGTGGGGCAGTTTTTCCTCTTGTAGCTCATTAGACTGCTCTGTGGACAAAAAGCAGTTCCTTAGTTTGTTCCTCTCCTTAGGACAATTGTGAGATCAGGAAGCATAATGTAAAAGTTGTATTCTGTATGAACTCTTTCATACAATGCCAAAAAATATACAATCTAAGAGGGGTGGCTTTTTTCCTTAATACGCTTTGTCTTAAGGCATCCATTAAGTTGTTCAGTATTTTAGTACAACAGCATATCATCAGTGGAAGCGCACAATACGTAAACACCTTCTTCAGAAAGAATACTAAAAGGTGAAAGCAGCGAGATTCTGCGTTGTATAATAATGTTGTGATGCAATGTTAAAAAAAAAGACTACAGTACATGAAATAGAATTACTTCGGCTCCAAATCACTTCGGAGAAAGTCAGTAAGAAAGTTGCTATGGGGTCTGCCATTCCTAGACAGAAGGCTGAGTGTAGCTATAGCCTTTTTAATGTCAGTCCACAGGGAAGTGCAAGTACACATTGAGTACACATTTAAGATCCCAGACACAAACTCTACTTGCAGTAGTCAAATCCAGATATCCTTGGATGTGATAGCCCATTTATTTCTTTGCCAAACGATCGCAAACCCAAAGAAGAGATTGTGCTGGTTAGACTTGATAACTGGTGAAGACCAAGAAGGACAAGTGACGGGAACATTATTGGACCATGTTAGTACAAGCTGATTCAGGATAAGCAAGAACAGGCCTACAGTTTTGAAAAGACAAACGATGAGAAATAGAAGGAACTGGTTGGTGACAGTGAAGAAATCACGTAGTCGCCTGTGGGGGTGTCTTTAACTTGAAAGCACCAAAAGCAACCAGCCAACAAACCCTTGAACTTTTCATTCTGCCTTGGAGGGAAGTGTGAGACCCTCAGGAGCATCCTATGGGGTCCCACCTGACGTGGTATTCTCCTCCTGACAGCAGCAGTAGAAGACGCTGTTTGGGAAGAGCACGCACAGGCATAGCCACTTTCTGCAGCCCATCCAGTGCGGGTGTTGCTGTATTAGGGACATCAGAGGGGAGTACTTCCCTGCCTTGTCCCTTTAGCATCCTTTATAGATCTACATTTGTGTTTATTATCAGCATTTTGAAGCTGCTCATGCTGTCTACCTCCGCAACCTCTGGTAGCAACAGGGTTCAGAAGCTCACAATTTCCTGAAGAAAGCAACACTTTCTTTTGTTTGCTTTAAACTGATCTCCCAGTCATTTCACCGAATGCTCCACTATTCTCATAGAAGAGGACTGCAGAGTTATTGGATGAGTCCCCATTCTGTTGTTAGCAAAGAGAGTTGTGGCTTGGAGACTAGAGGGTGCTAATTTAATGTGAGCACTATCGAAAGTTCAGCTGAGTAAGAATCTATGAAGGAGTTAAAAGAAAATGGTTAAATTTCCTTGGTCCTTTACAATTTTGAAACAAGAACATTGATTTTGAAGGGTCCAGTATCCAGTGAGGATGAGAGATACAGTA
>NW_009647839.1:0-6621 GCF_000708025.1 Charadrius vociferus
GCGGCCTAGCGTGGCCGATAAGGGGAGAACTACATCTCCCAGGGTGCACTGCAGCAAAATTTTGCCCGAATCGTTAAAGAACTACATCTCCCAGCGTGCACCGCGGCCTAGCGTGGCCTATAAAGGGAGAACTGCATCTCCCAGCGTGCACCGCGGCCTAACATGGCCAACAAACATTAGAACTACATCTCCCAGCGTGCACTGCGGCAAAATGTCACCCAAATTCTGAAAGAACTACATCTCCCAGCATGCACTGCGGCCGAAAATGGCTGACAAACGTTAGAACTACAGCTCCCAGCGTGCACTGCGGCCGAATGTGTCCAACAAACATTAGAACTACATCTCCCAGCATGCACTGCGGCCGAAGATGGCCGATGAACATTAGAACTACAGCTCCCAGCGTGCACTGCGGCAAAACTGTGCCCAAATGGTGAAAGAACTACAGCTCCCAGCGTGCACTGCGGCCTAGCGTGGCCGGTAAGGGGAGAACTACAGCTCCCAGCATGCACTGCGGCAAAACTATGCCCAAATTGTGAAAGAACTACAGCTCCCAGCATGCACTGCGGCAAAACTATGCCCAAATTGTGAAAGAACTACAGCTCCCAGCATGCACTGCGGCAAAACTATGCCCAAATTGTGAAAGAACTACAGCTCCCAGCATGCACTGCGGCAAAACTATGCCCAAATTGTGAAAGAACTACAGCTCCCAGCATGCACTGCGGCAAAACTATGCCCAAATTGTGAAAGAACTACAGCTCCCAGCATGCACTGCGGCAAAACTATGCCCAAATTGTGAAAGAACTACAGCTCCCAGCATGCACTGCGGCAAAACTATGCCCAAATTGTGAAAGAACTACAGCTCCCAGCATGCACTGCGGCAAAACTATGCCCAAATTGTGAAAGAACTACAGCTCCCAGCATGCACTGCGGCAAAACTATGCCCAAATTGTGAAAGAACTACAGCTCCCAGCATGCACTGCGGCAAAACTATGCCCAAATTGTGAAAGAACTACAGCTCCCAGCATGCACTGCGGCAAAACTATGCCCAAATTGTGAAAGAACTACAGCTCCCAGCATGCACTGCGGCAAAACTATGCCCAAATTGTGAAAGAACTACAGCTCCCAGCATGCACTGCGGCAAAACTATGCCCAAATTGTGAAAGAACTACAGCTCCCAGCATGCACTGCGGCAAAACTATGCCCAAATTGTGAAAGAACTACAGCTCCCAGCATGCACTGCGGCAAAACTATGCCCAAATTGTGAAAGAACTACAGCTCCCAGCATGCACTGCGGCAAAACTATGCCCAAATTGTGAAAGAACTACAGCTCCCAGCATGCACTGCGGCAAAACTATGCCCAAATTGTGAAAGAACTACAGCTCCCAGCATGCACTGCGGCAAAACTATGCCCAAATTGTGAAAGAACTACAGCTCCCAGCATGCACTGCGGCAAAACTATGCCCAAATTGTGAAAGAACTACAGCTCCCAGCATGCACTGCGGCAAAACTATGCCCAAATTGTGAAAGAACTACAGCTCCCAGCATGCACTGCGGCAAAACTATGCCCAAATTGTGAAAGAACTACAGCTCCCAGCATGCACTGCGGCAAAACTATGCCCAAATTGTGAAAGAACTACAGCTCCCAGCATGCACTGCGGCAAAACTATGCCCAAATTGTGAAAGAACTACAGCTCCCAGCATGCACTGCGGCAAAACTATGCCCAAATTGTGAAAGAACTACAGCTCCCAGCATGCACTGCGGCAAAACTATGCCCAAATTGTGAAAGAACTACAGCTCCCAGCATGCACTGCGGCAAAACTATGCCCAAATTGTGAAAGAACTACAGCTCCCAAAAAAAAAAAGAAAAAAGAAAAAAATAAAGAATATATATACATATCTGGGAAAGGGCTCCCTATATACACAGGCACCTATGTACAGCCGCGCTACTCTTTCTTCTTGGCCACCGTCAGCTCCACCCCGGGCATGCGGAAGCCGCCCTTCGTCCCGCTGTCGTTGCTGGAGGAGGAGGAGAGACGCGATTTCTTGGAGGCCAGCGAGACCCCGCTGCCCTGCGCCTTCCCCGTCTCCTCGTCGCTTCCCGTCACCTCGTAAGAACCTTTGGTTTTAGAGCCGATTCCCCCAAACGTCCCGAATTTCATTTTGCCCTGTTTCCCCTTGTCGGCACCCGAGGCGATGTCCAGCTCCAGCGTTCCCGTGGGGGTGGAGTGGGACGAGCGCTCGTCGCTGAAGGACGACGACCGGTGACGCGTCTTCCTGCTTTTGAAGAGGGAGAACTTCCCTTTCGCCGACGGCCCTTCTGCCCCGTCCAGCTCGCCTTCTGCCGACCCCAAGCTGACTTTGGAGCTCTTCAGGTCACCTTTCGATCCCGAAACCGACCCAGAAACCTCCGGGGAGCTCTTCCCCTTTGCCTTAGAAAAATTGAACTTGGGCATTTTGATTTTGGATTTCTTCAGCCGCACATCCGCGTCCTCCAACTCCAGCTCTGCGGTGCCAGCCTGGAGGTTGGCGTCCACCCCGGCGAACTCGACGTCAACCCCCATCTCTCTGCCCTTCACTTCGGGGTCCGAAAACACGAATTTCGGCATTCGCAGCTTGGGGAATGATACTTTTCCCAGGCTGCTTTCCGAGCTACCTTGCGGGACGCTCACGGTGACGCCGGGACCTCCGATTCCCACCTTGGGGCCGGTAACGTGAAGAGCTCCTCCGCCGACACTCACAGCCGGTGCTGCCGCCTCTCCAGAGATGGTGGCGCCACCTTTGATCTTCGGCCCTTTTACATTGACGTTAAAACCCGACCCGGACACTTTCAGTGCAGACGCATCCAAGGCAGGAGCGTCAAGGTGGACACCCGCTCCAGGCGCCTTGAGGTCGACACGAGGCCCTTCCACGCTGACTTTTGGGCCTTTGATGTCACCGGCAACATCCACGTCACCCCCTAGGTTTGGTCCTTTCAGCTTCAGGTCAACATCCGGCAAGGACACACCGGGTGGCTGCATTTGGAATTTCGGCCCTTTCAATTCTACATCGGGTCCTTCCAACCCGCCACCAGCCCCTGAGCCCTTCAGGCCTCCTTTCACTTGAGGGCCTTCAAGATTGACACCCGCTTCAACGCCATCCACACCAGGACTGGAAATACCAAACTGAGGGAGTTTGAGGGACGGGAGCTTGATGGTGCCACCCAGAATTTCAAAGCCGACATCAGGCGCCTCCACTGATGCTTGGGGGGCTTTGACGCTGGCAGAAAGGTCGAGATCTCCTTTCAACTTTGGTCCTTTCAGGTTTACATCCAAATCCGGGGCAGAAATGTCCACCGAGGGCCCTTTGATACCGATGTCTGGGAGGCCGAGGTTGAGATTCGCACCTGGGGCTTTCGCATCCACCTCCACTTGCGGGACCGAGCAGTCGACACCTCCTCTCACGCTCAGATCAGGGCCCTCCATACCGGGGGATTTAAACTTCGGCAGCTTCAGCTTTCCTCCCAAGCCTCCAATGTCAACGCCTGGCGCGTCCAGGCTGACATTTGGCCCTTCAACAGAGCTTGAAACATCCAGATTTCCCTTTATTTTTGGTCCTTTCAGGTTTCCATCAAAATCGGGTCCCGAGATTTGGGGCCCTTTGAGCTTTACATCAACCCCTCGGAGGTTCACATCAGCCGAAGGGAGGCTCACGCTTCCTTCCACCGCTGGGGCCGAGATATCCAAGTTTGCATCCGGCATTTCCAGACCGAGACCCATTTTCCCCACCTTGGGCGGGTTCAGCTTTCCATCGGGACCTTCCAGTTCTGCTCCGGGAAGGCCGATTTCCCCTTTTACTTTTGGTCCTTTCACATTTAAGTCGACGTCTGGTGTTGGGATGGAGGGAACGGTGATGTCAACGGCGGGTCCTTTCAGGTCGCCCTCAATCTTCAAGTCCCCTACGCCCACCTGCCCACTGGGAAGTTTGAACTTCGGTTTCTTCAGGTTCACCTCAGAAGCTTCGACGTCCACATTGAGACTCGGGCTTTTGACGTCGCCTTTGACAGTTGGCACAGCGACTTCTAGATCGGGCGCTTTCAGTTCCCCCTCGATTTTTGGGACGGCCACAGAAGCATCCCCCCTGAATCGGTGTGATTTAAGATCAAATTCAACATCTGGGAAGGAGATTTTCCCAAACATGGGTTTCTTCCCTTTGGGGGACTTCACTGTAGCGTCACCTTTTATCGTCACATCCGGCCCAGCCATGTTCATATCCAGGTCCGGAGATTTCAAATTCGCATCGAGCTCTCCACCAGCCACATTCACATCAAACCCGCCTTTCTTGCCTTTAACTTTCGGGCCGCTCACATGAAGCTTTGGCATCTTGAACTTACTCTTCTTACCCTTTCCAGCCACGTTGATGTCGGGCGACTCCACGTTCAGCTCTGCCTCAGGTAAATCCACTTCTGCCCCCGGGACTTTGATTTCTGCCTTCGGGCTTTTCATCCCAAACCCAAACTTCGGCTTCTTAAACTTGGAAAGTTTGACATTTGCCTCCGGCCCTTCAATGTTCAGGTCAGGACATTCAACGTCAACTTCCGGGCCTTTGACTCCAAATTCTGGGCCTTTGATATCAATTTCAGGACCTTTCAGGTTACCTTCCATCTTCGGGGTTGAAAGGTCAAAGCCTCCCTTCGTTTTGTGGCCTTTCAAACTTAAGTCTATCTCAGGCATTGAGATTTTAGGAACGTTCACGTGCATTTCCGGCATCTTCAGTTTAGGACCTTTCACTTTTCCCTCTGGACCTTCGATGCTCACATCTGGGACGCTGATATCCACTGTGGGGCCTGAAAGGTCAACCTCTGCCTTTGGCAGGTTCACGTCCACTTCAGGACCTTCCCCTTTAAAGCCAAACTTGGGGATCTTCATTTTAGGCATCTTCACTTTTCCCTCCAGACCCTCAACGTCAACCTCTGGGCCCTGGATATCGACTTTGGGGCCTTTAATATCAACTTCAGGACCCTTCAGACCTCCCTCGAGCTTCGGGCCCTGAAGGTCAGCGTCGCCTTTCACCCTCAGTCCCTTGAGGTTCAGATCGATGTCCGGCATGGAGATCTGGGGGGTCTTGACATGCATTTCTGGCATCTTGAGCTTGGGCCCTTTCAGTTTGCCATCCGGCCCTTCGATGTTCACGTCGGGTGCCTGAAGGTCCAACTTGGGGCCTTTGATGTCAACATCCGGACACTGCAAATCCCCTTCCAACTTGGGTGCCGAGACATCCACGTCTCCCTTCAGCTTGGGGCCCTTCAGATTAAAGTCAACGTCGGGCATGGAGAACTTGGGCGCCTTGATGTGCATGTCCGGCATCTTGAACTTGGGGCCTTTGAGTTTCCCTTCCGGCCCTTCGATGGTCACATCGGGAGTGTCAATGTCTATTTTGGGAGCTTTCACATCAATTTGGGGGGCTTTCAAATCACCTTCAAGCCTGGGTCCAGAAACATCTATGTCTCCTTTCAGTGCCGGCCCCTTGATGTTGAAGTCAACGTCGGGGATGGAGACTTTGGGAGCCTTAAGGTGCATTTCAGGCATTGTAAATTTGGGACCTTTCACTTTTCCATCCACGTGCAGATCAGGAGCCTCTACATCTATGCTGGGGCCCGAAATGTCAATGTCTCCCTTCGGGAGGTTCACGTCAACGTCCACCCCCTCCCCTTTAAAGCCCGGCATGGAAAACTTGGGCATTTTGAATTTGGGCAGCTTAAATTTACCCTCGGGACTGTCCATATGGACCTCAGGGGCACCTATGTCTAATTTAGGAGCACCAATATTGACCTCCGGACCTTTCAGTTCACATTCTGGTCCTGACAATGACATGTCCACATCTCCTTTTACTTTGGGACCTTTCAGGTTCAGATCAAAGTCAGGCGTGGAGATTTTTGGAGCCTTGATGTGCATGTCCGGCATTTTGAACTTGGGACCCTTAAGCTTCCCTTCTGGGCCTTTGATGTCCATGTCGGGGGCCTCAATCTCGACCTTAGGGCCTTCCAGATCAGGTGCGGAAACCTCCACATCTCCCTTCACTTTGGGACCCTTCAGGTTCAAGTCAATGTCGGGCATGGAGATCTTGGGCGCCTTGATGTGCATGTCGGGCATCTTGAACTTGGGGCCCTTCACCTTCCCTTCAGGACCTTCAATGTCCACCTCTGGACCTTCAATGTCCACCTTGGGACCAGAAACATCCAGGTTTCCTGTGGGCAGGTTGACGTCCACCTCTGGGCCTTCTGCTTTGAAGCCAGGCATCCCGAATTTGGGCATCTTGAACTTGGGCATTTTGAATTTTCCCTCTGGGCCGTGAATGTCCACATCGGGTGCCTCAATGTCGACTTTGGGACCTTTGATGTCCACATCGGGGCCCTTCAGGTCACCCTCCAGCTTGGGGACAGACACGTCCACATCCCCCTTCACTTTGGGGCCCTTCAGATTGAAGTCGACGTCGGGCATGGAGAACTTGGGGGCCTTGATGTGCATGTCCGGCATCTTGAACTTGGGGCCCTTCAGCTTCCCCTCTGGCCCTTCCAGCTCAACGTCAGGAAGGTCAACATCGACCTTGGGGCCTTTGATATCAATTTCGGGGCCCTTCAGGTC
>NW_009647839.1:6977-14850 GCF_000708025.1 Charadrius vociferus
AAGTCAACATCAGGCATGGAGATCTTGGGCGCCTTGATGTGCATCTCGGGCATCTTGAACTTTGGGCCCTTTACCTTCCCCTCTGGCCCTTCAATGTCCACCTCCGGACCTTCAATGTCCACCTTGGGACCAGAAACATCCAGGTTTCCTGTGGGCAGGTTGACGTCCACCTCTGGGCCTTCTGCTTTGAAGCCAGGCATCCCGAATTTGGGCATCTTGAACTTGGGCATTTTGAGTTTTCCTTCTGGGCCGTGAATGTCCACATCGGGTGCCTCAATGTCGACTTTGGGACCTTTGATGTCCACCTCGGGGCCCTTCAGGTCACCCTCCAGCTTGGGGACAGACACATCCACATCCCCCTTCACTTTGGGGCCCTTCAGATTGAAGTCGACGTCGGGCATGGAGAACTTGGGGGCCTTGATGTGCATGTCCGGCATCTTGAACTTGGGGCCCTTCAGCTTCCCCTCTGGCCCTTCCAGCTCAACGTCAGGAAGGTCAACATCGACCTTGGGGCCTTTGATATCAATTTCGGGGCCCTTCAGGTCACCCTCCAGCTTGGGAAGAGAAACATCCACATCCCCCTTCACTTTGGGGCCCTTCAGGTTCAAGTCAATGTCAGGCATGGAGATCTTGGGCGCCTTGATGTGCATCTCGGGCATCTTGAACTTGGGGCCCTTCACCTTCCCTTCAGGACCTTCCAGCTCAACATCGGGAAGGTCTACGTCCAGTTTAGGGCCTTTGATGTCAATGTCCGGCCCTGTCAAATCGCCCTCAATTTTTGGAAGGGCAACCTCCACATCCCCCTTCCCTTTGGGGCCTTTGAGGTTGAGATCAAAGTCGGGCATGGAGATCTTGGGGGCTTTGAAATGCATGTCGGGCATCTTAAATTTGGGACCCTTTACCTTTCCTTCTGGGCCCTCGATTTGAACATCTGGGGCACTAATATCCAACTCGGGACCTTTCACATCAACTTTCGGACCTTTCAGGTCACCTTCCACGCACGGCATAGACACATCCACATCCCCCTTCACTTTCGGGCCTTTCAGGTTCAAATCAAAGTCCGGCATAGAAATTTTAGGAGCCTTAAAATGCATCTCCGGCATCTTCAACTTGGGGCCTTTCAGTTTTCCTTCTGGTCCTTCAATCTCCACATCAGGAACATCTATGTCGACTTTGGGTCCTTTTATATCCACTTCGGGACCTTTCAGGTCACCTTCCAACTTGGGAACAGACACATCCACATCCCCCTTCACTTTGGGGCCCTTCAGGTTCAAGTCAATGTCAGGCATGGAGATCTTGGGCGCCTTGACGTGCATGTCCGGCATCTTGAACTTGGGGCCCTTCAACTTCCCCTCTGGCCCTTCAATGTCCACCTCCGGACCTTCAATGTCCACCTTGGGACCAGAAACATCCAGGTTTCCTGTGGGCAGGTTGACGTCCACCTCTGGGCCTTCTGCTTTGAAGCCAGGCATCCCGAATTTGGGCATCTTGAACTTGGGCATTTTGAGTTTACCCTCTGGGCCGTGAATGTCCACATCTGGCACATCGATGTCGACTTTGGGACCTCCAATATTGATGTCAGGAGCCTTCAAATCCCCTTCTAGCTTCGGAGCAGAAACATCTATGTCTCCTTTCAGCTTGGGACCTTTGAGGTTGAAGCTGGCCTCAGGCATGGAAATTTTGGGAGCTTTTATGTGCATCTCCGGCATTTTAAACTTGGGACCTTTCAGTTTTCCTTCCGGCCCTTCAATGTCCAGCTCAGGTGCATCGATGTCAACCTTCGGTCCTTTGATATTGACATCGGGCATGCTCAAGTCCCCTTCCAGTTTTGGCCCCGAAAGATCGATATCCACACCTCCTTTTGACTTGGGACCTTTTAAATTCAAATCAAAGTCCGGCATGGAGATGTTGGGAGCTTTGATATTCATTTCTGGCATTTTAAACTTGGGGCCCTTCAGTTTTCCTTTGGGACCTTCAATGTCAAGGTCAGGACCCTCGACATCCACTTTCGGTCCTTTCACTTGCAAATCTGAGCCCTTCAGATCCACCTGGGGAAGAGAGACGTCCACATCTGCCTTTGCTTTGGGACCTTTCAGGTTCAGGTCAATGTCGGGCATCGAGATTTTGGGTGCCTTGATGTTCATATCTGGCATCTTGAAGTGGGGGCCCTTCACCTTCCCCTCTGGCCCTTCAATTTCCAAACCAGCACCTTCCATATCCAACTTGGGACCCGAAACGTCCAGCTCTCCTTTCGGAATGCTGATGTCCACCTCTGGCCCCTCGGCTTTCAACCCAGACACACCGAATTTAGGCATTTTGAACTTGGGCATTTTGAGTTTACCCTCCGGCCCGTGAATGTCCACGTCGGGTGCCTCAATGTTGACTTTGGGACCCTTGATGTCCACCTCAGGACCTTTCAGTTCCCCTTCCACCTTGGGGCTGGGAACATCTAACTCGCCTTTGAGTTTATGCCCTTTCAGATTGAGCTCCACATCCGGCATCGAAACTTTGGGCGACGAAATACTCAAGAAAGGCATTTTAAATTTTGACCCTTTCGATTTTGCCTGTACATCCACATCTGGAGCGTGAACATCAACTTTCGGACCGGACATTTCAACGTCGGGTTTTTTAAGTTTCACGTCCACATCCGGGCTTTGCACTTTAGGACTAGAAAAGCCAAATTTTGGAAGTTTAAACCTGGACTTCTTAGTCTTTCCTTCAAGATCAAGCTTCGGTCCCTCAACCTCAAGTTCCGGCCCTTTGATATCTAGCTTAGGACCTTTCAGCTCGCCCTCAATTTTGGGAAGAGAAGGATCAATGTCAGCTTTCACTTTAGGCCCTTTCAAATTTAAGTCAATATCTGGCATGGAGATTTTGGGAACATTGAACTGAATCTCAGGCTTCTTAAATTTGGGGCCTTTAATTTTGCCTTCTGGGCTTTCAATGTCCACGTCGGGAACAGTCACATCAACCTTTGGACCTGAAATAGCAACATCGGCTTCTGGTAGATTTACATCAACCTCTGGGCCTTCTCCTTTCAGGCCGGACACCCCAAATTTGGGCATCTTGAACTTGGGTATTTTTATTTTACCTTCTGGGCCATGAATGTCCACATCAGGTGCCTCAATATCGACTTTGGGGCCTTGGATATGCACATCAGGACCCTTCAGGTCACCCTCCAGCTTAGGGACAGACACGTCCACGCCGCCCTTTACCTTGGGGCCCTTCAAATTGAAGTCAACATCAGGCATGGAGATCTTGGGCGCCTTGATGTGCATCTCGGGCATCTTGAACTTGGGGCCCTTCACCTTCCCTTCAGGACATTCAATGTCCACCTCCGGACCTTCAATATCCACCTTGGGACCAGAAACATCCAGGTTTCCTGTGGGCAGGTTCACGTCCACCTCTGGGCCCTCCGCTTTGAAGCCCGGCACCCCAAACTTGGGCATCTTGAACTTGGGTATTTTTATTTTACCTTCTGGGCCATGAATGTCCACATCAGGGGCCTCAATGTCGACTTTGGGACCTTTGATGTCCACCTCGGGGCCCTTCAGGGCACCCTCCAGCTTGGGGACAGACACGTCCACACCACCCTTCACTTTGGGGCCCTTCAGGTTCAAGTCAATGTCGGGCATGGAGATCTTGGGCGCCTTGAAGTGCATCTCGGGCATCTTAAATTTGGGACCCTCCAGAAACATCCAGGTTTCCTGTGGGCCGGTTCACGTCCACCTCTGGGCCTACTCCTTTCAGCCCCGGCATCCCGAATTTGGGCATCTTGAACTTGGGCATTTTGAATTTTCCCTCTGGGCCGTGAATGTCTACATCGGGTGCCTCAATGTCGACTTTGGGACCTTTGATGTCCACCTCGGGGCCCTTCAGGGCACCCTCCAGCTTGGGGACAGACACGTCCACACCACCCTTCACTTTGGGGCCCTTCAGGTTCAAGTCAATGTCGGGCATGGAGATCTTGGGCGCCTTGAAGTGCATCTCGGGCATCTTAAATTTGGGACCCTCCAGAAACATCCAGGTTTCCTGTGGGCCGGTTCACGTCCACCTCTGGGCCTACTCCTTTCAGCCCCGGCATCCCGAATTTGGGCATCTTGAACTTGGGCATTTTGAATTTTCCCTCTGGGCCGTGAATGTCTACATCGGGTGCCTCAATGTCGACTTTGGGACCTTTGATGTCCACCTCGGGGCCCTTCAGGGCACCCTCCAGCTTGGGGACAGACACGTCCACACCACCCTTCACTTTGGGGCCCTTCAGGTTCAAGTCAATGTCGGGCATGGAGATCTTGGGCGCCTTGAAGTGCATCTCGGGCATCTTAAATTTGGGACCCTCCAGAAACATCCAGGTTTCCTGTGGGCCGGTTCACGTCCACCTCTGGGCCTACTCCTTTCAGCCCCGGCATCCCGAATTTGGGCATCTTGAACTTGGGCATTTTGAATTTTCCCTCTGGGCCGTGAATGTCTACATCGGGTGCCTCAATGTCGACTTTGGGACCTTTGATGTCCACCTCGGGGCCCTTCAGGGCACCCTCCAGCTTGGGGACAGACACGTCCACACCACCCTTCACTTTGGGGCCCTTCAGGTTCAAGTCAATGTCGGGCATGGAGATCTTGGGCGCCTTGAAGTGCATCTCGGGCATCTTAAATTTGGGACCCTCCAGAAACATCCAGGTTTCCTGTGGGCCGGTTCACGTCCACCTCTGGGCCTACTCCTTTCAGCCCCGGCATCCCGAATTTGGGCATCTTGAACTTGGGCATTTTGAATTTTCCCTCTGGGCCGTGAATGTCTACATCGGGTGCCTCAATGTCGACTTTGGGACCTTTGATGTCCACCTCGGGGCCCTTCAGGGCACCCTCCAGCTTGGGGACAGACACGTCCACACCACCCTTCACTTTGGGGCCCTTCAGGTTCAAGTCAATGTCGGGCATGGAGATCTTGGGCGCCTTGAAGTGCATCTCGGGCATCTTAAATTTGGGACCCTCCAGAAACATCCAGGTTTCCTGTGGGCCGGTTCACGTCCACCTCTGGGCCTACTCCTTTCAGCCCCGGCATCCCGAATTTGGGCATCTTGAACTTGGGCATTTTGAATTTTCCCTCTGGGCCGTGAATGTCTACATCGGGTGCCTCAATGTCGACTTTGGGACCTTTGATGTCCACCTCGGGGCCCTTCAGGGCACCCTCCAGCTTGGGGACAGACACGTCCACACCACCCTTCACTTTGGGGCCCTTCAGGTTCAAGTCAATGTCGGGCATGGAGATCTTGGGCGCCTTGAAGTGCATCTCGGGCATCTTAAATTTGGGACCCTCCAGAAACATCCAGGTTTCCTGTGGGCCGGTTCACGTCCACCTCTGGGCCTACTCCTTTCAGCCCCGGCATCCCGAATTTGGGCATCTTGAACTTGGGCATTTTGAATTTTCCCTCTGGGCCGTGAATGTCTACATCGGGTGCCTCAATGTCGACTTTGGGACCTTTGATGTCCACCTCGGGGCCCTTCAGGGCACCCTCCAGCTTGGGGACAGACACGTCCACACCACCCTTCACTTTGGGGCCCTTCAGGTTCAAGTCAATGTCGGGCATGGAGATCTTGGGCGCCTTGAAGTGCATCTCGGGCATCTTAAATTTGGGACCCTCCAGAAACATCCAGGTTTCCTGTGGGCCGGTTCACGTCCACCTCTGGGCCTACTCCTTTCAGCCCCGGCATCCCGAATTTGGGCATCTTGAACTTGGGCATTTTGAATTTTCCCTCTGGGCCGTGAATGTCTACATCGGGTGCCTCAATGTCGACTTTGGGACCTTTGATGTCCACCTCGGGGCCCTTCAGGGCACCCTCCAGCTTGGGGACAGACACGTCCACACCACCCTTCACTTTGGGGCCCTTCAGGTTCAAGTCAATGTCGGGCATGGAGATCTTGGGCGCCTTGAAGTGCATCTCGGGCATCTTAAATTTGGGACCCTCCAGAAACATCCAGGTTTCCTGTGGGCCGGTTCACGTCCACCTCTGGGCCTACTCCTTTCAGCCCCGGCATCCCGAATTTGGGCATCTTGAACTTGGGCATTTTGAATTTTCCCTCTGGGCCGTGAATGTCTACATCGGGTGCCTCAATGTCGACTTTGGGACCTTTGATGTCCACCTCGGGGCCCTTCAGGGCACCCTCCAGCTTGGGGACAGACACGTCCACACCACCCTTCACTTTGGGGCCCTTCAGGTTCAAGTCAATGTCGGGCATGGAGATCTTGGGCGCCTTGAAGTGCATCTCGGGCATCTTAAATTTGGGACCCTTTACCTTGCCTTCTGGACATTCTAGCTCAACATCTGGCGCCTCTATGTCCACTTTCGGAGCTTTTACTGTAACCTCCGGCCCTTTGAGGTCACCTTCTAACTTGGGAATGGAGACATCCACGTCCCCCTTTCCTTTGGGGCCTTTCAGGTTGAGATCAAAGTCGGGCATGGAGATCTTGGGAGCCTTAAAATGCATCTCGGGCATCTTAAATTTGGGGCCTTTCACCTTCCCCTCTGGGACCTCAAAATCCACATCGGGAGCGTCTATGTCCAGTTTAGGACCTTTGATGTCTATCTCGGGGCCTTTCAAGTCGCCCTCTAGTTTGGGGGCAGAAACATCCACGTCTCCCTTCACCTTCGGACCCTTCAGGTTCAGATCTATGTCGGGCATGGAGATTTTTGGTGTCTTGAAGTGCATCTCGGGCATCTTGAACTTGGGGCCTTTAACCTTTGCTTCTGGACACTCTAGGTCAACGTCGGGAACATTAACATCCAGTTTAGGGCCTTTGATGTCAACGTCCGGCCCTGTCAAATCACCCTCAATTTTGGGGAGAGAAACGTCCACATCCCCCTTCCCTTTGGGGCCTTTGAGGTTGAGATCAAAGTCGGGCATGGAGATCTTGGGGGCTTTGAAATGCATGTCGGGCATCTTAAATTTGGGACCCTTTACCTTGCCTTCGGGGCCTTCAAGGTCAACGTCAGGAACGTCTATGTCCACTTTGGGCCCTTTAAGTTCCAGATCCGGCACTTTCACATCGCCCTCTATTTTCGGCACAGAAACGTCCATTTCTCCTTTCACTTTGGGACCTTTCAAGTTGAGGTCTACATCAGGCATAGAAAGTTTCGGTGCTTTAATGTGCATATCCGGCATTTTTATCTTGGGTCCTTTCCATTTTCCCTCAGGACCTTCAACATCAATATCAGGAACATCGACATCCAACTTCGGACCTTTAATGTTCACATCGGGTCCTTTCAAGTCACCCTCTAATTTTGGCACAGAAACGTCAGCCCCTCCCTTCACTTTGGGGCCTTTCAGGTTCAAGTCAATGTCAGGCATGGAGATCTTGGGGGCTTTGATGTGCATATCGGGCATCTTAAATTTGGGACCTTTAACTTTTCCTTCAGGACATTCAATGTCCGCACTGGGCAACTCGATATCTACCTTTGGGACAGAAACATCAATGTCCGCTTTTGGGAGGTTGACATCAACTTCAGGGCCTTCTCCTTTCAGCCCCGGCATGCCAAATTTGGGCATCTTGAACTTGGGCATTTTGAATTTTCCCTCTGGGCCGTGAATGTCCACGTCAGGTGCCTCAATGTCAACTTTGGGACCCTTGATGTCAACCTCAGGACCCTTCAGGTCACCCTCCAGCTTGGGGACAGACACGTCCACATCCCCCTTCACTTTGGGGCCCTTCAGATTGAAGTCGACGTCGGGCATGGAGAACTTGGGGGCCTTGATGTGCATGTCCGGCATCTTGAACTTGGGGCCCTTCAGCTTCCCCTCTGGCCCTTCCAGCTCAACGTCAGGAAGGTCAACATCGACCTTGGGGCCTTTGATATCAATTTCGGGGCCCTTCAGGTC
>NW_009647839.1:15381-20877 GCF_000708025.1 Charadrius vociferus
GGCATCCCGAATTTGGGCATCTTGAACTTGGGCATTTTGAATTTTCCCTCTGGGCCGTGAATGTCCACATCGGGTGCCTCAATGTCAACTTTGGGGCCTTTGATGTCCACCTCGGGGCCCTTCAGGTCACCCTCCAGCTTGGGGACAGACACGTCCACACCACCCTTCAGCTTTGGGGCCTTTAGATTCAGGTCAACATCGGGCATGGAGATTTTGTGTGCCTTGATGTGCATCTCGGGCATCTTGAACTTGGGGCCCTTCACCTTCCCCTCTGGCCCTTCAATGTCCACCTCTGGACCTTCAATATCCACCTTGGGACCAGAAACATCCAGGTTTCCTGTGGGCAGGTTCACGTCCACCTCTGGGCCTTCTGCTTTGAAGCCAGGCATCCCGAATTTGGGCATCTTGAACTTGGGCATTTTGAATTTTCCCTCTGGGCCATGAACGTCCACATCAGGTGCCTCAATGTCGACTTTGGGACCTTTGATGTCCACCTCGGGGCTCTTCAGGTCACCCTCCAGCTTGGGGACAGACACGTCCACATCCCCCTTCACTTTGGGGCCCTTCAGATTGAAGTCAACATCGGGCATGGAGATCTTGGGGGCTTTGATGTGCATGTCCGGCATCTTGAACTTGGGGCCTTTCAGCTTCCCTTCGGGACACTCCAAATCAATATTTGGTCCTTCAACATCTACTTGAGGCCCCTTAATGTCTAGTTCTGGCCCTTTCAAATCCCCTTCTATCTTGGGAGCCGCAATATCCATCTCTCCTTTCGCTTTGGGTCCCTTCAGGTGCAAATCTACATCCGGCATGGATAGTTTAGGTGTTTTGATATTCAGTTTCGGCATCCTGAACTTGGGGCCTTTCCATTTTCCTTCTGGTCCCGCCACGTCCAGCTCTGGCGCTTCGATATCTGCCTCTGGCCCCGAAATATCTAGCTCGCCTTTTGGCAGGTTGACATCTATATCGGCTCCCTCAAACTTTGGGCCGGACACGTTAAAATGAGGCAATTTAACTTTCGGCGCTTTCAGTTTGGCTTCTGGACACTCCAGGTTGACGTCTGGGACCTCGACATCAATTTTCGGTCCCTTAATGTCTATTTCGGGCCCTTTCAAATCACCTTCTATCTTAGGAGCCGCAATATCCATCTCTCCTTTCGTTTTATGTCCCTTTAAGTTCAAATCTACGTCAGGCATGGATAGTTTGGGTGCCTTGATATTAAGCTTGGGCATCTTAAATTTGGGGCCTTTTATTTTCCCTTCTGGACATTCCAAGTCTACCTCAGGCACCTCAACGTCCACTTTGGGACCTTCTACATCTATTTTGGGGCCTTTCAGATCTCCAGAGGCCTTCAGACCAGAGATCTCTGCATCTCCTTTCAGTTTGGGGCCCTTCAAACCGAGATCTACGTCTGGCATGGACAGTTTTGGTGTCTGAATGTTTAGTTCGGGCATTTTAAATTTGAGACCTTTTCCTTTTCCTTCTGGCCCTTCAATGTCCACGCTCGGCACGTCAATATCTACCTTGGGACCAGAAATGTCCACCTCGCCCTTCGGAAGCGTCACGTCGACATCAGGGCCCTCTCCCTTCAGGCCAGGCACCCCAAACTTGGGCATTTTCAGCTTCGGTATCTTCAGTTTGCCCTCTGGCCCGTGGATGTCCACGTCTGGTGCTTCAAGGTCAACTTTGGGGCCTTTGATGTCAAGTCCGGGTGCTTTCAGCTCCCCTTCCAGTTTTGGGGCAGAAATATCCAGGTCTCCTTTCACTTTGGGGCCTTTCAGGTTCAGGTCGATGTCAGGCATGGATATCTGGGGGGTCTTGAAGCTCATGTCAGGCATCTTCACCTTAGGGCCCTTCAGCTTTCCTTCCGGCCCTTTCATGTCCACACTTGGCAGGTCAATATCTACCTTGGGACCAGAAATGTCCACCTCGCCCTTTGGAAGTGTCACGTCGACATCAGGGCCCTCTCCCTTCAGGCCAGGCACCCCAAACTTGGGCATTTTCAGCTTCGGTATCTTCAGTTTGCCCTCTGGCCCGTGGATGTCCACGTCTGGTGCTCCAATGTCAACTTTGGGGCCTTTGAGCTCCAGTTCAGGACCCTTCAAATCAGCTCCTCCAGTGGGAATGGAAACATCCAGGTCCCCCTTCACTTTGGGGCCTTTCAGGTTCAGATCAACATCCGGCATAGAGACCTTTGGAGCTGTGATGTGCATCTCTGGCATCTTCACCTTGGGGCCCTTGAGTGTTCCTTCTGGCCCTTTGATGTCCACGCTCGGCATGTCAATATCTAACTTAGGACCAGAAATGTCCACCGTACCCTTTGGAAGTGTCACATCGACGTCAGGCCCCTCTCCCTTCAGGCCGGGTACCCCAAACTTGGGCATTTTCAGCTTCGGTATCTTCAGTTTGCCCTCTGGCCCGTGGATGTCCACGTCTGGTGCTCCAATGTCAACTTTGGGGCCTTTGAGCTCCAGTTCAGGGCCCTTCAAATCAGCTCCTACGGTGGGAATGGAAACATCCAGGTTCCCCTTCACTTTGGGGCCTTTCAGGTTCAGGTCAACCTCTGGCACAGAGACCTTGGGACCCTTGAGTGTTCCTTCTGGCCCTTTGATGTCCACGCTCGGCATGTCAATATCTAACTTAGGACCAGAAATGTCCACCGTACCCTTTGGAAGCATCACGTTGACATCAGGGCCCTCTCCCTTCAGGCCAGGCACCCCAAACTTGGGCATTTTCAGCTTCGGTATCTTCAGTTTGCCCTCTGGCCCGTGGATGTCCACGTCTGGTGCTTCAAGGTCAACTTTGGGGCCTTTGATGTCAAGTCCGGGTGCTTTCAGCTCCCCTTCCAGTTTTGGGGCAGAAACATCCAGGTCTCCTTTCACTTTGGGGCCTTTCAGGTTCAGGTCGATGTCAGGCATGGATATCTGGGGGGTCTTGACACATACCTCCGGCATCGTAACTTTGGGGCCTTTGACCTCTACATCGGGCATGTCCAGTCCCAGTTTGGGGCCTTTAACATCAAGCTGAGGTCCTTTCAAGTTGCCGCCCATCTTTGGGATGGAAATGTCCACTCCTCCCTGAAGCTTAGGTCCCTTCACATTAAGGTCCATATCTGGTGCAGATACGCTGGGCCCTTTCAGGCAAACCCCTGGACTTCCAAATTCAACATCAGGAGCCTTTACGTCCATCTTGAGACCCTTAGAGCCAAGTCCTTTAACATCCCCTTCCACTCTGGGGACCGTCACACCCGTATCTCCCTTTACCTGAGGGCCCTTCAGGTTCAGGTTTACATCCGACAGAGAGATTTGGGGCGTTTCGACCTTCTTGAACTTGGGGCCTTTCCATTCTCCTTTGATGGCCACATCGGGAACGCCAACATTGACCTCGGACGCTGCCGGTCCCACCTCGCCTTTTGGGAGCACCATTTCCACCACGGGACCTTCACCTTGCGAGTCCAAGGCAGTGAATTTTGGCAAGGTCATGTGGGGCATTTTGAGTGTTCCCTTGCCACCGTGGACATCGGAAGCCGGGAGCTCTACGCAGGGTCCTTTGATACCCACGCCAGGGACCTCCAGTTCTGGGCCGGGGACCTTCACAGCGCCCTTCAGCCCCACCTCCACCTGCGGCTTTGGGACTCGAACCGAAGGAGCTGAAATTTCGGGTCCCGTGACGTGGACAGAGGAGGCGGCAACATCCACGGACGGAGCCTGCGGCTTCGGGGCAGGAAGGTCGGTGCCCACCTGCGGGGTGTAAGCGTCGGCGCCGGATCCCGCCGTCGGGAACCCAAATTTGGGCATTTTCAAAACGGGAATCTTGATTTTGCCCACGTCGACAGCTGGATTTTCCATCGCCGGTAAAGAAATGTCAACACCGGGGCCTTTGATATCTCCCTGAAGACACGGAGCGGAAGCGTCGGCGCGTGACAGCGTCCCCCCTGGGACGTCCATGCCCGAAACAAGTCCTTTGCCGTCCAACCTGGGCCCCTTGACGTGAAAACCTGCGTCCAGGTTTCCCATCTGTCCATTTGCTTCGATTCTGGGCGAGCCCAGGGACGCCGTGCCAGAAACGTGCCCTCCGGGCATCTCCAGCGTAACAGATTTTCCAGTTTCCCCACCAGGAACTTGGCTCTCCGGCAGTTGAGGGTCCATCTGAGTCCTCAGGTCAACGCCCATCACTTGCGTTCCCGACACGGTTATCCCGGCCTTTCCGAGCTGAGCCTTGCCGAGGTGGACATCCAACTGCTGGGCAGAAGACTCAACCGTTGGGCCAGGAGGTGCCCCTCTGATGTCCACGCTCCAGTCTGGGGCTTGGGTGCTTCTCCCAGGCAGATCCCCCGGTGCCGTTTTGATCACGGTTGTCCCAAGTTCTGCTTCGCCCTCAGTTTTCATCCCGTAGGTGATCTCCTGCGTTGGGATCCGGATTTTAAAGTCTGGGCCGACGACCTCCATGTCTTTTGCTCCGTCATGCCTACTGACATCCACGGTGTACGCCGTCACTTTTCTGGTGACCGTGATGGTCCTGCTCTGCGTTCCACCACACTCTGCTTCCAACACCTCCTCCGACTTCAGACGGGGTTTGATTTTTGTTGTGTAAATCCTCCTGTACTCCTCGTCGTCCCCGCTCTGGAAACAGAGAGACCTTCGTGAGCACCAGGGTGTTTCCTCCTCCTCCTCCTCCTCCACCTCCTTCTCCACCTTCTCCTCCATGTTCTCCTCCACCTTTTCCTCCACCTCCTCCTCCACCTCCTCCTCCACCTTCTCCTCCACTTCCTCCTCCACCTCCTCCTCCACCTCCACCACCTTCTCCTCCACCTCCTCCTCCACCTTCCCCAGCACTCACCAGAACAACTTCTGGGCTGCTGGCTGCAAACACGTCGTGTGACCATGACTGTCCCGGCAGTGGAGACTTGTCCCCTTTCCGTTGCAAGCGCAAACCCACCGTGTGGTGGCCCATGCTGTTGAGCAGCTGCGTGACTTCCCCGGATTGCAGGTTGTCAAAGTAGACGGTGGCACTCACGATCTGATCCCCTGTGGGGTGGGGAGGATGAGGGGGGGGAGGACGATGGGTGAGCGGAGGTGCAGGAGGTGAGATATTTCGGAAGGGAGAGGTAGGGAGGAGACACCACCCCCACCACCCCTCCAGCCCCACCACCGCCAGCAAGGTGGGGAGCAACGACGCGTGAGCCGGAGGGTTATTTCCCAAGAAGAAGAAGAAGAAGGAGGAGGAAGCAACGGAGGAACCACCAAAATGGAAAAAAACAGATGCGAAGAACCCATTTTGTCCCCAAAAATGACCTTCCCCCGGGGCGGCATCCCCAGCGGGGTGGTCAACGGGGCGAGGGAGGGGGTTCTGCCCTTCTGCCGCGCTCTGCTCTGGGGAGACCCCCCTGCAGTGCTGCCTCCAGCTCGGGGGGGACACCAGAAGGACACGGAGCTGTTGGAGCGGGGCCAGAGGAGGGCACGGAGATGCTGGGAGGGCTGGAGCCCCTCTGCTGGG
>NW_009647839.1:20965-23083 GCF_000708025.1 Charadrius vociferus
AAGGGGCTCCAGGAGAGCCGGGGAGGGACTCGTGATCGGGGAGGGGAGTGATGGGACGAGGGGGAACGGTTTTAAGCTGAAAAAGGGGAGATTTAGGTGAGGTACGAGGAAGAAATTGTTGGCTGTGCCGTGGTGAGCCCCTGGGGCAGGTTGCCCCGAGAAGCTGGGGCTGCCCCATCCCTGGAGGGGTTCAAGGCCAGGTTGGACGGGGCTTGGGGCAACCTGGGCTGGGGGGAGGTGTCCCCGCTCGTGGCTGGGGGGTTGGACTGGATGGGCTGTAAAGGGCCCCTCCCACCCGGAGCCTCCCGTGATCCCACCTTCCTTCACGACGCCCATCTTGGCGGCTGGGGAGTTTTGCTGCACTTGTTTGATGAAGACCCCATCGTCCGTCTGGTCGATGGTGATGCCGTGGGAGCCGCTGCCTTGCCAGTTGGGGAGCAGGATCTCCCGGGTCTCCTCCTCCTTCTCCATCTGGGGAAGGAAGGCGGCGGAAGGTGAGAAGCGCCCCGGAGGAGACGGACGTGGGTTTCGAGCGTGGGTTGAACCAGCTCCATCCCACCGCCCTGGCTGGGATGCTGGTCCCGGCCGGATCCGCCCCAGGAATGGCTCAGCCTTCCCTTGTGGACCTTGCAGCAGCTTTCGTTTCACCTTCCCAGCCTGGTGGAGACATCGGAGAGGTCCAGGTGAAACTCCGGCTTTCCTACCCTTCCCTCTTTCCTTCTCCCACCAGACGGGGTCGGGAGCCAAAGCTCAGCTCTGCCCGAGGCCATGTGGAGATCCGGGTGTCTTTGGTTGAGGAGACAAGAAGGGACGAGCCACGAAAGAGCGAAACGTGGCCGCGGCCAAGGGTGGCAAACGGCCACCGCGTCTCCTTGACCCACCCAAAAGGTCATCACTGGTACGCCTCGGACCGACGCGGTCCTCGGAGAGGCTCCTCTCGCCCTCAACAACAGATATTTCCGCCGTTATATGGAAACGAGAGACGGTCAAAACATGGGATGGTCCCGCGTTGACTCCCAAGAGTCAACTTTGCAACATCAGGCCTCCTGCTTCACCTGGGTGTCCTCCTGCTCTGGACCACCACCCCAACATCAGCTTCTTGGCCACCTAAAAAACTGTCATGGGGATTCCCCCAATTTCTAACGGGATTCGGCCGTGCCCGGGAAATCAAGAGAGAAGAAATCCTCCATCCAACGCACCCGCAAAGGTTACGAGGGGCAAAGATGGGGTGAAACAGGTCCTCGGCACAACTCTATGGAGCCCATCCACACGTGGACCTTCCTGAGGGAACCCAATGGGACCAAACCCAGCGAGGAGATGACCCTCCCCACCACGGAAGGGTCAACTGAGGTGCTGCCCCTCATGGGGTGGCACAGATGTTTGAACGTCACCTGGGGGACGGGCCGTCCTCTCCTCGCAAAGCCCCCCCAAGAAACCACGAAGCTGCCCAGCGAGCATTTCACAGCGCTGGTTGAGGTGGGATGGGACCTCTGGAGGTCACCCGGGCCAACCCTCAAGCCCGGTCACCTACAACCACCGTGAAGGACCACGTCCGGGCAGATTGTGAGGATCTCCAAGGGTTGGAGACTCCACCACCTCACCGGGTAACCTGCAAGACTGAGGTTTTCACGCTCCGGCGGAGCGGCCCTCACTTTTTAGCCATCTGGATGATGGGGCAGAACGTGTCCTCAACCAGTTTGCAGATGACACCTCGTGGGAGGCTCAGCTGAGACGCCAGAGGGTGGTGCTGCCACCCAGAGAGACCTCACCAGGATGGAGAGAGGAACCTCCGGGGAGTTCAGCAAGGAGAAGTGGGACGTCCCACACCCGGAGAAGACCCACCCTCAGCACCAGTATATACTGGGGGGGGCACCCGGCTGGAAGAACAAAGGCTCTGGAGATCCTGGTGGGCACCAAGTTGACCGTGAGCCACCAACGTGCCCTTGTTGCAAAGGAGGGGGACGGCGTCATGGGCTGCGTTCGTTCAAGGAGGGGACGGGTGAAGTCCTGCCCACGGGGAGGAACAACCCCAGGCTGGTGGCCCAGTGGTCCAAACTGGAGGGCAGGAGGGTCCATCAGACCACTGGGAACCACCGTGGGGCTCCCCAGGCACTGGGA
>NW_009647840.1:0-1046 GCF_000708025.1 Charadrius vociferus
CCAGGTGCTCTCCTGCTGACCTGCAACACATCTCCAGGTTTTGGGCCTTTACTACTGGTATCAGCATTGTATTGGTAGGTGTGGCATGGATTCTGGTTCCCCTCCCCCAGCAACTCTAGTTTAAAGCCCTCTTCACAAGGTTGACAAGCCTCTGACCAAAGATGTTCTTCCCCTTTTCTGAAAGGTAGACCCCAGCAGACCAGGCTTCTCAAAGTGAGTCCCATGATCTAAGAAGCCAAATCCCTGGCTGTGGCACCAGTCCTGTAGCCAGTCATTAATTTGCCAGATTTGCCTGGCCTTGTCAACCCCCTTCCATTTAACCGGGAGGACTGATGAAAAAACTACCTGTGCTCCCAAGTCCCTGACCGCTGCTCCCAGGGCTTTATAATCTTTCTTGATAGTCTTCAGGCTGCTCCCAGCTGCATCACTGGTGCCCACATGGGACAGCAGCAGTGGATAATAGTCTGAGGACTGCACGAGGTTTGGTAGTTTCTCAGTTACATCCCTGATACGAGCCCCTGGCAAGCAGCAGACCTCCCTAGAGAGTGCATCAGGCCATCAAATGGGTGCGTCCGTACCTCTCAGAAGAGAGTCACCTACAACTATCAGCCTTCACCTTTTCTTAGTTGCACTGTTTGTTAGACGGGGAGCAGATCGGGTAGTCTTATTCAGCTCCTGCTCCTCTCCTGATCCAGTAGGTTTTGCCTCTTTACTCTGCAGAACAGTGAAGCACTTCTGCAAGGGCACTTCACCTTTTGGGGGAAGTCTCTTCCTCCTGCTGGTCTTTGCAGTTACAAGCTTCCATTCTGTGTTACTGGTCTCCCTTCCTTCTGTGTGTGCCAGTGTGGGAGTTCTTGACTGTTTGGCTGTGGGTCCACTGCCCACTGCAGGCTGTGCTTGGAACTAGCTGCCTATCTCAGCCTCCCTGATGCTATGCAGCCTCCTCACCACCTCCTGCAGCTCAGACACCTGCTGTAGGAGGCCCTTCACCTGGGCACAACTTTTGCAGGCAGGTGTGCCACCCATGTCTGCCCCGGGGGGAAAGT
>NW_009647840.1:1699-2274 GCF_000708025.1 Charadrius vociferus
GCACAGCCAGTTCTCTCAGGTACTTAATACCTTTCTCCATGGTGGTCCATTTGCTCAGGCAGCATTCGATATCATCCTTAAAGGGATACCTACCCTTTACAGCTGACACAGGTCGCCTCCAGAGACTGAGTGTTTGACTTTCTCCCAATTGCTTTATTGATACCTCCATCTCTGGCCAGGTTTCCCAACTGCCTAGCTTCTCTACTGTCTAAGTCTATGGTATCAGCCCCATTGTCCCAGCATTGGAGCAAGCAGGAGATAAGTGTCTCACCTTCTCAATGGCCAAAGTCTTTCCTCATATTTCGCAAATCCTTCATAGAGAAGGATTTAATGATTACCTGTGTGTCTGATTCCTCCTCCTGCGTTGACGCTGCCTGAGAAGGACCCTCTCCCTGATCTATTTTAGAAGGACCGTTTCCTTTGTCTGCTTTAGAAGGACCCTTTCCCAGATCTTCGTCAGAAGAATTCTCTCCCAAGCTATCTGGCTTGAACTGGTCTGGGGCAGGGGAACAAGCTGACCTCCTTTTCTGCTTCCTGGTTACCAGGGCAACTTGTGCAGGTACTGATGGAGGTTC
>NW_009647840.1:2358-3149 GCF_000708025.1 Charadrius vociferus
GGTCAAAGCAGCTGGAATAATGGCAGTGGTCATTGTCAGAGTTGCAGTAGTCGTGGTGTTTATTGTCAAAGCTGGAGTAGCCCATGCCGGTATAGGTGGTGGGGTAACTTGTGCCGGTACAGGCTGCAAAGTAGCTCATGGGATTTGCGTAGCAGTAGTGTATGTCATATAATACCTATTCCTGCACTGACATTTAATAAGAAACCACCCCTGCAACACATGCAGGAAAACCGACAACAAAATCATGATTTTAAGGAAGTACCATTCATTTCCAAAATCTAAAAGGTTTCCATCCCCTAGCTCTGATGGTGTCAATTTAGCATAAGCATTAAAGGGAGAAGTAAACTTTCACAAGGTAAAATTGAAAGTGTAATTAGTAATAGAATCCATTATGTGATGCCTGAGATATGCAAGTAAAACCGTTACCCAATTTATCATATAGATCTGCATCCCAAACCACAGCAGAATAGCACGTTAAAACCACCGCATACAAACACAAAGAACAAATAAACTATACAACACATTCGGCAGGTTAAGCAGTGTTGCATCAATTAACTTTAAACAACGCTCTCTAAAGGCATGATATAACATTTTGCTTAAGAACGACATGATGTGAACTGTCCGTTTTCATTTCCAACCCCTTAAGGCTCTCGCAGAACAAAATCCGATACTCTCTCAACTGAGCAAGCGGGAACTCAAACTATTCAAGCAATCTATTGGAGCCCTGGTCAAGCCCTGGTCGTGCCCCACGTTGGGTGCCCATAAATCTGTCATGGTTTGGGCCTGACTGG
>NW_009647841.1:0-15775 GCF_000708025.1 Charadrius vociferus
GGAGAGATATGGATTTGATGGGTGGACAGTTCAGCAGATAAGTAGATGGTCGCATCCAGAGAGTAGTGGTCAATGGCTCAATGTCCAGATGGAGATCAGTGACAAGCGGTGTCCCTCAGGGGTCTGTATTGGGACCACTACTGTTTAATGTCTTCATCAATGAGACAGTGGGATCAAGTGCACCCTCGGCAAGTTTGCAGATGACACCAAGCTGAGTGGTGAGGTTGGCATGCCTGAGGGATGGATTGCCATCCAGAGGGACCTGGACAAGCTTGAGAAGTGGGCCTGTGTGAACTTCATGAGGTTCAACAAGGCCAAGTGTAGGGTCCTGCGCCTGGGTCAGGGCAACCCCCAGTATCAATACAGGCTGGGGGCTGAAGGGATTGAGAAGAGCCCTGCAGAGGACTTGGGGTACTGGTGGATGAAAAGCTGGACATGAGCCGGCAATGTGCACTCGCAGCCCAGAAAGCCAACTGTATCCTGGGCTGCATGAAAAGAAGCGTGATCAGTAGGTTTAGGGAGGTGATTCTTCCCCTCTACACTGCTCTGGTAAGACCCCACCTGGAGTACTGCATCCAGGTCTGGAGTCCTCAGTACAAGAAAGACATGGACTTGTTGGAGAAAGTCCAGAGGAGGGCCATGAAAATGATCAGAGGACTGGAGCACCTCTCCTATGAGGATAGGCTGAGAGAGTTGGGGTTGTTCAGCCTGGAGAAAAGAAGGCTCCAGGGAGACCTTATTGCAGCCTTCCAATACTTTTGGCATTTGCAAGACTCTTGTTTAAGTATATTTGTATTACTTGATAACCCCTCCAAATGAATTATATATTTCTATTTTTACATGCATTTAGTGAATATAAAGTTGCTAGGGACTAGCTTCATTATGAAAATGAATACGGTTATTTTTAGACCAAATGTTTATTTTGAATGTTGACACTCAGTGAATATATTCAACATTCTACCCGAAGCCTGTGCTATCATTCTAGTCTGTATAAACCACAATTTATTCTAAAATGAAATAACAATATTATACAGCTGCCTCTCTGGTATACAGGTCAGAAATATTCCTAAAACAAGCACACTTCATTCACGAACATTAGTGCTTTCCAAATCCAACACTCTTACATTCCTAACTGTGTAAGTTGCCAGCAATTGATACTTTTAAGAGGTATTGTCCACTCACATCATGAATGATCATTACTTCAGCTACAGGGAATTTGCTCACATCTCCCTTCAGGAGGAGATAAACAGATGGAATATGCTACCGCGTTCTCATTTTTTTTAACCATCTTTGAATCTTAAAATAAGATGACAGGACTTGAGGCAGAAAGACAGACAGAGGACTGAGTGTGACTATGAAAAGTAGATCTGGAATAACTTCCAGTGACGATTAAACAGCCTTCGTTTCTCCTTCAGGTGAGTGCTTGCTTATTCATATTCATACTCCTTTTCCTCCAGAAGAAAAAGAACACTTGCGTTTGCAGACTTGAAAGTCATAAGAGACATCAATGCCTGATGATGTGCCTTGTGAAACTGTCTCTGAGGAACCTAAATGAAGCCTGATAGGAAGACAAATAGTATCGCTTGTATAGATTAACGCTGCACTTAAATTTGGCAAGTGCACCTCATTGGGATAGGAAACCCACACATTTATGTGGCAGAAATAATCCAGATCACAAAATGGCACAGATTCAGGAATGGAAGCTCTCCCAGCATCCCAGGAATTCTGTAATTCCTGAGCATTTTTTAATAAGAGGGCTTGCTAGAAATGCATGCCTCAGACTAAGGGAGAAGGAATGCATCAAATTGTGATGATGAGAAACAATTGGCTTGGAAACAGAAAAGCCATCACTTCTTAAAACAAAAATAAAGGACAGCCCTAGGAATATATTAATCTGAAATGTCATATCTTCAAACTTTGTACTGGACCTTTCACTAGTTGTCCTGGATCGAGCAACACAGGACTAATTTATCTTCTAATGCCTGGGAAAACTGCACTTTTGAAGACTCTGGTGTCTGAATTTGTGAAAATATTTACTTTATAGCCAGCTATGGTGTGTGGGTTTCAAGGTCTCAGTGGTTTTGAGCTAGCCAGGTGCAGGGATGAGGAGGAGCAAGACCTGGGCACTTGACCCAAGCTGGCCAACAGGATTATTTCATACCATGAATGTCACATTCACTATAAATTAGAAAGTTTGCTGCAAAATTCCCTCTCTCCCTTGATAGCTGCCATCCTGAGAACTTCTTGTCCTAGTGCCGGACCCCTGAGGTCTTCCCTTCCTCCCGAAGCTGTAGCACTCGCAGTGTCCGACAATTACTGTCCCCTGCTGGGAGTGCACAGCTTCCTACTGATATAAATGGCTGAGTATAAACCTTGTATATTTTATATTGATATTGGTATCGATATTGGTATCAATATTGGTTCTTTTGTGTTATTAATGTTAATCATCTAGTCTTATTCTATTACGTCTGTTCATATTTCAACCCGCGGGTTTCCTTGTTTTTTCCCCGATTCCCCTTCCTGGGTGGGGAGGGGTCATTGGATGATAGAATAATTGTCTAAATGACAATAAAGTGTTGTGCGTTCCTCAAACCATAACACTAGTGGTCCAGATCCTTAACCAAACTGAGATATCTTGTAAGATAAGAGCTCGAAGCTCAATGAATTCCTTACGTAGAAGAAACATCACAGAATCACAGAATGGTTGAGGCTGTAAGGGAACTCTGAAGGTCATCTGGTCCAGCCCCCCTGCTCAAGCAGGGCCACCTAGAGCCGGTTGTCCAGATGTTTTTTGAATATCTCTAACGTGGGGGACTCAACAACCTCTCTGGGTGACCTGCTCCAGTCCTGTTTCAGTTTGTGTCCATTGCCTCTTGTCCTGTCACTGAGCACCACTAGAAAGAGCCTGTCTCCATCTTGTTTTCACCCTCCCTTCCAGTATTTATTTATATTGATGAGATCCCCCCCCCCCCCAAAAAAAACTTCCCTAGGCCGAACAGTCCCTTTCCTCATAGGAGGGATGCTCCAGTCCCTTAATAATCTACGTGGCCATTTGCTGGACTCTCTCCATGAGCTTGTACTCTCTTGTACGTGGGAGCCCAGAACTGGTCACTGGTATGGCCTCATCAGTGCTGAGTAGAGGGGAAGGATCACCTCCTTCGACCTGGTGGCAACACGCCTCCTAATGCAGCCTAGGATACCCTTAGCCTTCTTTGCTGCAAGGGCACATTTCTGGCTCATGTTCAACTTGGTGTCCACCAGGACCCCCCAGGTTCTTTTCTGCAAAGCTGCTTTCCAGCTGGTCATTCCTCAGCATGTACTGGTGCGTGGGGTTGTTCCTCCCCAGGTGCAGGACTTTGCACTTTCCTTTGCTGAACTTCATGAGGTTGCTGTCAGCCCATTTCTACAGCCTGTTGAGGTCCCTCTGGATGGCAGCACGACACTCTGGCCTATCAGCCACTCCTCCCAGTTTTGTGTCATCAGAAAACTTGCTGAGGGTACACTCTGCTCCATCATCCAGATCATTAATGAAGATGTTAAACCCATTATTGACCCCTGGGGTACACCACTAGCTACTGGTCTGCAACTAGACTTTGTGCCACTGATCAACACCCTCTGGGCCCGGCTGTTCAGCCAGTTTTCAGTCCACCTCACTGTCTGCTCATCCAGCCCATACTTCATCAGCTTCTCCACGAGGATCTTATGGGAGACAGTGCCTTCTCGAAGTCCAGGTAGACTACATCCACTGCTGTCCCCTCATCCACCAGGCCAGTCATTTCATCATAGAAGGTTGTCAAGTTGGTCAAGCATGACTTCCCCTTGGTGAAGCCATGCTGACTACTCCTCTTGTCCTTCACGTGCCTGGAAATGCTTTCCAGGATTAGCTGCTCCATCACCTTCCCAGGGACTGAGGTGAGGCTGACTGGACTGTAGTTCCCTGGGTCCTCCTTTTGCCCTTGTTGAAGATAGAGGTGACATTTGCTTTCCTCCAGTCTCTGGGCACTTCTCCCAGTTGCCATGACTGATCAAAGATTATCAAGAGTGGCCATGCAATGACATCAGCCAGCTCCTTCAGCACTCCTGGGTGCATTCCATCAGGGCCCATGGACTTATGTATGTCCAGATTGCTTAAGTATTCCCTCACCTGATCCCCTTCCGCCAAGGGTACATCTTCCTTGTTCCAGGCTTTCCCCATAGTGTCTGGGACCTGGGATTCCTGAAGGCCGATCTTGCCAGCAAAGACTGAGGCAAAGGTGGCATTCCGTACCTCAGCCTTTTCCATGTCATGTGTCACCAGGTCCCCCGTCTCCTTCAGCAGTGGGTCCACATTTTCCTTAGTCTTCCTTTTGTCTCCTACATACTTAGAGAAGCTCTTCTTGTCGTCTTTGACATCCCTGGCCAGATTCAATTCCATTTCAGCGTTAGCTTTCATATCCTCATCCCTTCATGCTTGAACAATCTTTCCGTCTTCCTCCCAGGTTACCTGTCCTCGCTTCCACCCTCTGTATGCCAAAGTCTGCTCTCCTGAAGTCCAGGGTTGTGAGCTTGCTTTTCACCCTTCTCTCCGCCCTCAGGATCCTGAACTTCACCATCTCATGGTCACTGCAGCCAAGGCTGCCTTTGACCTTCATATTCCCCATGAGCCCCTTGTTGTTGGTGAGTAGGAGGTCCAGCAGAGCACCTCTCCTTGTTGGCTCCTCATCATTTGGAGGAGGAAGTTCTCATCAATGCACTCCGGGAACCTCCTGGACTGCTTGTCCCCTTCTGTGTTGTCCCTTTAGCAGATATTGGTGTGGCTCAAGTCCCCCATGAGGGCCAGGGCCTGTGAACGTGAGGCTGCTGCCTCACTTATGAGGAGCAGCTGAGGTCACTTGGTTTGTTCATCTTGGAGAAGAGAAGGCTGAGGGGTGACCTCATTGCAGTCTACAACTTCCTCAAGGGGGGCAGTGGAAGGGGAGGTGCTGATCTCTCTCTGGTGACGAGCAATAGGACACGTGGAAATGGAATGAAGCTATGTTAGGGGAAGGTCAGATTGGACATTAGGAAAAGGTTCTTCACTGAGAGGGTGGTCGGTCATTGGAACAGGCTTCCCAGTGAAGCAGTCATGACACCAAGCCTATCAGAGTTCAAGGAGCGTCCGGACGACGCTTTTAGTCATATGGTTGTTTAGTTTAGTCCTGCGAGGAGCAGGGAGTTGGACTCGATGATCCTTATGGGTCCTTTCCAACTTGAGATATTTTATCATTCTATGATTCTATGGTTACGACCACTCATACCCATCAAGAAAAGGAAGCAGTGCTCTTGCTGATACAGACTGCCGTCTCGTCTTTGCCTCCAACTATCTCACCACAACATCTTTGAATCTTAGCCAGAAGTTGTGAGCTTCTCTGTTGTTTTTTTCCCCTCTCTTCTCTGTTTGTATAAAGATTGTACATTTTCCATTTCAGATGGAGGTGTATGATATTGTACATCGCTTGGAATGGTTAAAACATCCTGTCTAGCTTTGGTGGAACATGTGATGGCGTAAGCTGACAACATCTCATGTCAGACTCCATAGAAATTGATGTAAGACTATCCCTCAAAATACCTCGCATGACAGTCCTGCTAAAAATTTTCAGTTTTCTCTGACTGATGCAAGGCTATACGCTGTTTTGAGAGAACTATCCATCCAGATTTAGACAGAATATATCACTCGTTTTGTGTCATCAGAAAACTTGCTGAGGGTACACTCTGCTCCATCATCCAGATCATTAATGAAGATGTTAAACCCATTATTGACCCCTGGGGTACACCACTAGCTACTGGTCTGCAACTAGACTTTGTGCCACTGATCAACACCCTCTGGGCCCGGCTGTTCAGCCAGTTTTCAGTCCACCTCACTGTCTGCTCATCCAGCCCATACTTCATCAGCTTCTCCACGAGGATCTTATGGGAGACAGTGCCTTCTCGAAGTCCAGGTAGACTACATCCACTGCTGTCCCCTCATCCACCAGGCCAGTCATTTCATCATAGAAGGTTGTCAAGTTGGTCAAGCATGACTTCCCCTTGGTGAAGCCATGCTGACTACTCCTCTTGTCCTTCACGTGCCTGGAAATGCTTTCCAGGATTAGCTGCTCCATCACCTTCCCAGGGACTGAGGTGAGGCTGACTGGACTGTAGTTCCCTGGGTCCTCCTTTTGCCCTTGTTGAAGATAGAGGTGACATTTGCTTTCCTCCAGTCTCTGGGCACTTCTCCCAGTTGCCATGACTGATCAAAGATTATCAAGAGTGGCCATGCAATGACATCAGCCAGCTCCTTCAGCACTCGTGGGTGCATTCCATCAGGGCCCATGGACTTATGTATGTCCAGATTGCTTAAGTATTCCCTCACCTGATCCCCTTCCGCCAAGGGTACATCTTCCTTGTTCCAGGCTTTCCCCATAGTGTCTGGGACCTGGGATTCCTGAAGGCCGATCTTGCCAGCAAAGACTGAGGCAAAGGTGGCATTCCGTACCTCAGCCTTTTCCATGTCATGTGTCACCAGGTCCCCCGTCTCCTTCAGCAGTGGGTCCACATTTTCCTTAGTCTTCCTTTTGTCTCCTACATACTTAGAGAAGCTCTTCTTGTCGTCTTTGACATCCCTGGCCAGATTCAATTCCATTTCAGCGTTAGCTTTCATATCCTCATCCCTTCATGCTTGAACAATCTTTCCGTCTTCCTCCCAGGTTACCTGTCCTCGCTTCCACCCTCTGTATGCCAAAGTCTGCTCTCCTGAAGTCCAGGGTTGTGAGCTTGCTTTTCACCCTTCTCTCCGCCCTCAGGATCCTGAACTTCACCATCTCATGGTCACTGCAGCCAAGGCTGCCTTTGACCTTCATATTCCCCATGAGCCCCTTGTTGTTGGTGAGTAGGAGGTCCAGCAGAGCACCTCTCCTTGTTGGCTCCTCATCATTTGGAGGAGGAAGTTCTCATCAATGCACTCCGGGAACCTCCTGGACTGCTTGTCCCCTTCTGTGTTGTCCCTTTAGCAGATATTGGTGTGGCTCAAGTCCCCCATGAGGGCCAGGGCCTGTGAACGTGAGGCTGCTGCCTCACTTATGAGGAGCAGCTGAGGTCACTTGGTTTGTTCATCTTGGAGAAGAGAAGGCTGAGGGGTGACCTCATTGCAGTCTACAACTTCCTCAAGGGGGGCAGTGGAAGGGGAGGTGCTGATCTCTCTCTGGTGACGAGCAATAGGACACGTGGAAATGGAATGAAGCTATGTTAGGGGAAGGTCAGATTGGACATTAGGAAAAGGTTCTTCACTGAGAGGGTGGTCGGTCATTGGAACAGGCTTCCCAGTGAAGCAGTCATGACACCAAGCCTATCAGAGTTCAAGGAGCGTCCGGACGACGCTTTTAGTCATATGGTTGTTTAGTTTAGTCCTGCGAGGAGCAGGGAGTTGGACTCGATGATCCTTATGGGTCCTTTCCAACTTGAGATATTTTATCATTCTATGATTCTATGGTTACGACCACTCATACCCATCAAGAAAAGGAAGCAGTGCTCTTGCTGATACAGACTGCCGTCTCGTCTTTGCCTCCAACTATCTCACCACAACATCTTTGAATCTTAGCCAGAAGTTGTGAGCTTCTCTGTTGTTTTTTTCCCCTCTCTTCTCTGTTTGTATAAAGATTGTACATTTTCCATTTCAGATGGAGGTGTATGATATTGTACATCGCTTGGAATGGTTAAAACATCCTGTCTAGCTTTGGTGGAACATGTGATGGCGTAAGCTGACAACATCTCATGTCAGACTCCATAGAAATTGATGTAAGACTATCCCTCAAAATACCTCGCATGACAGTCCTGCTAAAAATTTTCAGTTTTCTCTGACTGATGCAAGGCTATACGCTGTTTTGAGAGAACTATCCATCCAGATTTAGACAGAAAAACATATATCTCTCTTTCCTCTGCTTGGAAGTACAGTAGGATGGTTAAGGTACAGCATTTCTGTATACCTCTGCACAGGAGCTCCATGCTGTACGGAGGGACGTTTAGCATTTTTTCTACTGGAATAACAGCTGTCATGTTTTAGTGTTGACAGTTAACAACTATGAGATCTTCCTGGATCTTTCTGTCCCCCTGACCAGGAAGAACAAGCAGATGAGGCCTTCTATAGACAGATAGGAGCAGAATTGCAGAATCACAGAATCTCCTAGATTGGAAAAGACCTGTAAGATCATCTAGTCCAATCATTAACCTAACACTGACAAGCCCACCACTAAACCATGTCCCTGAACACTATATCTACATGACCCTTAAATACCTCCAGGGATGGGGACTCCACCACTGCCCTGGGTAATGCGTTCCAATGCCTGATGACCCTTTCAGTAAAGAAATTCTTCCTAATATCCAATCTAAACTTCCCTTGGCACAACTTGAAGCCATTTCCTCTTGTTCTATCACCTGTTACTTGACAGAACAGGCCGACTCCCACCTCTCTGCAACCTCCTTTCAGATAGTTGTAGAGAGCGATAAGGTCTCCCCTGAGCCTCCTCTTCTCCAGGCTAAACAACCCCAGTTCCCTCAGCCGCTCCTCATAAGACATGTGCTCCAGAACCCTCACCAGTTTCGTTGCCCTTCTTTGCACACGCTCCACTGCCTCAATGTCCTTCTTGTGGTGAGGGGCCCAAAACTGAACACAGTACTCAAGATGCGGCCTCACCAGTGCTGAGTACAGGGGTAAAATCACCTCCCTGGTCCTACTGGCTACACTATTCCTGATACAGGCCAGGATGCCTGAAGGCCAGAGCTCAGCTAACCTCAACAAAACTTCAAGTGTTAAACAACTGATAAAGGAGGACGTGCTGGAACTCGTTGGCCACAAACCCTGGGAGGAACTAGGTGACAGTGTTGCCTAGAAGGAACAGAGAGTGCTTGCTCTGTTGAGAGATACAGACAGTAAATTGTGTTGAAAAAAGATGTGCTAAGGTCCTTGTAGTTTGGGCAAGGAAGGTATGTTAGTATTAACCAATGAGTAAATGTCTAGTGCCTAAAATTAGCCAATCAGTAGAAGACACGCTGCCTTTGCTATGGATATAAGGAACCTAAAAATCCTAATAAATCGACATCTTGCTTGCATCAAGCTGTGTCCCGTCTCTTCATCGCGGCAGATGCCGTTGGCCTTCTTGGCCACCTGGGCACACTGCTGGCTCATGTTCAGCCAGCTATCAATCAACATCCCCAGGTCCGCCTCTGCTGAACAGCTTTCCAGCCACTCCTCCGCAAGCCTGTAGCGTTGGTGAGTGTTGTTGTGGCCAAAGTGTAAGACCCGGCATTTGGCCTTATTGAAACTCATACAGTTTGCCTTGGCCCATCGATCTAGTCTGTCTAAATCCCTCTGCATGGCCTCCCTACCCTCAGGCAGATCAACACTTCCGCTCAGCTTGGTGTCGTCTGCAAATTTACTGAGGGTGAATGTCTGCAATGTCTGCATAGCCATCCAATTTAAATAGCTATTATTATTATTATTATTATTATTATTATTATTATTGACTTCAGTGATAGCCTCATGTACCACAAAATCATTATTATTTTATGTAGGGCTTGTGAAACTGCAGGACATTAGAATTTCTATCTTCTCAAATTGTTACATTCAATTTTTAAGGCTAATTTCCTAAAGTTCAGACCTTTTACCATCTGGCGCTCAAACCATGTTCTTTGTTTTGTTGGTTTTTTTCTTTGCTCTTAAAGTTGTCTTGTGTGTCTGTCTCCTGGCAACTTGCACAGCTCTTCCTTTTCTTTCAGTGTCCTCCTCTTGTAATCTAACCAACACAAAATTTGCCTTCTCTTTCTTCAGTCCTTTCTGTAGAAGCCACTGCTTGGCTGTCTATGACCTGCTTTCCTGGATACATTTGTTGGTTTTAGTATTCTTCTGCAGAGCCAGGCTTATAACTAATCTTCAATATAGCAATAGTAGTACTTTGAAGTCAGCAAGAAATTTTGTGGTTACCAATGCAAAGCTGTCTGACAAAACATACATTTCCCTAGCATAATTAGGCTTCCTTGAAGCTGCACTAATATGTAGGCATGCCAAGTGCAAGGGGAATATGGAAATCTGAAATTGTCTAGAGTTTCATTGACATATTTTTCCATACAAAGTCATCCAAGAAGTAGGATCCTAGCTGAAATTCACCACTTCATAAAGCATGACGGAGTTGAATATTTCCCTTTTTGGCCACTGTACTGTGGTTACGTGGCAAGGTTTTGTTATCGGGGGGCTGCAGGGGTGGTCTCTGTGAGACCAGGGGCTGGCTCCATGCCAGACAGAGCCAGTTCCAGTCGGCTCTGTAATAGACTGACCATTTATATGAGTAATGAAATCTGCAAGTAAGAATAACATTATGAAGCATTTAAGCTATTTTTTCCTTATTTTAGATAATAATTACATTTAAATTCAGGTTTAAAATTTACAAAGAAATGTACTGCAGTGAAATTTTGTAAAGGTTTTCATGCTTACACATTAAGGCCTGATTCTGAGTTCCTCAGTGGTCATGAACCTGATCTTCTCTTACAGTGGGAGGGACTTTGCTGCCAAAGTCCCCATCTTGCGGTCCATCCACTCGAGGGGTGTAGAAGAGAGGTTACCAGTGAAGACTGAGGCAAAAAAGTCATTGAGTACCTCAGCCTTCTCCTCGTCTGTTGTTACCAGTTTGCCAGTTTTGATCATCGGGGGAGGTATGCTTTCTTTGCCCTTCCTTTTCCGGCTGTCATATCTGTAGAAGCCCTTCTTATTATTCCTTGCGTCCCTTGCCAAGTTCAGCTCCAGCTGCGCCTTGGCCTTCCTGACCCCATCCGTACACAACCAGGCAGCGTCTCTTTACTCTTCCCAAGATACCCGTCCCTGCTTCCACTGCTTGTGCATTTCCCTCTTGCCCTTCAGTTTGACGAGCAGGTCTCGACTCATCCATGCTGGTCTCTTGCCTTCCTTTCCTGATTTCTTACACCTAAGGAATCGAGAGCTATAGTGCTCTATGGAAAGCGTCCTTAAAGATCTGCCAGCTCTGTTCTGCTCCCTTGTCCCTGAGGGCAGTTTCCCAGGGGGTCCTATTGAATAATTCCTTGAAGAGCTGCAAGTTTGCTTTCCTAAAATTCAGCATCCGGACATCTCCATCTCTGTGGAGAGGGACCTGGGAGTCCTGGTGGACAACAGGATGACCATGAGCCAGCAATGTGCCCTGGCGGCCAAGAAGGCGAATGGCATCCTGGGGTGCATCAAGAAGAGTGTGGCCAGCAGGTCGAGGGAGGTCATCCTTCCCCTCTACTCTGCCCTGGTGAGGCCGCATCTGGAGTACTGCATCCAGTTCTGGGCTCCCCAGTTCAAGAAGGACAGGGAACTGCTGGAGAGGGTCCAGCAAAGGGCAACGAAGATGATTAGGGGATTGGAACATCTCTCCTATGGAGAAAGGCTTAGGGACTTGGGTCTCTTTAGTCTAGAGAAAAGAAGATTGAGGGGGGATCTTATTAATACTTACAAATACTTAACGGGAGGATGCCAGGGGGATGGGAGCAGTCTTTTTTCAGTGGCGCCCAGTGATAGGACGAGGGGTAATGGGCATAAACTTGAACATAGGAAGTTCCATCTTAACATGAGAAGGAACTTCTTTACTTTGAGGGTAATGGAGCACTGGAACAGGCTGCCCAGAGAGGTGGGGGAGTCTCCCACTCTGGAGACATTCAAAACCCACCTGGACGCACTTTACCGTTCACCTGACCCATATCCCTCAGGACTGTGAACTCCACCAGTGCATGATCACTGTAGCCCAGGTTGCCTCCAATCTTGACGTCTCTGATTAGCTCACTTGCATTGGTGACCAACAGGTCCTCTCTGGTAGGGCTGTCTATTACCTGGCTTAAGAATTTATCTTTAATGCATTCCAGGAGTCTCCTGGACTGCCTACAGCTCGCCATGCTAATTTCCAGCAGATGTCGGGGTGGTTGAAGTCCCCCAGCAGGACGAGAGCCTGCGAGCGCGATGCCTCCTGTAGCTGGAGTAAAAAGGCTTCGTCAATAGACTCCCCTTGATTGGGTGGTCTGTAGTAGGCACCAACCACAAGGTTCCCTTTGTTGGCTCAGTCTTTAATTCCTACCCATAAGCTTTCAACCTGCTCATGGCTATTCTTCAGAGACAGCTCCTCACACTCTATCCATTTCTTGATGTAGAGTGCAACGCCTCCTCCCCCTTCTTCCTCGCCTGTCAATTCTGAACAGCCTGTAGCCGTCAATAGCCACACTCCAGTCATGGGATTCATCCCACCAAGTTTCAATAATAGTAACTAGGTGGTAGCTTTCTAGCAGCACGGTGGCTTCCAACTCCTCCTGTTTGTTGCCCATGCTGTGTGCATTGGTCTAGAGGCATTTCAGCTGGGCTGTCGGCTGTGTTCCTAGAGGAACACCCCTTAATTCCTTTGGGGTATTTCTCTGGTGTTTCCCTCTTGGCTCCTATTACCTCAGGAGACCCTGGCTTGTCTCTGTAAGACTTCAAGTGTGCTGCAGCATAGCCAGCACATCTCAGAGCAACAGGCTGAGGGCCCTCACTAGCACTCTGTCCCTCTAACCTTGGCATGTCATCCCACAGCTTGTCATAGGCAAGCCTGATATTATCCCCCTCCCCCTTCAAGCCTCGGTTAAAGCTCTGTCAATGAGCCCCGCTAGCTTGTGAGCAAAGACCCTCTTCCCCCTTTGAGAAAGGTGAACCACATCTGACACCAGCAAGCCTGGTGCCGTGTAGTCCATCCCATTATCAAAAAAACCAAAGCTGTATCGGTGAAACCAGCCACGGAGCCATGTATTAATAGACTGGATCCGTCTGTTTCTTCCAGTGTTGCTGCCCGCAGCGCCCTCACCAGCCACCCCAAGGCCCTGAAGTCTCTTCTGATCGTCCTTGGACTATGCGTTGCAGCTTCATCACCATCCACATGGAAGAGCAGTAATGGGTAATAGTCCAAGGGCTGTACCAAGCTAGGAAATTTCCTAGTGATGTCCTTAACCTGGGCCCCAGGGAGGCAGCAGACTTCTTTAAGAGGAGGGTCTGTCAGGCATATTGGACCCTCTGTTCCCCTCAGAAAGGAGTCGCCTACAACTAGAACCTGTCTTTCCTTCTTTGTGGAGGTGGTTGTGATACAGGGGGTAGGCCTTTCTGACCTTGGCATCATCTCTGGTGAAGATGGACCATCGTCGACATCATCTGTTGACTGGTGGGCAGGGAGGGGGTTCACCTGCAGCCCCGAGCATGGATTTATCTCCATTCGCTCCTTTCTATTAAGCTACTGCTTTCTGCCTGGTGGGGGGAGGATTTTTTTTTTTTTTCTGGTGGCTGTTCCTGTTTCTGTCTCAGGGAGGGCAGAGCATGGTTCCACTAGTCTCTCTCTTTCTCGGACTCCCTGATGCTCCTTAACCTTGCTTCTTCCTCTCATAGCTCTGCCACCAGGCTGAGCACATCATCCACCTGGTCACATCTCACACAGCTCTTCTCACTACTGCCATCCATTACCAGTGAAAGGCTCTGGCACTCCCTGCAGCCTGAGACCTGGACAGTTGCATGTTTTTGTGGGAGCTCTGTCTGGGTTGCCACATCCATTCTAGCAAGCGCAGAGGGCATAGCTTTCTGCTGGGTGGATACGATAGCTAAGCTCCTTCTGAGAGGGTGATGACCACCAATTGAACTTTAAAACAAAGTAAAGCCATAACAATGAGAAAGAGGCAGTCCATCAAAAGCCTTTCATCTAAGGGAGTACACAGATGAAATACAAGAAATATGTGCTGGTAAGTATGGCTTTTCTGCGTTTTGATTGTTTTTAAATGTTTCTTCAACTTGGTCAGACAGGAATCTGCTCACATTCTGTCATTCTGTGCTAGGGATGGATATGCTATGAGAAAGTGGCATGTTAATACTGAACACAGGGAACATTAAAACTCAACAAAAACTAGACGCATCATTGGTTGCACTAGAATAAAGATGAATTTGATGCAGGTAAATGTGCTTAGATGAACCTGAGATATGCTTTGCCTACATAAACTCTGGGCTTCTGGATTGTATTATCCTGAAAATAACCTATAATCCAGATCACCACTACGTCTTGCACACCTTGGTTATATTAGTCCAGGACAGCTCCTGTGATAGAGGAAAACATCCCTTTCAGTGGCAAGCATTAAACGGATCCCCTATATCATGCTAGCAGCAAGTAGGGCCTAGCATGGGTCCCAGGAACAGGCACCGTACGTGGCTCACTGGTTCATTAAACATCGATTTTCAGTGCCTCTAGTAAAAAGCAATCTATTTTCTCACCTATTAGCTAGTGTCTCCTGATAAGCAGAACTCAGCCGCTTTGAAAAATCAATCCATGCTGCAGCAGATTGTTGCTGAAGTGTAGAGCCTGCAGAAATTCAGCCACCTGAGTATTTCAATTCAATGTTGCCCTCAGTCTTGCTTCTTACAACTATGACTACACGTTATATTGGGCATTGTTGCGTTAAGGGACAAAGTAGTTTTGGCAGAAAATAAACCCTCTTGCATTCTAACACTCCTCACCGAGGTGGGAGGGTAGGTGTGGCTAGGTTTAAATTCTGAGCGATGCCCAATTCACCACTATCAGTCCAGGCGCGTTTAATATATATATATTAAACTGTTACGGTTCTGGATACACTAATAGCAGGCTGCACCTTCAGCCCAGTCGTGCTCATGAACTAACACGGCCACTCTTTGGTCGCGTTCAATGAGAAAACCCAAACGACTCGCTGCCTACACAGTGCAGTTTATTTAAGCAACAGACACACAAGTTCTTTTGGATTGCCGGTGATAGCGACTGTCTGCAAAGCACGTGCGAATACTAAAACTGTCAGTAATATAGCTCGGTTACAAATGCACTAAGTTATAAAACCAGTCTATATAGAGATTTCTAAGTTTCCCGGGGAAGCACTTGGTATAGCCAAGTGTTCGAATCTTACCCACAAGCGTCCTTATGGGGAGGAAGAGAGGCTCAGCCCGTCAACTGATCCCAGAAGTCAAGGCAGTCTTTGATGGAGTCCTCCTCGACTTGTTCACGATGGTGTCTTCCCTAACATCCTCCCTTTCTTGGGCCGTTTTTATACTATTTTTTATCTTCAAGGTGGAGTTTGAGTGACTCTAGTCATAAATACTTAATGACATTATAATGAGCAAAGTTCACCCAAAGGATAGTATTTTGTCAAAAAATGACAGATCGTTGGCTCAGGGTAACAAGTAGGCGGCTTATCAGTTCCATAAGACCTTCAAGGGTTCCATTTGACCCTCAAGTTCCCATTTTATCACAGAGTTTGGCCGCGGTGTCTCCACTCCGCTCCATCCTTTGCACTGTTTTTCTTCTTAGAGTTGGCGCACCGGACTCCCTCAATGTCATCAACATCCAAGGTTGCCTAGGGAACCTCCCGGAAAATGCACCAGCTATACTCTGTCCCCGGAAGTCTCATCGATGCTGTACTTTTCTTCAAAACGTGAATAAGGGTAGTACGTATGCAATTGTCGTGGTTTAGGCCAAATCGGCTACTGGGGACCTGGGGGACCCCAGATGGGACCGACAGATGCTCTCCTCTGCCCCTCTTCAAAGAGAGGGGCAGAGGAGGAAAAAGAGACTTACGAGTTTAGAAGGAACTAAACTACTTTAATAAAATATTAATAATAAAATAAAAAAAAAAGAAATAATGAAATATATACAAAACCGTATCAAGCTCCCGAGATGACAATCACGACACCGGCTGGCACTGGGGCAGTCCCCGG
>NW_009647841.1:16185-23591 GCF_000708025.1 Charadrius vociferus
CAACATGAAGGAGGAGATCACCGCGCTGACACTGAAACTACTGCTACTCCCCAACAGATGCGGAATGTGTATTAATTAAAAGACTGACTTGGCAGAAACAGTAACAAAGTGTAGATAATAAGTTACAGCTGTGTTTAACCAATAATAGTTTGTGTGTATAAGTCTAGAAACCAATGAGCACAAGCCACAAAGCTAGCCCACGTTGTAGTAAAAGGTATATAATGGCTTAAGTATTTTAATAAAGTGGCTTCAGCATTGATCATATTGGTCTGCGTCTGGGTCCGTCCGCACCACTCCCCGTGTTCTTTTGCAAGCAATATTGTACAGGGAATCACAGATGTAGCAGATTCTTCACATACTAGCTGCGGCTGTATTCTACCCTAGAAACCTTTTGATTTTATACCTTTCCTTAATGTGTGACCAATGCTGTATTATTGACCATTTTAGTAATTATTCCACAGGCATTTTTCATCAATGGTCAGAAATTTATCTCCATTCACAACAATCTCCATATGATACGGATTCAGCAACCCCAGCATAGCCAAGGTTTGTTTACATCATATACATAGCATATGTCTCATATCATCAAGACTCTGGAAAGCCATCAGGAACATCACACTCCAGGGCATTCATACCATTTACTTTTGGTCACCATAGGTGTTTTTTACTGCTCTTTAGACATGTCCTTTCATCAATTGGTGTATAGGGTATAAAGGTTTTTAGCTTAAGTCATCTGAATTGTATCTTAGTTGCCTAATGTAAAGTAGCATTAATTGCCCCTCAACTATTGAATTGCTTCTTAGGTAATACCAATCCACACCCAAACTTTGAAATACAACAAAAGAATAATAAATGGGATATAAGGAGGAGACGGATCAAACTTCTTATTTAAAAAAAGTGAAAAGGAAGTGGTTAATGGCCATGACCTTCGTCTTATACATGACCTTTAATAAAAAAATATTTTAGTGAGTTATGGTCTCCATGGATAATGCTATAAAATGTGACCAAAAAAAAATATAAATCAAACATCAGCTTCAGAACCCAAACATAATAAGAACACTTTTCTAAAGTATTTTAAAAAAAAATTGTCTATGGAAAATATGTTGCCAACTATACATCAGAAAATCTTAGTGGAAGTCCACCACTTTGAGGTAGAAACTTGAAGTTACCAAGGAAGAAAGAAGGGGGGTGGCACAAAGTCCAGCTGAAGACTAGTCACCAGCGGGGTACCCCAAGGATCAATACGGAATAACATCTTCATTGATGACCTGGATGACAGGCCTGGATGATGGGATCAAGTGCACTCTCAGCAAGTTTCCAGATGATACAAAACTGGGAGGAGTGGCCAATACACCAGGGGGTTGTGCTGCCATTCAGAGGGCACTCAACACACTGGAGAAATGAGCTGACGGGAACATCATGAAGTTCAGCAAAGGGAAATGCCAAGTCCTGCACCCAGGGAGGAATAACCCCAGGCACTGGGACAGACTGCAGGACAACCAGCTGGAAAGAAGCTTTGCAAAAAAAGACCTGGGGGTCCTGGTGGACAAGAAGCTGACCATGAGCCAGAAATACACCCTTGCAGCAAATAAATTCAACAGCATCCCAGGCTGCATTAGGAAGAGCCTGGCCAGCAGGTCGAGAAAGATGATCCTTCCCCTTTACTCAACACTGGTGAGGCCACATGTAGAGTATTGTGTCCAGTTCTGGGCTCCCCCAGTACAAGACAGATATGGACTTACTGGAGCGAGCCCATCAAAGGGTCACTTAGATGATTAAGCGATCGGAACACCTGTCATATGAGGTGAGGCTGAGGGAGCTGGGATTGGTTAGCCTGGAGAACAGAAGGCTTTGGGGGAGATCTCATCAATGCATATAAATACCTGAAAGGAAGGAGTAAAGAAGATCATAGAATCATAGAATGGTTTAGGTTGGAAGGGACCTTGAAGATCATCGAGTTCCAACCCCCCTGCCATAGGCAGGGACACCTCCCACTAGACCAGGTTGCCCAAGGCCACGTCCAGCCTGGCCTTGAATACCTCCAGGGATGGGGCCTCAACAACCTCTCTGGGCGACCTGTTCCAGTGCCTTACCACCCTGAAGGTGAAAAACTTCTTCCTACTGTTTAATCTAAACCTGCCCTCTTCCAGTTTGAAGCCATTCCCCCTCGTCCTATCACTACGTGCCCTAGTAAAAAGTCCTTCCCCAGATGCTCTCCCCTACCTCTCTTCAGAAAGAGGCAGGAAAGACAGAGAGACACTTATGAGTTTAGAAGGAACTAAACTACTTCAATTAAATATTAATAATAAAACAAAAAGGAAACAATGAAATCTATACACAACCATATCAAGCTGGAGTCAGACCTTCCTCAGTGACAGCCCAATGACAGGATTAGAGGCAATGGGCACACACTGAAATACAGGCAGTTCCACTTACTTGTAAGAAAACATTTTTTTCACTGTAATGGTGGCAAAACACTGGAACAGTTTGCCTAGAGTGGTCGTGGAGTCTTCATCCTTGGAGATATGCAAACCCCACCTGGACGCAGCCCTGGGCAACCTGCTCTAGCTGACCCTGCTTTGAGTAGGAGGGTTGGAATTGATGACCTCCAGAGGTGCCTTCCAGGATCAATCATGTTCTAATTCCGTAAAAACCAAATGGTTTTCCTGTCATCCTGTTCATCGGTCCATTCTCTCCTAAATTTCTCTATTTCATCAGCCTGGTTGGGTTGCACAGGGTGTGTGCAATGTTCAGGCTTTGGAGTGGCAACCACAGAATGGTCAGGGTTGAAAGGGACCTCTGGGAGATCATTTAGTCCAACCCACCTGCCAGAGGAGGGTCACCTACAACAGGTTGCACATGACAGCGACCGGGCGGGTTTTGAATGTCTCCAGAGTGGGAGACTCCACAACCTCCCTGGGCAGCCTGTTCCAGTGCTCCGCCACCCTCAAAGTAAAATAGTTCCTCCTCACGTTTAGATGGAACTTCCTATATTCAAGTTTGTGCCCGTTACCTCTTGTCCTATCACTGGGCACCACTGAAAAAAGACTGTTCCCATCCCCCTGGCACCCTCCCTTTAAGTATTTATAAGCATTAATAAGATCCCGCCTCAGTCTTCTTTTCTCCAGACTAAAAAGACCCAAGTGCCTCAGCCTTTCCTCATATGAGAGATGTTCCAATCCCCTAATCATCTTTGTAGCCCTTTGCTGGATGCTCTCCAGCAGTTCCCTGTCCTTCTTGAACTGGGGAGCCCAGAACTGGATGCAGTACTCCAGATGCAGCCTCAGCAGGGCAGAGTAGAGGGGGAGGATGACCTCCCTCGACCTGCTGGCCACACTCTTCTTGATGCACCCCAGGATGCCATTCGCCTTCTTGGCCGCCAGGGCACATTGCTGGCCTTGGATTTGGGACTGGAAATACTTTCTTAGGCTGTCAATCAACACAGAAGCCAGAATCCACTTCACATATGCATTGCAAGATGGTAAAACTTCAGAAACTTCCTGTATTAACCGGAACAACAGACACTTCTATTGCACATTACTGCTTTCTGTTTGCAAGAGAAAAATGGGACTTGTTTGGACATCCTGTTTATGGTCTGGAAAAACCCATAGCCATCCTTTTGAAACTAACATTTTGTAAGAATAGCTAACTTTTGTCCTGTCCAACCTGATAGTGCCATTATGTGAAAAACTGCAATATACTGGGTAGATGTTTTAAATTATATTTTTCATGGTAAGGAAAAGGCAAACAATTAATGTGACAGTACAAAATGCCAGGCATCATTCAATCTCCTCAAACCTGTCTAGACAACATTTAAAAGCCAAAAGCTATATTTAGGTCTATGTGACAACGGCTTCCGCCCTGTAAATCTATGATTTATTGCTCCAGGGGATGGAGTGCATTTTGCCAAGGGAATTCCCCCAGTCAGTAAATACCTCTTCAAAAATGGGCAGTGCCAGTCAAGAGCAAACACTGGTGGCAGGGGGTATGGAGGTGGGGTGGGGGGGAAGAGGTATATGAGTGTGAGTTATTCTAGTGAGACATACCGATGCGATTTCAGTTGTGGCTCACCTGCAGTTTACAGCTTTTTATCTGAAAAGCCTTCAAAGAGGTAAGCACAATAAATGTGGTTTCCCTTCCCTTTGACATAAGTAAGTGGATTAAAAAAAAAAAAAAAGCCTTTTTTTGCACTAGCAAGTGGTTAGCATTAATGGCAGAAACCCCTCACCAAAGACTGTATTATCATATAAGGAAAAGCTACACACTCATCAGAGAAGGTGGACAAATATTTTGTGCTACTTTTGACTAGACCTAAAGTTCATTTCCACAATTCATGCCAGCATGATACACATACATCTAGATATGCATGACAATTTTGAACAGTGTGTATGCATGCTGATACATATTCATGTACTTACATATTTGCATACTCTCTCAAACACATACACACACATTATATGCAAGAAAACCATGAGGAATCAATAGGGGAAACTTCACACAGTCACTCACTACGGCATGGAGACTGCAACTAATTGATAGTCTTCAACATGGTACTGTGATTTTTTTTTTAATTTTTTTTTTTTTTTTCAAACAGGATATTTTAACACAAAAACTTCTAAAATTACTCAGTTTTACCAGAAAAGAACATTTTGGCAGAATAGCTTAGCTGGGAGGATTATCATCTTCACCGTTGTCCAGTTCCCCTTGCAGAGCACTGTATCTGTTCTGCAGTGGCACCTGGGAAGGTGTGGTAGTCAGCGGGCAGATGCACCTGCGGTGCCTGTTGCGTCACGCAGAAACATCTCGCCATTGCCCCCTGTCCTCCAAGTTACCCCATTCAGTCATTTGGGGAGAAGAGAGGTGTGTGGGGATTAAGGCACGGACTCCAGAGTGTGGTAAATAAAATCCGCTTTATTAAGCAAGCATGTTCTTTATATACTTTTCTACCAAGGCCAGTAATTTTCTACTTTACTTATTTATACCATCACGTATTCTAAAAGATCACGTTCCCACCAAAAAGGGAATCTCTCTTCCCTGTGAGCAGCACCTCCTTATCTAGGGAGTAGCTTCACACAACTTCATCCTCTGCCAGAACAGTGCTGCAGCTGCTTATTCCTCCCTATTAGTTCTACCACACTTAACCCTTCTTTTGCCTCAGTCCCCCACAGCTGACCATCTGGCCAAGTACATAACAAAATGGTCGTACGCAAGACCCTATAACAGAAGTTCAGCTAATGTCAGTAGTTAACAGGCCTAACTAACTTTAATGCTAACAATCTTAAAGTTAACAACTTTAACGAATATGGCTAAAATTCTAACTACAAGACAACAATTGAAATGCAAAATATACATCCCATTAGACTCCCTACCACCAGTGGGATCAGAGAACCAGTGTCTTCAGTATACTAGCTTTCAACTCCAAGATCATAGTGGTAAATTAAAAAGAAAGAACAGTTTAGTTAAAAAAAAAAAAAAAAGATAGAGGTAAACCACAAAAGGATTTTGAAGTTCAGTGCCTTCCTTCAAGGAACCCAACAGGATGTTTATGGGAGGACTTTTGCAGAGCTCCAGAGTAGAACAGAGAAAACACTCAGCAGTTCTTGCTGGAGGTTACTGGAAAAGGACATCAGAACAAGGGAAAAGATCAAAGACCACAGAGAAAACACTGTATTATCATCCCCACCTGGACCATGTCCCTCCATCAAGGAATGTGGTTACCACTGGGGCTTAATCCATAGCCTATAAAACTTCTAAAAAAACCAACTACCGTCCTGTTTTGCTGTGTTTTTCACAGGTGCCATGGACAAAAGTTTCAGAGCTGTGATGCCAGCAAAGGCAGTCTGAAAACTGATTTAATAATAAAGAGATTGTCCATGAATAAACAAAGTTTTAGTAGTCGGTATATAGAGGACTGATAGGGGCCCAGCTTCCACAGCAGTATAAATAGTAGTTTATTTTTCTCCTGGGATCACCGCAGAAAGGAAATATAATAATATTCAGCAAATAATAATATAATTATTATTATATAATAATTATATAATATAAAATTATAATAAGCAAAATAATATAATTATATAAATTATATTTGCTTTCTAATAATATAAAGCAAAATAATATAATTTCCATCCCTTTGGCATCTTCACATACGTACAATGAAAAAGCCCCACTTTTGTATTCTATGGAAAACAAATGCAGAAAAATCACTAGCCTTTAGGCTCATCATCCAGTCAGAGGGGGTTGAATTTATCTACCAGAATACTCTGAAAGTTTGGGCATCTGTTAAAGTAGGAAAGTTGTTTTATTTAATGCCTTCCTGTTATTTGATTTTCATACCCCATCCAACTTTCCATGTACTCAGCAACTCTGGCACATTCATTTTGCCCACACATGCAATTTGCCTCTTGCATCTGTTTTCTGGCCAACTTATCCCCTTTCGTAATGTCCAACTCATTTATATCATGTACAGACTTCCCTGGGAATTGCAACTGCTCACTCCAGGCTGCAATGGACTCCCTTGTGTATTTTTTGTTTAAATCACATTCCCTTTTATCTCTTTCTCATTTTATGGTCTTGCAAGTACAATTCAGCACTGTGGATGGGATTAAGGTGTTTACATATATTTCTACAGAGTAAGCCCAACATAGCTACCGGATTACCATTGAGTAACGGTCACTCGCCGAGACGAACAGCTCCGGTGCAGGCACCTCCGCAGTGGAGCCGGCCGATCTCAGCAAAAAAGGGGCTTTTTCTGAGCTTTTTTGAGCCAGGGAAGCTCCAGGGCGACACAGGGACCCGCAGGATGCTGGCAGCTTGAGCGAGAGCAGCTGACGTGAAGGGGCAGGACCAACGGCAACAGTGGCTACCCCACTGCTATAAGAGGCAGCCCTAGGGAGCGCAGCGACCAGAGCGGGCAAACAGGGCATGGCGTGTCAGTCAGGGTGTGGCGTGGCAGTTTGCGCGGAAGGGCGCGCAGGAAGGGCGCTGAGGGTGCTGCCAGTTCCAGAGGTGGGTTCACCTGGTAAGAGAAGCTCAGGCATGGTCTCCACCCGCCTGGAAAGCCATGTCCTCAGCACCTGCCAGAGTAGACGCAGCAACACAGACAATGCTCCCTCGGAAACACACAGGCACCCAGGCCTCAGGCTGCAGGGAGTGCCACAGCCTTGCACTACTACCAAGTGGTAGCGGTAACAACAGCTGTGTGAGGTGTGAGCAAGTGGACAATCTGCTGAGCCTGGTGGCAGAGCTCAGGGATGAAGTTGAGCGACTAAGGAGTATCAGGGAGAGTGAGAAAGAAATGGACTGGTCGACCCGGGCCTTGAGCTCCTTGAAAGAGAGCCAGGGCCAGACACTGGAAATAGAAAAGGACCGCAGGGATATCATCTCCTTGCCCTGTAGGGCTGAAGGGA
>NW_009647841.1:27237-28528 GCF_000708025.1 Charadrius vociferus
CTGGAGGGGTTCAAGGCCAGGCTGGCCGTGGCCTTGGGCAGCCTGGTCTAGTGGGAGGTGTCCCTGCCCATGGCAGGGACATTGGAACTCGATGATCTTTAAGGTCCTTTCCAACCTAAACCGTTCTATGATTCTATGATTCCTCAACAGACCACTTTTAATGCAATCTATAGCTTGAGATTTTATACTGAGCTTTTACTGTGGGCACGTTTTCGACTCAGGAGGCAACAGATCAATCTTTCCAGCCTTCCTGTGTTAAGGAACTTTCTCTTCACCTGACTCTATGTTCCATCCAACAAAATAACTGTAGTAATAAGTGTTATGTCTAGGCCCCGTGAACAAGTTTTCAAGTGAAATTAGAAGAGGGGCAGGAATAGGCTTGAGAAATTTTAAAGCAATTGTCTAAAACAAAGGTGAAGAGAGGAGGAGTACGAAGCTGAATGGCTGACCTTACTATTTTCTATAAATTTCAGTAACAGAATGTTCTTATCATAATGTGTTTTTCTGAGCTCTACACAGTTATACAATTATACCCTTTCTATCTGGTAATGAAATTAAATCACTGTATCACAGCAAGAGTCAGAGCTGTATCAGCACTCTTCCTGTGCGGGAAAGTCTAAATTTTTTTACTTTTCCTGTAATCAAAAGTAGGCAATGGAGCCAGCTTGTTTATAAAGCTGCACAAACAGATCCTTGTTTTACCAATTTTTAAAGGCCAGAGCTCAGCTAGCCTCAACAAAACTTCAAGTGTTAAACAACTGATAAAGGAGGACGTGCTGGAACTCGTTGGCCACAAACCCTGGGAGGAACTAGGTGACAGTGTTGCCTAGAAGGAACAGAGAGTGCTTGCTCTGTTGAGAGATACAGGCAGTAAATTGTGTTGAAAAAAGATGTGCTAAGGTCCTTGTAGTTTGGGCAAGGAAGGTATGTTAGTATTAACCAATGAGTAAATGTCTAGTGCCTAAAATTAGCCAATCAGTAGAAGACATGCTGCCTTTGCTATGGATATAAGTAACCTAAAAATCCTAATAAATCGACATCTTGCTTGCATCAAGCTGTGTCCCGTCTCTTCATCGTGGCAAATTGGTGACTCTGATGTGATCACATTGGACGTGATACCCTGAGTCGACGAACCGCCTAACTGAGCGGCATGCTGCGAGTCCCACAGAACTTTGAATGAGCTGCTGAAAGGAAGCAGGAGCCGGCCGGCCTGTAATCCCTCCGGAATAGAGAGGTGAGCTGTGGGAAACATGGGGAATCAAGCGTCTTCCCCTGAAAGAGATGTATACGA
>NW_009647841.1:30550-40667 GCF_000708025.1 Charadrius vociferus
GTGCCACAGGTCATTCAGGGGGCTTAGGTAAATGGCCTCGTGGCGGCGGGGCAACTGCAGGAAACTTAAACAGCATTTCTGTGGGGGTCATTTCTTCCTCCCCCTTTTCTGTTCCCATCGCTGTAAAAGCAGATGCGGCAACAGTCCTTTCAGCTTTCATTTCTTTCAAAGTTTCCGATATCAACCTCCACACAGTAGAGAGTTTCTGAGCATCCTTAGATCCCTTACTAATACTTTTTGCTACTTTATACGCTAATAATCTAGGCAACTCCTTTTTACAATCTATCCCCTGAATGCTCCGCTTTTCTAAAAAGCATTTGAGCAAATCATATGCCGCTTGTCTATTCATACCTTCGCCAGCGCACTGTTACAGCCTTTGTGCTAGACCTCAGCGGTGCATGGCCAGGCAGGGCCCTCTATAGGTGCTCCCAAGCACAGGGAATTCTTCCTATTCCTCCTTTCCGTCTCCTGAGCACGGGGATTCTTCCCTTCTGTCTCCTGAGCGCGGGGATTCTTCCCTTTCGCCTCCTGAGCTGCTTTCAGGACCGGTTCCCAGGCTCCGTCGAACCGTGGCTCGCAGGTTCAGTTCTTCCTAGGGTCCCTGTTCGGGCGCCATTTGTTGCGACAGAGGGAAGACATGGACACTCAATATGAGCAATTAGCAAGCTTCATTTATTGAATAGCACAACTGTCTTTTATAATTAGCTAATACATACATGTTTCCATAATACAGCATTCTGATTGGTTCATCAATCCAGCCCTTAGCTCCTTATCTGCGGTTAGCTACCTCTTCTGCAATCACAGGAACTGGGTCCGATGTTTCCCAAGCTCCTGCTCGGCCAGCTGGATCATATCTATGTTACCCTTCTCAGCTAGCCAGTTTCCCCCAGGATGGGGCTTTTAGAAACCTGGTCTAGTGGAAGGTGTCTCTGCCCATGGCAGGGGCATTGGAACTAGATGATCTTGAAGGTCCCTTCCAACTCTAACCATTCTATGATTCTTAATAACACAGAATTGTGGAAACAAAGCTTGCCCTAAACTGTATTTGTAACAGTTACTGCAGTAAATGATGAAGCTCCTATTATAAAAGTTAACAGAATTCTTCAGATATGTTTGTCATCATCTTAAAATGTTGATTTTTAACCTAATACCATTTAATGTACCTTCATTACAGATTATTAGGTTTGTATCTGTTGGGATATTCAATATAATAAATGGTGGTCTTGGGATTTAAATAGATTAGTGTTAATGAGTGGAGGCAGTACATGAGTAATTTTCATTTAAGGAGATTCTAGTCCTCATGAAGAAAGTTTTCTGCTGTTGTAATGTAAAGTTTATCTAGATGGCTGACAGCTTTCTTTTAATCTTAAAGGTACATAAAATCTCTTGGAGTAATGTAGGGCTTGTGGGTGTTCCAGGGGCTTGCACCTGGATCATTGTTGTGTTTTAGTGTGGTTTTCTAGTGCATCTTGAGGGCTGTTGATGAACAGCATAGCTTCGAAAAGTAACAAGAATGTGCTGAGAGCGCAAACATCTTGCTGTTGCCTTTGCACAGCCTTCAGACCCTGTGCCTCTTGCCATTAAGTGTACCAAAGGTTCAGACCTGCTGAGGTGCGTTCTGCTGCCTGCTCTTCTCCAGAAACCCATTGCAACAGGACAAGAGAAGAGAGCAGCATTCTCACTGGCACTTCATCAGAGAATTGACTGTGTTAGGTATTTCCAATACAAAACAGGAATGTTCCCTTCAGGAGACTCTTACAGGTGTTTTTAAAGTTCCTAATAAGAATAATACAATGCAGCCTGTGAAAATCTAGGCTGTTAGAGATCATCAAAATATTAGTGCAGGCACTGAAGCTATTACTGTGTGATACTGTGAGCTAAAAAAAAAAAGATGTGCTAACTTGTTTCTAACTCCCCCTTCTAATTCCTGAAGAAAATTTTAAAATTGTTGACTGATGATACTTTTTGCTCTTAATAACCATAGCTGGCTGTTTAATCTTCCAATATTGGAAAAAGACACTACTGTCACTTCAGTTTCAGTGCTTTTTCATATTTATTTCTTTGTTTAGAGGACTGTTATTTGTTTGCGTTATAGTAAGCACCCAGTAACCCAATTCATTATGGACACTGTGCCCATGTAAACCAAAAAAGCCCACATATATAAAGGCTTCCACTCTGAGATCTGATGAGTAAAAACAAATTAGGTGACTCTGAAAAGCAGAATTAAATGGATATGGGTCAGCTAATGAACTTGCAGTCACAGTAAACCAGTTGAGAGGCATCAAGACAGAGAAGATATTTATGAATAGATTTGAGAGAAAATAAGCAGGATATTTTGAGGCTAATCATCCCCGGTGCTGTATGATGCAGTTTATAAATTGATGGCACCTAAAACATGCATTTAATTTTACACATTTAGTAGTGTGTTGCAGAAGGAGAATGGATTACTGTAGAGATTATCGTAACCTTGTGTTGTGTTTGTAGCCTTTTCACTTGAGAAAAGATGGAATTTTTTAAAAGCCATAGTGGTAGTATTGTGCAGCCTCACAGTGATGGCAGGTAATCCATGATAATCTGCAGATGCACACAACACAGGACACCCTGTCCCATGCAGAGACTGCTGGTGGAAGGGCAGACTCACTTCACAAGCATCTGGGTGGTACAGAGTAAAACCTTCCCTGGTTAAAGTAATTACAGTGAAACTCTATAGACATCAGCAGAGTATGCAGTAATGTTTGTCTAGTAGCAGATAAGAGGGATCTATGTTCAGTCAGATATCTTTCTGTGTCTCCTTTCTGGTGCATTGCTGGCATTGAACTGCAGTCTGTTAAACAGAACTGAGGCTGTGCAGTGCACTGCAGTGCAGCACATGGATTTTCCTAAAAATGGCTGGTAAGTCTAGGCTTCCCAAGAACAATGGTAACACAGCTTAACCTAGCCAAAGTTGGTCCTCTCAGCTGGGCAGGCAGTTTGCATTCCCATAACCAGGATGCTGCTTTTGTGCCTGTGGTTTTGCTGGTCATGCATAAGCTGTTACTTAGAAATAAGTTTTATCTTTGTCATGAGTGAGTACTAATATGCACACATATGCTGGATTCATCTGCACACTAAAACAAAGCTGGCAGTTGAGTTATATACTGGGAGGACTACATTAAGATGATCCTTCTTCAAAGCAAACTTGCACATCCCAAGTAGGTAGGAGAAAATATTTTTTTCTTAGTTCTGCTAAATATTGAGGAGATGGGCATTCCTAAAAAACTGTGTAGGATGATACTTGCTGGCCCCATGTTCTAGCCAAGCAGTCTGTGCTCCTCAAGGACATTTCTAGTGGTGAATGTTGAGTAATAAACTATGTGTTGCTTTTTAAAAGGCAGTAGCTCTTTTAGTCTGTATGTTTTGAAAGGTTGGAAATGTACAAAATATACAAAAGTACAAAATCAGGGACCAATACTGTGAAAACTGAGGTCCAATAGGACCATTTGAGTTGACTGAAGTTTAGCACTTTGGAAATTTTGCAGATCTCAATATAAAAAGAGCTAGAAAGAACAGCTGAACAATTAAAAAAATAGATTTGCATATGACACCTGCTATTGAGAAATAGCTTTCATGAAGAGCTGCATTACATGGCCAGTGATGTTTCTGTGGATATATGAAAGTTAATTTTTGGCCTTTGTCACAGGACTTCTAGCCAAACACAAGAAGCTGTTGCATGTGTACATACACACTGAATGAATCCTTCAACTCCAGCTCCCTCACTTCTGGGTGTCCTGGTTCCGGCAGGGATGGGGTTAATTTCCCCAGGGAGCCGGCAGGGGGCAGGTATTCCATACCACGTGACCCATGCCCGGGCTATAAGAGGAGCTAGCCGGTGCAGGGGAGAGTGGTTGCCACTTGGGGGTGGGCTGCGGTCGTGTGGGTCCGGTTGGTGCACTTTGTGGCGGTACCGTAATCACGTTTTCATCTTTCCTTTTGCTGTTCTGTTAAATTGCATTATTTTAACCCATGAGTTTTGCCCTGTCGATTTCTTTTCCCACGGCTGTGGGAGTTGTGCGAGCGGCTGCGTGGTTCTTTGTTGCTGGCTGAGGCCAAACCAAGACACTGGGGCATCCATAACATCCCTTCTTCAAACCACCGTGTCTGTTGTTTATATCAAGGTTTTGAACACCCTGGGGGGAATTTCAGGAGGACAACCAACCAAACATTTTGGGGGTTGTTTCTGATTTTCTCTAGGATAATGTGGGTTTTTTTGGCTGAGAATTTATGACATGCTAAAGTATTTACGTTAACATAACATATGAGATACAGAAAGTTTTACTGTACTGAGAGGTTCTGTAATGTATGATAGTGATCCTTGCATTTAATTTAAAGCCTTTCCATTAGAACAATAAGTGCATGAAGGATATGTTTATTTAGAAACCATACAGCATTTTAGGTATAATTTCCTAAAATTTCCACAGGTTCTATTGTCATTTTTTTTGCTGGCATGGGAATGGGGAAGGGCAAGATGATATATTGAGGCTGAGAGAGCTGGGGCTGTTTAGCCTGGAGAAGAGAAGGCTCCAGGGAGATCTTATTGCATCCTTCCAGTACCTAAAGGGAGCTTACAGGAGAGCTGGGGAAGGACTTTTTACTAGGGCATGTAGCGATAGGATGAGGGGGAATGGCTTCAAACTGGAAGAGGGCAGGTTTAGATTAAACATTAGGAAGAAATTTTTCACTTTAAGGGTGGTAAGGCACTGGAACAGGTTGCCCAGAGAAGTTGTTGAGGCCCCATCCCTGGAGGTGTTCAAGGCCAGGCTGGATGTGGCCTTGGACAACCTGATCTAGTGGGAGGTGTCCCTGTCTATGGTAGGGGGGTTGGAACTCGATGATCTTCAAGGTCCCTTCCAACTTAAACCATTCTATGATTTTTAGGAAAATCAGTATCCTGGTCTTATTTGCTCCGTTTATGTATGTGTTTAAATGTGATACTGTGAAATGACTGTATCCTTTGTTGCCATAAGAGGGCTGTATTTTCCTAGAATTAGATTTTTTTAAAAGCCAAATTCAAACACTGATTTTTTTTCTTTAAGTCACTCACCAGAGTATTAAAATGGCTGTGAATATAGAGTGCTGGTAGGATATGTAGCATGCAAGGAAATACTAATAAGCTGAATGCTGTAAGCAGAGCAGAATGGATTATTTCCCAGCGGGCAGGGTCATGAATCTTTTTTTGGACCATGTCTATGGAACATGTTAGGCAAATGCAAAATTAGTGTAATGCATTTTGCAGGTCACAAAGCACCTCAGCATGTACTGTAATTTAAAAAGCATTGTGTATTAGTGTGCTGGAACAATAGAAATAGACACTAACTTTATAACAAAAAGCTTATTTTTTCTTTTAGTAAGTGAACAAATTTTGAAACTTTTGGACATTTAGCCTGAGTCATATGTAATAACATGTTTGCATAGTCTTTTCTTATGTTTTTGCATATTCTGTACGTGACCTTTTATTTTCTGTGTAGAATAATCTGAATCAAGTGCTACTGTGATGAGTTAAAGGGTCTCAATACAAAACCAGTGACACTGATGTACTTAATTGGTGCTGCTCAGTAAGTCAGCCTTTGTAATTAGTTATCATCCTGTGTTTTCATAGGTGGCACCTTTTATCAAACTTTGATACTAGTAATTACATTACAGAGAAATACATATTTCAAGGGAGAAAATAACTATATTTCCTGGTTGTAAGATGGTTCCTGTTACAAAATGTAATACAACTTTTTCAAACTTGTTTTTCTTATTAGAAAACACATATAATTTCATCTTAGTATCTCCTTTTCCATGGTACATATTTTGTGACACAATATGGTCTTTCCCCTATTGAAGTGTCATGGCAAAAATCCCAGTGGCTTTAAAAAAACTCATGTTTTCTTCTGTAGTTTTTATTTTAAAAGAAACATTAATACTTAAGGAAAACTCTGTGACTGATTTTTGGTTTTGGCAGATGGAGGTAAAATGCCCTTTGTCAAGTATCATATTTCCTCTTTAAACATTTGGTGTTATGTTACTGCCAGATATTTGTTAAGTGACCCTAGGAGAACAGGAAGGGATGATGTAGTGTCGGAGTGGGATTGGACCCGGAGTAACGATGAAATCTCAATATGAGTATGGTCGTTCTCATTTATTGAATATTTTTGCAGAGTATATATAGGCTTACAGCAAAAGAATGCATAGGCAACAACATTACAATTGGTTCAGCTCCCTTATTCACGCGCAACGTCCCGCAACTAGATTGGCTAAGGCCCTCTGTCCACGCGCCTTTTGTTTTACTCTTCTCACGGCTTATCTTGTCCCAAATTCCATTCTGCTTAGCACTTTTCTTCCTCCCTTTTTGGGCAGCCAAGGGGGGGCCAAGGACATTGCACGTAGGCCTCCGTGCTTTGTTCAAACCCTGGGTTGCTCATCGGAATTAAGTTATGCCCTTTTTCATTCAGGAATGTCTCCACAATGTAGTATGTGTTTTGAAGCTCAAGCTGAGGCTTTTAAAGGCTCAGGCTTTTAAGATTATACACTATGATATAAACTCTGCATGGAAAGAATTGACATCGATGTATTGAATATTTAGGAATTTCATTTCATGTTGAGATAAATATGTATTTTTCTTTGTTAGTCTTAGTACTTTTGTCTGTAATTCTAAATAAATACAGCAAAGATGAAGAGTAAATTGGGCTGCTGCTTATTGTTTCCAAACAGGAAATGATCCAGTGAGATGTGGATGAAGTTCAGACAGCAGTCCTTTCTGCTCAAAAGAAGGATCTTGCAGTTTGTGCACATCTTAAGCTAAAAAAAAAACAACAAACCCACACCATGTAGCTTTAGAAGAATTAAGTAATAGGTTTTATACCATCTTTCTAAATATTAGTTATTTATTTTGTCTGGAAGCATGACCTTGCAAAGTGCTAAGCAGCTGTTGGAGGTGTTGATTCCTTTATCTCCTACTGGACTGAGTACCTCTGTGGGTTGTTTGGTGCACTAAAAAAGGACCTTTAGTGCATGTTGTTAGAAGGAAATAATGCAGCTACAAGTGTTCCATTTGTATTAGAGATTGTGCTGTCCCCAGGCTGTTTTCTGGGTTTCTTTTCTGCTAGTGAAAGTAGAGCATATTGAATGCCTTGCATGCTGTGAAGTACATGACGCTAATATTCATGTGTATGTGTTGGAAAGGAGCTCCTTGACTCAGTTATCAAAATACAATTTTGATATGTTTGTAAGAGTTTGGATAGTGCCTGAAAAATAGAGCACTCGTGCTGCAGCTATCTAAAACTCAAACGGGTATAGGGTGTATTTGCTTGTACTATTACCAGCTCCAGTGCAGGTAAGGATGCACTGGGGAAGGGGATCGCGGTGGATAAGGCCGGCAAAGGGCTCTTTTGGGGGCTTTCGTAGCCGGGAAAAGCGGCTAGTTCGTGCTGGAACCAGCAGCTCGGGGGTGGGCTGCTGACGCGGCAGGGGCAGAGCCAACACCACATGCGGCAGTTCTAAACAGGCGGTCACAGAACACACCCAGCATGCAGGCAGCCAGTGGGCATCACCCAGGGCGTCACCGCAGCAAGAGTGGGCAAACAGGGTGCAGCTCTTTGAACAGTAAGTTCCTGAAAACCTCACGACCCAGCCAGGAAGCCATGGTAACAACTCGGCAGGAGGCAATGGCATCCCTGAGCTCTGCACCAAGCAGCTCTGATGTGGCCATCCAGACAGAGCTTGTATGGGAACATGCTGCCACCCAGGCGTCAGGCTGCTCTTATGCCGGTGTTGAATGGTAGCGGTGAGCAGGCCTGTGGGAAGTGTGCCCAGGTAGAGGAACTCCTTCGCCTAGTGATGGAGCTCCGTGAGGTGAGTCAATTGAGAAGTATAAGGAGTGTGAGCAAGAGAGAGATAACTGGAGCCGCACCCTGCCTTCCCTGAAAGAAGCACATCAAGCAGACAGAGCCCCACATACAGAGCACTCCCCACCCTCTAGCAGCGTGGCTGAATGTGGAGATTCACAGGACAGGGGCCAGTGGCAACAAGTCCCTGCCTGGCGTGGCAGGCGTGCCTCCCAAGTAACCCCCACACCATCCCAGGTGCCCTTGCAAAACAGATATGATGTTCTGCAAAGGGAACCGGAGGATGACAAGGGCGACAGCTCGCTGAACTTGGAGTTGTCACCGAGGCCAAGACGGATTATGCCTCGTATAACATCATCCTCAGTTATGAAAGAAAGACATGTCCTTGTAGTAGGGGACTCGATTCGGAAGGGAGTGGAGGGTCCCATATGTAGGCCCGACCCAATCTGTAGGGAAGTCTGCTGTCTCCCTGGGGCCAGAGTTAAGGATGTCCAGAGGAAACTCCCTACCCTAGTTTGGCCTTCTGACTACTACCCTTTATTGATTTTTCAGTTAGGCAATGACGAAATTTCAGGAAGAAGCCTGAGGGCAATGAAGAAAGACCTCAGAGCCCTGGGATGGCTGGTTAGTTGATCCGGAGCACAAGTAGTGTTTGCTTCTATTGCTAAGTTGCTAAGACTGATGAGAAGATAAACAGGAAATGCCAGCTGATCAATGCCTGGCTCAGAGACTGGTGTCATCTGCAGGACTTTGGGTTCTTTGATCATGGGCTGTGTTATAAGTTAGTCTCACAAAGTGAGGCGAGGAGACGGAGCCAATTAAATTTGAAGGATTTATTAGCAAGCGGCAGCAAGCAAAACAGCGCTGGGCGGCCCGGGAGTCTCACTCCGCCGACGGCGCGCACCTAGGTTACAAAAGTCTTTGGTTTTATACTCTTCTACTTCTGGTGTAGGCGTTTCTCTTAGTGGTGTACTCTGCGTCTGCGCGGTTTGTTGCTAGGGGGTCGTCCTCTTTCTTCCTTTGCTTTTTGGTGGTCGCAGGGATGAAGGCTCCATGTCTTCCTGAGCCTCCCAAGTCTTATCACAATTTATGATGTTAGCAGGACTTGACTGAGCCTCCCCCTTTCCTTTCCTCCCAAGCCTTTTCACAATTTATGATGTTAGCATAACTCGACCTTGCAGCCTGGCCTTGTTTGCTTAGCAGATGTTGGCTATCTTGCCCCATCCTGCCAAGCAGCTGCCTTTCATGAAACACTGTAACAATGAGAGTTTTTAGGTTTGGTGAACAAACAATACTGAGCTTGTCACAATTTCCCCCCTTTTACTTTTTACCATTTTGTTCATCAAACCGTTTAAGCTCTTGTCGACTTAAAATAAAGGTCTCTTCTGTTTCTGGTATCTCTATGGGTTTGTTCTCGGCTTTTGTCACAAGCATTAAATGGGCTGCTTCTAATCTGCTTTTTACGATTGCAACTATTTTGTTGAATATACAGGGCCCGAAAGTCAAAACGAGAATTATTAACACTAGCAGACCAGCGAGTGTTGATACTAGAGTAGTTAGCCAGGGAGAGTGATTAAACTACGATTCATACCAGCTTTGTTGTGCTTCCCATTCTCTTTTTCTCCTTTTCTTTTTAATCCTTCTCGAAGTTTGGCCATTGTGTCTCTTACTATCCCAGTGTGATCTGCATATACACAACATTCTTCTTTAAGTGCTGCACACATTCCTCCTTGCTGTAAAAACATTAAATCTAATCCTCTCCGTTTTTGTCTTCATAAAAGGGCGGTTTTACTCCGTAACACAACCAACAATGCTCAGTAAGATTCGGGTTAGTTTTGTTCAACACCAGGTAACTGGCTTGCATCAATTTCCAAAGGGAAATAGCTCCAGCGTTTTCATTAGGGGTTTGGGTACTACTCATTACAGGAATTTTCGTTACATCACTTTCTGCTTTTTTGGTCAAACTATCAGTCAATGTCTGGTTGGGGCTTATTTTCTTAGCCAGATCATCAGTTAGGACTTGGTTGGGGCCTACTAGCAGTGGATCAGGTGAGGCCGGTTCTTTTTTAATGTGTATTAGCCCACCTCTATCTTGTCTTAGTTTCTTATAATACCGAACTCCCCAAGTTTTCCCTACTAGCCAGCAAGGGTCTTGAGGTCGGGTCACATTCAAATACCAATAGTTACAGCTCTACCTTGTGATAAAAAGGGACTTACTTCTATCTAGTGCATGTCCTACTTGCGGCCTGCAT
>NW_009647841.1:46099-46529 GCF_000708025.1 Charadrius vociferus
GGGGGGGGTGGCCCTGTATGTCAGGGAGTGTTATGAATGTCTTGAACTAAATGATGGTGACAACAGGGTTGAGTGTTTATGGGTAAGAATCAGGGACATCGTAGTAGGAGTCTGTTATAGACCACCCAACCAGGTTGAGGAAGCAGATGAAATAGTCTACAAACAGCTAGGAGAAGTCTCAAGATCACGAGCTCTTGTCCTCGTGGGGGACTTCAACTTGCCCGTTATCTGCTGGGAATACAATACAGCAGGGAAGGAACAGTCTAGAAGGTTCCTGGAATGTACTGGGGATAACTTCCTGATGCAGCTGGTGAGGGAGGCAACTAGGGAAGGTGCCCTGCTGGGCCTGCTGTTTGTAAACAGGGAAGGTCTTGTGGGGGGTGTGACAGTTGGAGGCTGTCTTGGGAACAGTGATCATGAAATGATTGAG
>NW_009647841.1:53490-58412 GCF_000708025.1 Charadrius vociferus
CAGGAGCTTGAGAAACATCGGATTCAGCTCCTGTGATTGCTAAATTGGCGAGGACACCCTGACCCTGACTGCAGGTGCTACACGGTAATGAGAAGCCTGTGATTGCTCAGGCATGGGAAAAGAGGGAGTAGCTGCATGGGAGAAGAAGAGGTAACTAACAGCAGATAAGGAGCTAAGGGCTGGATTGATGAACCAATCAGAATGCTGTATTATAGAAACGTGTATGTATTAGCTAATTATAAAAGACAGTTGTGCTATTCAATAAACGAAGCTTGCTGATTGCTCCTATTGAGTGTCCATGTCTTCCCCCGTTGCAACAGGGATCAAATGTATACAGGCATCCTAGCCTGTATCAGGAATAGTGTGGTGAGCAGGACTAGGGAAGTGATTGTTCCCCTATACTTGGCACTGGTGAGACCCCACGTCGAGTACTGTGTTCAGTTTTGGGCCCCTCACTACAAGAAGGATATTGAGGTGTTGGACTGTGTCCAGAGAGGGGCTACAAAGCTGGTGAGGGGTCTGGAGGACAAGCCTTATGAGGAACGACTGAGGGAACTGGAATTGTTTAGCCTGGAGAATAGGAGGCTGAGGGGAGACCTTATCACCCTCTACAACTACCTGAAAGGAGGTTGTAGAGAGGTGGGGGCTGACCTGTTCTCCCTGGTGAAAAGTGATAGGATGAGAGGAAATGAATTTAAATTATGTCATGGGAGGTTTAGATTGAATATTAGGAAACATTTTTTCACTGAAAGGGTTATTAAAAATTGGTATAGACTGCCCAGGGAGATGGTGGATTTGCCATCCCTGGAGGTGTTTAAAAAGGGCTGGATGTTGATGCTTAGGCACATGGTTTAGAGGTGGTTTTGTCAGGGTAGGTTGATGGTTGGACTTGATGATGTTAAAGTTCCCTTCCAACCTCAGCGATTCTATGATTCTATGATTTTTTTTGTGGTCTTGTTTTTTGAAAACTATTTTGCCAACATTAACTATTCCAGTTTGTGATCAGAAATGTGGATGGACAGTAAGGAAACCTGTCATAGCTGCTAGTGTTGCACATCACAAATATTTTTTTTAAAATTTTTTTCTGTTTTTATTTTGCATGCATGTTCTTTTTTTTATTATTTTGGTTTTTCTAGGTCTGGGTGGGTTCAATCACAGAAATAACTGTTGATTACCTCTGTGCAGAAGACAAGGACTCCTCACCATCAGAACTGATATATTCCATTACTCCACCTAGCAATGGGCACTTGGCTCTGAAGTCTTCTCCAAACAAGAGTATCCTTAGTTTTATTCAGCTCATATAATTGAAGGTCATCTGGTATTTGTACACAATGGTATGTGGTTTCAAAAATACCACCTCTGTTACCAAAATACTGCTTCTATTCAGTGTGGGAGACCTCGGCTGGTCCGAGGGATCAAAATACAAGTTTAACACTGACCCTGAACAGATACCCGTGTACCCTTGAAGAGACAGGAGAATCCTGAGAAGATCCGAGCAAACAAGATAAGGGGTGGCAAACATCCTGGCTTTTCCCAGAGCATGAACAGTGCGTGATCAACAATTGTATTGGCTGGATGGTGTGTGATGTGAGTGCGGATTGGGCAAAAGTAGAATGTTAGAATATATGCACAGATAAGCAACCAGGTAAAAGGATATAAAAGAGCACTGCTTGTAAAATAATATATACGATTGCTGCAACTGGATATTCAGTGTTGTGTCCGTCTCTACAACGGCAATTCAGTATATTTGTGTTTGTAATCCTTTGAAGATCTCCTTGTAATGTTACAAAAATCTCAGAGTGCTGGTTATGTGATACATGCTCTCACAAACTAAACAGGAAAGGGTCTGATGACTGCTTAAATGTGTGCTCACCAAGAAACCTTGGTATATTAGTGGTTCAGTTGATAGCAGCCTTCTTTCTGAACCCAGGTTTGCAGAAGGGAAACATTGCCATGCAGCTTTCAGAGATATGAAATCCGTTTTTTTTAACCATTGTCATTGAGAATCTCCTGAAGCCTTTCTGTCTTGCTACGGTGCAGAGCTATTCATGGACCAACAGTCTGTCAGATACCTGACACAGTGTAGTCAGGTTCCTGAGCAGCTTTGGGCAATGAAGTTATGGTTCACATGGGTGATGTCAACTTCCCTTTCAGGCTGTGAAGGAATTAAGCTTTAACCATTGACTCTTTCCTGCCAGTGGCCAGAGCTGAAGACTGGGTTATTTGTGCTGTAGCTACAGAGAGAATGTGTGGGCAATAAAAAAGTAGAAGTCGGGGCAGCTTCATGGATCTTTAAGTGGCAGTGCCGAAAAGCCACAGGAATGAAGATCCCAGCGGGGTTCCAGCCTGAGGAAGAGGTGGGGCTTTACAGGGCAATAGCTGCTTTTCTCCTGCTCCAACTCTATTATCATGTTACCTCAGCTGAAAGGAGAAGAAAGGAGGCGCTAAAGAAGAAATAAACCAGTTTGGGGGAAGGAGATGGAAGAGGTACAGCATGCTCTCACTGGCCCTGAGGCAGGCTGGAATTATTTCCAGTGCTCCCTTGGGTGCAGCAGTCACTCCATATCTGTGCTGTGACTTCATGAGGCTTGGTGCAGGTTAAAGTGCTCTGACTTCCAATGTAGAGTGCATATGTGTTGCTGAAATTGCCATACAAGCAGCTGTTGGTGAGCTGTAAGCATCCTACTCAAATAATTTGCTCAGGAAATGAAAGGTCAAGAGCATGGCAAAAATAAGCCAAGCTGTTTAAATTGTTCCAGGGGGAGACTGTGACATGTAAAAAACCCCATGGTGGTAGGAAAGTGGTAGTCTGAATGTGAAGAAATTAATCCACTCTGTGTTCCAGAAAGGGCAAATGCACATCTGTAGCTTTAGGAAGTGAATCTTGATTAACAAAAGTAAAAAGAATAGCAAATTTCATTTTCCAGTGAGTGTGTGGGTTGTACAGTAAATTTGAAATGTAAAATTGCCCAGGTCATGTGTCAGATCATGCAGCTGCTCTGGCTCTGCCATCTGCTCAGTCTCATGGCCTCTAGTGTTTCAGAAAGTGCTTTTGACATTTCACTTCTTTTCCTTTCTCAGTCTGTGATTTTCTTTCTTCCTTCATCTTGGACTGTTGCTGGAAGTGTACTTATTACTGTCATCTTCTCCCAGCCTTGTCCTGAGGCCTTTCCTTATCTAGTTGCTGTCATTAGGCTTCTTACCCCTGTCCTCTTCAGCGGTTCTGCCCTTTGTCTTCAATCTTCTAGTGTATGCTAGCTTCTTTGGATCCTTCTGGGAAGTACTCCCATTTCATGTTCTCCACAGCCTGTCTTATACTCTTCCTACTCAGTCTAGCCCTTTCCAAAGGGAAGAGCAGCATCTTCTTGGCTGAGGCAGCTCTTCCATCCCCTAGCTACTCCTCACGATACCACAGATCTTTTGTGCCTGTACATGGCAGTGGCTCTCCATCCTCAGGGTCTTTTGTACTGCTAAAGAGAGTACAACCATACTTTGCTTTTATGCCTCTAACATTAGACCTCATAAAATTTTCCTTTCATCTTTTCTCAGTCTTTTGAGTTATATTATGTTGTTAATTCTGTGCTGAGTTGCAAATCTGCCTTTTTGTTCTCATGTTTTCCCCTTAAATTTTGTGTTTGTTTCCTCTATAATCCCCAATTGTTCTGTCACCAGCATAAATGCAGAACCAGAACATAATTTTCCTTTTCTGTACTCCTTTTTCAGTGTGAGAATTCTTCTCTTTTCCACCCTCTCTTCACTCCAGGGTGCTCCCATCCTGCTTTCGCTGCCAGTGTTTTCCTTAGGGCAGTACTGAATTGAACTCCTGTTGGTTCTGAAGCCTCAGTGTCTTTTCAGTGCAGTTTTTACAGTTCTCTTTCTGGTGTCCTTTTTCTCACCTCTGATCAGATGTGCCTTTAAAAATTAATTGTGATAAAATAATACATGCTCCACCCAACCAGCACTTCAGGATTTAGTTGTTTTTCTCCCCAAATTACTTCTGTGCCAAAATGTGACTGCTTTGGGGCTTGGGTCCTTCCTAAGATATGAATGGAGTATAAAATTTGGGAGTGTTGCGTTAAGGGGCAAAAATTCAAATAGTAGTTGTGTGCCTCTGTAGCCCTAAAGACAATACACCACTATTGATTTGGTAAAAGTAAAATTGTGCCAGCAATCTGAATTTGGTTCCATAATTTTGTAACATTCAGTATTGTATCTTTCTGGTTTGGTAGAGTCTACATGGATTGTTTTAATTTCAGTTGGTCTGTGATGACTAGACCCATTGATTACTCAGCAACCAATTTGTATTTTTTTCCCTGGGACGGCTTCGAGTTTAGTCATTTGGAGCGAGTCTTCCCAACTCCATTTATCTCTGGTATATACCTCACTTCCTTGTATAACCAGAGTAGAGAGACTTAAACCTTTTCTGTTCTGCGGTGTTCCAGTGCTGGCAGTATACTTTGACAATGCATTATCCCAAAGGTCATAATCAAAGCCTGTGGTGTAAAGGGGCAGATTTTTAAGTCTACGTAATGAGGCTCTGTGGTTAACTACAGTGGCCAAACTCAATTTTTCTTTTCTTGCCCCTGCCATCACATTGTGTTTAAGGAGAGCTTGAGACCATGGCCACTCTGGGTCCCTTTGACCACAAACAACAAGGAATAGAAAGGTAAAACAGAATAGCATCAATTCTATTTGCCAGTTGACATTTTAGGACTTGGGCTTCCAAATAGCCATACCCAATAAAAATATTACTGCCAGGATCAATGTCAAAATTCCTTGGAGGCATTTGAGGTTGGTGTAGGCCAATCCATCAGTCCAGGTACAGTTCATTTAAGGTTCCTGTAAGACACAAAAGAAAAGAAAATCTGCTCGGTCTTATCTGACCGACGGGGTTAGAAAGAGGGTGAGATCCACCGGGTACT
>NW_009647841.1:59218-63454 GCF_000708025.1 Charadrius vociferus
ACACATCTTAACAGGTCACCCTCGGGCGAGGCCAGTGTGACCACACTTACCATGTAACCATTCGAGTAAGCATTCCCATTCCTGACCATCATCTACAATATCAATTTGCTGCAGCTGCGTGAGGCTATCTACCTGTTGGTTAAACTGAGCAGTGATTGAGTTTGAACGATCATGGCCTTTTACCCAACCAATGTGTAACACTCTCTGTTCTCCTATTTCTAACAGTTGCTTCCAGCTATCGGTTTCCCAAACTGGGACTCTGTTTACTTGCCAATCATTGGTTGTCCAGTGACCTATCCATTCGGTGGCTCCTTTAAAAACAGCATATGAATCAGTGTAAATGTAACTAGCCCCATGTTGTGCAGCTAGTAGGACAGCTCTGAGTTCCCCTACTTGTGCACTACCTTCACCCGTTTCAGTTGCTTTTTTTCCTGTTGCTACTTCCAATGCTACAGCTTTGTATTTCCACTTATTGTTCTCCCTGTGAGATGATGCGTCTGTAAACCACACTCCTGTCAGATCACTGTCTTCTTTCAGAGGAGATGCTTCTTGAATCAGTGATGGTTTGTTTGGTGGAGGTTGGAATAATAGGATACCATCTATATCTTTCTGCAGCTTGGATACTTTAACACTACCTTCAGAGATTGGCATGATTTCATTAATGCCTTCTAAATAAGCATACCACTTTCAAACTGTGGGTTTCTGGGCAATGCCGGCTGGTGGGGCTGTTCCTTTATGGACTACATCTAGGAGACGGAAAGGTCCCCAAATGATCACACTCTGTTCTCTTATCTGCTCAACTCGTTTCAACGCTCTCACTAGGGACAGTAAACCCTTTTCAAGGTCTGAATATCTGTTCTCAGTGTCATTAAAGGAGTGAGAGCTAAATTCTAGTGGTCTTTCCAGTCCTGCTGGTCCCTTCTGCCACAAATTGCAATGAGAACCATGTTCACTGAACCCCCATTCTACATGGACAGGGTCAGTTGGATGTATAGGACCAAGTTGTTGGAATAACCTTAGCTCTTTTATTAGCAATTCCAAGGGATTAGTATGTTGGTCAGTCCATTCCCAGGATTTTCCCTTTCTAAGCAAATTATAAAGGGGGCGAGCAATGATGGAAAAGCCAGGGATGTGTTTACACCAATAGCTTAAAGTTCCTAGAACTTGCTGTAATTCCTTCACACTGGATGGATTCTGACCCTGTTCTATTTTTTTTAGAGTATCTTGAGGGACCAAAGCAGCTCCTTTAATCCACCAGACCCCCAGGAATTTAACTTCCTGTGCAGGTCCTTGACACTTTGCATCTGGAATTTCTAATCCTAAATCCAGTAATGTTTCTCGGATGGTTTTCATCATATCTTTTACACTTTCTGTTTTTTTTCCCCCTATTAGGATGTCATCAATATATTGGTATACCGTACATTCCTGTGAAACAGGAATATCTGCTAGGACCTTAGCTAAAGTATTGTGAACAATGGTGGGGGAATGTTTATATCCTTGTGGAAGCCGGTTAAAGGTGTATTGGACTCCTCTCTACGTGAATGTGAACTGTGCTTTGTCCTGCTCAAGGAGGGGAATCATAAAGAACATGTCTTTAACATCTAAGGCAGCCATCCAAGAATGTGCAGCTCCCTGTATCATTGTTACAATTTCAGCAATGTTCGGAACTGTGGCAGTCAGGGGTGCAGTGTTGGCGTTTAACTTTCGGTAATCTACTGTGAAGCGCACTGCCCGGTTGTTTTTTTTACTGGCCACACCAGTGAATTATAAGGCGAATGAGCCCTTTTAATGATGCCTCTTTTTTCCAATTCTGGTACCACCGCATCAACTCCTGCAAGTGCAGCTGCAGGCAGTGGATATTGCTGAACATTGGTGATTTTGGAGGGAGGTAAAGGTATTGAAGTTTCTAATAGACTCAGTCTCACTGTGTCTGATCCTTTTTCATGTCCTGCAAAACTCCACGCTGTTCCGTCTGGGAATTTCCACATCCTCCCACGCAGCACATCAAAGCCCAGGAGATTAGTACGGGAGGCTCCCACTAGCACTTCTGTTTTAGTTAATCGCTGTTCCCCTGGCAACCAGAGGTTAATTTTTGCAGTGGGGCATGTTTTTACTACACCATCAATTCCTGTGAAGTTGACTCTGCGTCGGGTGGGATTTATACCCAGAACTTGTGCTGTTTTGTTAGTGATTGCAGACATTTGGGCTCCGGTGTCAATGATAGTTTACCAACATTTTCCAGGGTCCAACAGGGATGGTAATACCAGGTTCGGAGAGGGGGTAGGAGTTTTTTGGCTGGGATTCTGACAACTCAATTAAGTTGTGCTCTGGTGCAGAAGGCACAATTTCCTCATGGCTTGGGGACTCTCTGGTTAGACTTTCCCCCCCCAGCTGAATTATTCTTTCTAGTTAGAGATTGGACTAGTATACAGAGTTTCTCTGTAGAGACACCGTGCAAAAATTGTCAGGGTACTCCAAGGTCTAGGGCTTTATGCCACAACTTGTTTCGGTCTTTATCAGGCTTGAACCTCCTATCTGATTTAGGGTTTTGAGCATGAGTTTGGACTTGGTGAACCTTTCGGGGGTGATCAGAAGATTTTCCGCTAGTTAGGCTATCCCAGCCCATTCGGCGTCCGTATTGGTCTATTTCTTGTGCATATTAACTCCAGGTGGGTATGTAGTAATATCGAGCTCGCCTATGATTACCCTCAACATCTCGTATGCGATTTTGAGCGCTGACAAGAAACAGCTTCAGGCAATCAGGAAGACCACGGATGAGGGGAGCTAATCAATCCGGGTTGATAGGGGCTAACATTGGGGATTTCTGAAAGTCTTCTCTGTCATACATGGCTTGCAGACAAGCTGCTTTCTGTATTGCCGCAGACAGATCAGAGTAGCTCTAATCTCTAATGGTTTCCCCCTCTCTCCGGGATCCATACCACCTGCCCAACATGCTGCTCGAGCAGGTAGGGAATAATTATGATCTCCAGGCATACTGGTTAGAAACACTCCTGGTCCCCAAGAGTCTCCCGCTTCTTCTTCACTCGACATAATTCTATCTCCTCCTTCAGAGGAAACCCGCCACACATACTCAACAGCCGACTCTCCTGGTCGCCTTGAGTATTTCTCCCTTAATTTTGCCAATTCCGTTGGTGTCCATGGAATGGTACGCACAGTGGTGTGGGTTTCATCATCATCATCGACCAAGGTTTCAGTTTTTATCAGCGGTCGTAGAGGAAAGACTTGGGATTTGTAATTAAAAGCCTCTTCGAGTCCGTCTTTCTCATCATCGTCACTGTTAGACCAGAAATCTCCAGTCCGGGTTTTGGAATTTGGACAACATATTAAATTATGAATTTGTTGGACTTGGGCTGAGGGCTGCATTTTATCTAAGAGCCCAGTCACTCTTTCTAATAACATTTTAAGTTGGAAGTTTTCACTCCCAAGTTGAACATTTCGGTTTCCTAATCTCTCATTTTCACTCATGAGTTTATCAATGTGAGTTCTTAGTTTTTCTCCTGTCTCCTGAAGAGCTAACGATGACTTCAGCACCTCATTTTCTGATTGCATAGCTGTATATTCTGCAGCAGAAACTGGGTTAGGAGCAGGGGCTTGCTTAGCTTCTTGTTGTGCACAAGATAAACAGGCGCCTAATACCGCACAAATCACACCTTTGCCTTTTCCTGCCCTGAGCTTTAGTGAAGTCTGACACTCTTCAATACGTTCTACTACTTTCTCTTCATCCTTCCAAAATTTTTGGGCCCACTCCTTCCCAGGCTGGGAAGGGGCACAATCATATTTTTGCAGCAGTTTATCCATGGCGATCCTGTCTGTGACACCAATTTTTCTGTTGTGTTAAAGGGGCAAAGTAGTTTTGGCAGAAAATAACCCCCCTTGCATTCTAGCACGCCTCACCGAGGTGGGAGGCTAGGAGCGGCTAGGTTTAAATTCTGAGTGATGCCCAATTCACCACTATCAGTCCAGGTGCGTTTAATATATTAAACTGTTACGGTTCTGGATACACTAATAGCAGACTGCACCTTCAGCCCAGTCGTGCTCATGAACTAACACGGCCTCGCTTCGGTCGCGTTCATTGAGAAAACCCAAACAACTCGCTGCCTACACAGTGCAGTTTATTTAAGCAACAGACACACAAGTTCTTTTGGATTGCCGGTGATAGTGACTGTCTGCAAAGCACGTGCGAATACTAAAGATGCTAGCAATATAGCTCGGTTA
>NW_009647841.1:66437-68346 GCF_000708025.1 Charadrius vociferus
ATATCATAGTTTCCTTGCTGTACAATGGCCTCCAGCTCCTCCTGTTTATTCCCCATGCTGCGTGCATTAGTGTAGATGCACTTCAGCTGGGCTAATTGTCCTGCCACTTTCTTGGGGGGGACAAGCCTTAATTTGCACCTGATCATGCTCAGACACTTCTGTAGTTACCAAATTATCACTACCCCTCCTGCCTTTGCTGCCACACAAACCACCATCCTCTGCCGTCACTGAGACAGGCTGCAAGACCTTGCTAACACTTTTACCTAGAAGCACTGGTATGCTGCTCCCAGGCACCACTCTTGTAATCCTGGTTTCATCCCCATCCCCCTTCAAACCTAGTTTAAAGCCCTATGAATGAGCCCTGATAATTCTTGTCCCAGGATCTGTCTTCCCCTACAGGTTAGGCTTTCCCCTCCTGTTGCCAGCATGCCTGGTTTCCTGTAGATTAGCCCATGATCAAACAAGCCAGAGTTCTGCCGGATGCACCAGTCTTGGAGCCAGGAGTTAATTTGCTGGCTCAGATAGCTAGCTGGCTAAACTAGATAACTGTACCTGGGAACATCTTTCTGATTTTTAAAAGAACAGTTATATTTTCTCAAACAACATATTGTTTTATAGTCTTTAACTTTTTGATACATGTATGTGCTCAGTCATGGAAATTGGCAATGAAATATATAAGCACAGTGGGACAATAACACTGTCTACCTAAGTTCTGAACAATCCCCATTCAGATATTAGTTTAAAGGCTCCATATTGTATTCATAGAATTTATCTGGTTGTGATTTTTGCCTGGTAAAAGGAGAGTGAAGCTTGTGTCCATGGGACTATGAATAGCACACAAACTCACTAGATTGCTAGTTCACTTTCTTATTGTTTGAGCAGAGTTACAGAGAGCAGTGCAGACTCACTGATGAATCAGAAGGACTGAACAACTGATTATATTTGTGCATTTGGAACTAGTTGGATCAGCAGCTGAGTATTTTTTTAATGAAATTCTACTCCTGCAGGAGTTGATGAGTTGAGAGTCTCACCAGAGCCATTTACTGCTTTGCATTGGCAAGAGTAATCCCTCATTGAGTTAGTAATCTAACATTAATTGCAGGATTAAAGGAGAAGTAAAGATTAGTCTTCTCTCAGCAATGTCGTGCATCGTACTTCTTGTTTGTACTACCTTCTTTTCTCTCTGTACATGAACTGTACAGCCAGAGAAATATTGAGAATTGGAAAAGCTTTATAGGTATTAATCTGTACCTTGATTTATTAATTTGGTACAGAAGAGGAGCACTTTAATTTCTTAAACTTCCTGAATATAAGCTGCATAAACAAAGGCTTTGAACAAAAGCCAATTTAAACACAGGCAACAAAAAATGAGATTGTAGCAGCATGATCTTCTAATTCAGCTGATATAAATGGAATTCACATAAATCCACTTACAAGGCTTATTACTCTGTGATTTTGGTGTGTAAGGTTTCCACAGACACAGGGATTCACAGGAATTCTATCTTAAGCCAAAGATAATTGTAAGAAAATTATACCTGATACTTCCGTAGAAGGCAAAGTCTCTAGGCTATCTATCAGTTCTCTGGTTTGCAAAATACAATATTTCTTTAAGCACTGCAAGCTGTGTTCATCTAAGCCTACAGTTTTTCCTGAATTCTTGCTTACTTCGAGTCAGCAAAATTGCTTTTTGGTGTTAAAAAGTATTACTAGCTTTTTCACCTGTTCTCTTTATGATACTTTTTAAAGACATTCTGAAGCTATATGGGTTTCAGTTGTACTTGCTCATCATGAAATGACTATTATAACAGTGATGGTGCCAAATGCTTAATACACATAGTAAAACTTGAATTTATTGTGAAGAATTTGCCATGTCTCCATGACTGGATGTTGTCCCGATCCAGTATCAGGA
>NW_009647842.1:0-266 GCF_000708025.1 Charadrius vociferus
CCCCAGCTGCCCCCGCCAGCCCCTGCTCCCTCATGGGGACCCTATAGAACACCCCCAGGGGCACCCACCCACCTCTGCTCCACCGCGGGGACCCTACAGACACCTATAGGGCACCCATAGAGACCCCCTACCCTACCCAAACCCATATGGCATCTATAAGGGACCCCACCACCCTCCTGGGACTGGGCGGGGGGGGTGCCTATGGGGGCCACGCTAGCTCTCATGTCACGCCGGCCCGGGCTGGCCAGCCCCCAAGGCCAGCGCTA
>NW_009647842.1:362-968 GCF_000708025.1 Charadrius vociferus
CTGGCGAGGCCGGGGGGAGCTCTATAGGGTCTGGCCCAACCCCCTATAGGGTGGTGGTGGGGGGTCAGTGGGGTGGTATGGCCAGTGGGGGTCCCCTATAGGGCTGAACACTCACATATAGGGACTCTCCAGTGTCTCCTATAGAGCTGGGGCCTCTCAGCTGTCCCCTATAGGTCCAGGCGCTCGCGTATGTCTCTTCCTCCGTCCCCTATAGGTGCGGGTGCCCACATAGCCATCCCCTATAGGTCTGGATGCTCATGTAGATCTCCTCTCCTCTGTCCCCTATAGATCCGGGTGTTCTCATGCGTCTCCTCTCCTCCATCTGCTATAGGTCCAGGTGCTCTTGTATGAGGACTCTTCAGTGTCTCCTATAGATCCGGTTCCTCTCCGCTGTCCCCTATAGACTGGGCGCTCCCTTACATCTCCTCCCCTCCATCCCCTATAGATCAGCGCTCCTGTACATCTCCTCCCCTCCATCCCCTATAGACCGGTGCTCCCATACACCTCCTCCCCTATAGACCGGCGCCCCCTACACCTCCTCCCTGCCATCCCCGCGTCCCCTACACCTCCTCCCCTATAGACCCGCGCCCCCTACCACCCCCCCCC
>NW_009647842.1:4376-5791 GCF_000708025.1 Charadrius vociferus
GGAGACCCTGAGGAGGAAGATGGAGCCCAGGAGGATGGAGGACCTGAGGAGGAAGATGGAGCCCATCAAGATGGAGACCCTGAGGAGGAAGATGGAGACCAGGAGGATGGAGGACCTGAGGAGGAAGATGGAGACCAGGAGGATGGAGACCCTGAGGAGGAAGATGGAGCCCAGGAGGATGGAGGACCTGAGGAGGAAGGTGATGGAGGCCCCGAGGAGGAAGGTGATGGTGAGGAGGGGGATGGAGACCCCGGGGAAGAGGAAGGAGGTGACACCAAGTAGGAGAGGCGACACTGAGCGGGGGAAGGTGGAGACCTCAAGGGGGAAGAGGGTGGTGAGGAAGAGGATGGAGGCTCTGAGGAGGAAGACGGAGAACCTGAGGAGGAAGGTGATGGTGAGGCGGTAGATGGAGACCTCAAGGGGGAAAAGGGTGGCGAGGAAGAGGATGGAGGCTCTGAGGAGGAAGATCCTGAGGAGGAATAATGGAGACCCTGAGGAGGAGAATGGCGGTGAAGATGGAGGCCCCGAGGAGGAAGGTGATGGTGAAGAGGAGGACGGGGGCCACGGGGAGGAGGATGGAGACCCTGAGGAGCGAGAAGGTGACGGTGAGGTGGAGGATGGTGACGGACACCCCGAGGAAGACGATGGACACCCTGAGAGGGAAGACGATGAGAAGGGGGAAGGTGATGATGACGAAGATGGATTTGGGGCAAGAAACGGGCTGAACGGGGCTTCGGGGCACCAAGACGCCCTCTCAGCCTTCCTCCCTGCTCCCGTCCTCCTCCTCCTGTCCCCCCTCCCTGCCCCGACCACCCGGGTCCCCAATAAACCCTCTCCCCGTGGCACCGTCTGCAGCTTTAATGAGGGCGGTGCCCCGCTCCGGTAACGAGGGGGGCCCTAACGAAGCCAAACAGGGTGGGGAGAGGTCAGGAACCCCGATGTCCCGGCTGGGTGGGGTGGGCGCCCCAATGTCCAAGCAAAGGACTCAGGTGCCCAGGAGCACCCTGACCTCCGTGATGACGAACGTCCAACGTGGGGGGGTTCTCCAGGAGCACCTTCACCTCCACGATGATCAATGTCCAACACGGGAGGTTCTCCAGGAGCAGTTTGACCTCCGTGACGATGAATGTCCAACGTGGGGGGGTTCTCCAGCAGCAAATTGACCTCCACGATGATCAATGCCAACATGAGGAGGTTCTCCAGGAGCGCTTTGACCTCCATGATGATGAACGTCCAGTGTGGGGGGGTTCTCCAGGAGCGCTTTGACCTCCATGACGATGAACGTCCAGTGTGGGGGGGTTCTCCAGGAGCGCTTTGACCTCCATGACGATGAACGTCCAGTGTGGGGGGGTTCTCCAGGAGCGCTTTGACCTCCATGATGATGAACGTCCAGTGTGGGGGGGTTCTCCAGGAGC
>NW_009647842.1:6189-6501 GCF_000708025.1 Charadrius vociferus
TTCCCCGTGCGTGGGGCCGGCCTGGCCGCTGTTGCTGAGGTTGTCCAGGAGGTTGCGGAAGGGACCCCCCAAGCGTGGGTCCTGGGCGCTGGCCTCCGCCGTGCTGAAGTGGTACTCGGTCACCTTGTCCAGGAGGTCGTGGGGGATCCCACCGCCCCGGTCGGAGATCCTGGGGGGGAGCGGGGGGACACACAGGCCGGGGAGACCTCTCAGGGGAGGCCCCAAGATGGGGGGCACCAGAGGGGAGGGGCTGGAGGTCCCCCGGGAGAGAGGAGGCTCTTGGGGACGGGCGGGGGGGCGCCGCGGCGAACC
>NW_009647842.1:6525-7745 GCF_000708025.1 Charadrius vociferus
TGGGGACATCCACGGATGTGGGGACACCGTGGAGAACATCCATGGGGACACCACGGAGAAGTCCTAATAAGTAGGAACACTCTGGGGACATCCACGGATGTGGGGACACCGTGGAGAACATCCATGGGGACACCACGGAGAAGTCCTAATAAGTAGGAACACTCTGGGGACATCCACGGATGTGGGGACACCGTGGAGAACATCCATGGGGACACCATGGAGAACTCCCAATAGATGAGAACATCTTGGGGACATCCACAGATGTGGGGACACCGTGGAGAACATTCATGGGAACACCACGGAGAAGTCCTAATAAGCAGGAACATTTTGGGGACATCCATGGATGTGGGGACACCATGGAGAACATCCATGGGGACACCACAGAGAAGTCCTAATAAGTAGGAACATTCTGGGGACATCCACGGATGTGGGGACACCGTGGAGAACATCCATGGGGACACCACGGAGAACTCCCAATAGATGAGAACATCTTGGGGACATCCACAGATGTGGGGACACCGTGGAGAACATTCATGGGAACACCACGGAGAAGTCCTAATAAGCAGGAACATTTTGGGGACATCCACGGATGTGGGGACACTGTGGTGAGCCTCCTCGTGGGGACACCATGGAGAACACTCAATAGATAGGAACACCTTGGGGACATCTGTGGGCGTGGGGACACCGTGGAGAACCCCCTCATAGGGACACGACGAAGACCGTCCATGGGATCACAAAGACACCCTGGAGAACCTCCCCATGAGAACGTGGGAAGACCACAGAGACCATCCATGGGGACACCTTAGAGACCCCCAAGTAGCTAAGGCCACCTTGGGGACGCTTATGGATGTGGGGACACCATGGAGACCATCCCTGAGGACATGGGGACACCACAGGGACCCCCCAGTAGCTAAGGCCACCTTGGGGACACCTACGGGACACCCTGGAGACCCCTCCCCAACCCCGGGGACGCCCCCGTACCGGATAACGAGGTCGATGTCGTTGTTGGCGATGGTCACCACGATGTCGGGGACGTTGTAGGGGGTGTCGAGGTGGGACTCCATCGTCGCCCTGCGCCGCCCCAGCCAGTCCCCTATAGCCCTCTGTGGCCCCTTACACCCCCCCTACAGCCCCCCGTACCCCTCTAGGGCCCCATACAGCTCCCCACGGCCCCCTATACACTTCCACGGCTCCGTATACCCCCCACGACCCCGTACACC
>NW_009647842.1:8344-9201 GCF_000708025.1 Charadrius vociferus
GAGCCCGCAGAGAAACCCCCCAGGAACACCCACCCCCCGACCCATAAATCCCCCCTGGGAAACCCCACGGCCCCGTAGGACCCCTATAGCCCCATAAAGCCCCTCATAGAAACCCCAGTAGTCACCTATAGGGGCCACGAGGCTGCTATAACCCCATAGGGACCCTCATGGAAGCCCCGTAAAGCCCCTATAGAGACACTCATAAAAACTGCTGTAGCCCTATACATACTCTACGCTCCTACAGAAACCCCACAGGACTCCTTACAACCCCACAGGAACCCCCCAGGACCCCTATAGCCCTATAAAGACCCTCATAAAAATCCCTATAGCCACCTATAGACCCCACAGGGCCCCCATAGCCCCATAGAGATCCTCATAAGAGCTCCTATAGCCCCATACAGACCCTACAGCCCTCCAGAAACCCCACAGGATCCCTCTACAACCCCTTAGGAAGTCTATAGAACCCTTATGGCCCCATAGGAACCCCCACTGAGCTCCTGTAACCCCATAGGAGCCCTCACGGGAACTCCTATAGCCCATAAAAACCTCCATAAGACCTATATAGCCCTATAGGTGCCCCGCAGTGCCTTACGGGCCCCATAGGGATGCCCACAGAACCCCTGGAGAAAAGCTTATAGCCCCCCAAAAACGCCTGTAGAAAGCCCTATAGCCTGCAGGGGGGTCCCTATGGGGCCATATGGACCCTCCCCCAGCCCCCTATAGGACCCCTATAGCTCCATAGGCGCCTCACCGGGCAAAGTCGACCCACTTCTCGATGAGCTTCTTGGGGGAGAGGCGGGTGCAGATGATGCCCACGAAGTCGGGCTACGGGGAAGAGGGAGGGGGTGAGAGGGGGC
>NW_009647843.1:0-563 GCF_000708025.1 Charadrius vociferus
GTGACGAGGCAGACGAGTTGGACGGTCTCCGGGGTGCAAGCGTGGAAGAGGCCCACGGTGGGGACCTTGACCTTGGAGACTGGGGTGGGGTGGGAGGAGGAGAGTGGGGTGAGGTGGGGTCGGTGTCCCACCACCCCCTGAGAGCTCGGGGGTGGTGGAGGGGGCGAGAAAGGTCGAGGTGGAGGTGATGGAAGAGGAAGAAGGGTCAAGGTCGAGGTGGACGTGAGCTTTGGGGTGGTGGAGGACCAAGAAAGGTCGAGGTGGAGGTGATGGAAGAGGAAGAAGGGTCAAGGTCGAGGTGGACGTGAGCTTTGGGGTGGTGGAGGACCAAGAAAGGTCGAGGTGGAGGTGATGGAAGAGGAAGAAGGGTCAAGGTCGAGGTGGACGTGAGCTTTGGGGGGGTGGAGGACCAGGAAAGGTCGAGGTGGGGGTGATGGAAGAGGAAGAAGGGTCAAGGTCGAGGTGGACGTGAGCTTTGGGGTGGTGGAGGACCAAGAAAGGTCGAGGTGGGGGTGATGGAAGAGGAAGAAGGGTCAAGGTCGAGGTGGACGTGAGCTTTGGGG
>NW_009647843.1:8191-12541 GCF_000708025.1 Charadrius vociferus
ATCCATCCATCCATCCATCCATCCATCTCTCCATCTCTGAAGGCATCACTCGACCTTCTCCCCACCAGTCCCACCATCCATCCGTCCATCCCACCATCCACCCACCCATCCATCCGCCTCTGGAGACTCCATCCAACCTTCAATCCATCCATCCATCCATCCATCCATCCATCCATCCATCCATCTCTCCATCTCTGAAGGCATCACTCGACCTTCTCCCCACCGGTCCCACCATCCATCCGTCCATCCCACCAACTCTCCATCCATCCATCCACCTCTGGAGACTCCATCCCACCTCCCATCCATCCATCCATCCCACCATCCTTCTCTCCATCCATCCATCCATCCATCCATCCATCCCTCCATCTCTGAAGGCATCACTCGACCTTCTCCCCACCGGTCCCACCATCCATCCGTCCATCCCACCAACTCTCCATCCATCCATCCACCTCTAGAGACTCCATCCCACCTCCCATCCATCCATCCATCCCACCATCCTTCTCTCCATCCATCCATCTATTCATCTCTCCATCTCTGAAGGCATCACTCGACCTTCTCCCCACCGGTCCCACCATCCATCCATCCATCCCACCATCCACCCGTCCATCCATCCATGTCTGTAGACTCCATCCAACCTTCAATCCATCCATCCACCCACCCATCCATCCATCTCTGTAGGCATCACCCAACCTTCTCTCCATCCACCCCACCCGATTGTCCATCCTTCCACCCATCTCGCCCTCCATCCGTCCATCTCTGTAGACTCCATCCAACCTTCCATCCCTCCATCCTTCCATCCCTCCATCCCACCGTCCCTCCATCTCTGTAGGCACCACCCAACCTTCTCCCCATCCATTCCACCATCCGTCTGTCCGTCCCACCGTCTCTCCATCCATCCCTCCATCTCTGTAGACTCCAACCCACCTTCTCTCCACCCGTCCCACCACCAATAACCCCCACCTGCTGCCTTTGACCTCCAAACCCACCTCCCAGGGCTGGAGGACACCTCTGACCCCACCCAACCCCCTGAAGAAGAGGCCACCGTGGACCCCATGGAAGGCTTGGGAGATGTCCCTCAAACCCTGAGGAGATGTCCTTCAAAGCCTGAGGAGGTGTCCCTCAAACCCTGAGGAGGTGTCCCTCAAACCTTGAGGAGATGGTCCTCAAACCCTGAGGAGATGGTCCTCAAACCCTGAGGAGATGGTCCTCAAACCCTGAGGAGATGGTCCTCAAACCCTGAGGAGATGTCCCTCAAACCCTGAGGAGATGCTCCTCGAGGTGGACCCATGGCCGGATGGATGGATGGAAGGATGGATGGAAGGATGGATGGAGAAGACCCCGGTGGGGTTTCTCTTGCCCTGAGCTTGCGTTGGACTTTTGGGCGAGGTGTTCCACCTCCGACCTTCCTCCTTGGTGGCCCCACCCTCCACCTTCTCCCCCAGCTCCTGGTGGTGTCCCCTCCCACCCCTTCCTTGTCCCGAGACACCACGCGGTGGAGACCCGGAGCTGCACCCGCTCGGCCTTTATTGAAGCTCAAAAAAAAGATCTCGGGGGCGGCCACAGAGGTCTTCTCCAAAGCGGTGGGATTGGGGGGTGGGGGGTTGGAGATGTGTCCTCCTCCCCTTTTATTTACCGGGGTTCTTCTGGATTTGACGTTGGGTGAACTTCATGGGCAACCCTTCGTGGACCACCATGCAGGTGTAGATGTCTCCTCGCAACCAGTTGGCCTTGAGGACCGTCATCTTGCTGTAGATGAAGAAGGTGGAGGTGGCGGTGGGACCTTCTCTGAGGGGCGGAGTGGTGACGTAGTCCTCCGTCGGGACGTTCTGGTGGTTCTTCAACCATTGGACCTCCACGTTCTCCGGTTGGAAAGCCCGAACCAAACAGGTGAGGGTCACCTCCGAGTGGGACATCTCCTCGGGGTGGGGGGGGAAGAGGAAGATGAGGGGTGGGGTGACCTTGCCTAGAAGAAAGCCAAGAGGTTGGACCGTAAATGGTGGTGGTGGACCATCAGTGGGGACAGAGGACCATCAATGGGGACGGAGGACCATCAATGGGGACGATGGTCCATAAATGGTGATGGTGGACCATCAATGGGGAGAGAGGACCATCAATGGTGATGGTGGACCATCAATGGGGACAGAGGACCCTAAAAGGGGACGGTGGACCATCAGTGGGGATGGTGGACCATCAATGGTGATGGTGGACCATAAATGGGGATGGTGGACCATCAATGGGGAGAGAGGACCCTAAAAGGGGATGGTGGACCCTAAATGGTGATGGTGGACCATCAACGGTGATGGTGGACCATCAATGGGGACAGAGGACCATCAATGGGGACAGAGGACCATCAATGGTGATGGTGGACCATAAATGGGGATGGTGGACCATCAATGGGGAGAGAGGACCATAAATGGTGATGGTGGACCATCAATGGGCAGAGAGGACCCTAAATGGTGATGGTGGACCATCAATGGTGACGGTGGACCATCAATGGGAAGAGAGGACCCTAAACGGGGACGGTGGACCTTCCCGGAGGTGGGTTTGGAGGAGAAGACAACTCACCGGTACGTCTGGAGATGCTCTTGTTGAGGGGCACCTGGAGGTCGGAGTGTTTGACCGTACAGGTGAAACGTTCTCCATTTTCCCAGTCTTGGGTGGAGATGCTCAAGGTACTGGTGGCCGTGAAGGTCCCGTTGAACTGCTCCCGGAGGTCCAAGAGGTCCGGGTGGAGGACCCCCGGTTTCTCCTTGACCCACGAGAGTTGGAAGCCCGAGTCGCTGGGGAGGTTGGTGGCCAAACAACGGACCTTGGGGTGACGGGTGATGTAGAGGTCGGCCACCGCCGGCGGGAGGACGTAGAGACGGATGTTGTTGACGTTGAGGTTCTCCAGACCTGAGGGGGAGAAGGTCACGGGGGTGGTGGCCAAGGGACCTTCTCCAGAACCAGCAGCAGATGGTTCTACTACCTTCTCCCACTGGTGCCGCCACCACGGTGCTGGGATCTTCTCCAGTGCCACCACCATGACCACATGACCTTCTCCAGTGCCACCACTGTGACCATGAGACCTTCTCCCATGGTGGGACCCATCGTGGTCATGAGACCTTCTCCAGTGGTACCACCACCATGACCGCACGACCTTCTCCAGTGCCACCACCATGACCACGTGACCTTCTCCAGTGCCACCACCATCACCATGAGACCTTCTCCCATGGTGGGACCCTTCATGGTCATGAGACCTTCTCCAGTGGTGCCACCACCATGACCGCATGACCTTCTCCAGTGCCACCACCGTGACCGTGAGACCTTCTCCCATGGTGGGACCCATCGTGGTCGTCCCACCATCTCCCCTGGTGCCACCACCATGACAATATGACCTTCTCCAGTGCCACCACCATGACCATGAGACCTTCTCCCCAGGTGACACCACCATGGTCCTCTGACCTTCTCCCCTGGTGCCACCACCCTGATTTCATGACCTTCTCCAGTGCCACCACCATCACCATGAGACTTTCTCCCATGGTGGGACCCATCGTGGTCCTCCCACCATCTCCCCTGGTGCCACCACCATGACAATATGACCTTCTCCAGTGCCACCACCATGACCACGTGACCTTCTCCAGTGCCACCACCATCACCATGAGACCTTCTCCCCTGGTGGAACCCATCGCGGTCATGAGACCTCCTCCAGTGGCTCCACCACGACCCGTCAGACCTTCTCCCCCGGGTTCCACCACCATGACCACGTGACCTTCTCCAGTGCCACCACCATCACCATGAGACCTTCTCCCATGGTGGGACCCATCGTGGTCCTCCCACCATCTCCACTGGTGCCACCGCCACGATAATATGACCTTCTCCAGTGGCACCACCGTGACCATGAGACCTTCTCCCGGGTTCCACCACCATGACCACGTGACCTCCTCCGTCGGAGTGGGACGGGACCCGCCGTAACCACCAAATCTCCCCTCTCCCCCCTCATTGGTCGCCGCGCTTACGCACGCCCACTCTCATTGGTTGAAGGCAGCTGGAATTTATTATCTACTCTTTAGCCCTATTTCTGCCGAGTCGGCGCTTTCCGCCCCGTCGCTCGGGGACCAGCGGTGGCTTCAGCGTCAACGCGGTGGTCTTCTCCTTCCCCTTGACCTCCGGGACGTGGCCGTCGTCTTCCAAAAAACCTTCCCGCCGTTCCCCCTTTTTGGCTTTTTTTGGGCTTTTTTGGTGGTTTTGGGGTTTTTTTTTTTGGTTTTTTAGAGGTTTTTGGGGGTTTTTTTGGTGTTTTTTGGAGGTTTTTTGGTGGGTTTTGGGGGTTTTTTGGTGGTTTTTTGGAGGTTTTTTGGTGGGTTTTGG
>NW_009647843.1:12974-13384 GCF_000708025.1 Charadrius vociferus
GGTGCCACCTCCACGACCACGTGACCTCTTCTGGTGCCACCTTCTCACCTCCCCCCCTGGTGCCACCACCAACGACCGCTCCACCTTCTCCAGTCCCACCACCACCGACTGTGCCACCTTCTCCAGTCCCACCACCACAACCACGCAACCTTCTCCAGTATCACCACCATGACCACGCTACCTTCTCCCATGGTGCCACCTCCTCCCCTAGTGCCACCACCACGACCATGCCACCTTCTCCCCTGGTGCCACCACCATGACCACGTGACCTTCTCCAGTGCCACCACCATGGTCCTACAACCTTCTACCCCCGTACCACCTCCTCCCCTGGTGCCACCACCATCACCACGTGACCTCTTCTGGTGCCACCTTCTCGCCTTCTCCCCTGGTGTCACCGCCACGACCATACC
>NW_009647843.1:22862-24384 GCF_000708025.1 Charadrius vociferus
CCCACCCGCGGCCCAATCGGACGATTCCCCCATCGGAGGACGGAATCGGTCGACCAATCGCGTTCGTCGTCTACGCGACAACTTCCCGACCCCCCTTTTTTTTTTTTTTGGACTTTTGAAGGGTTTTTCCACCATTCTGAATGACCCTCCACATTGTCACACCCACCGCCCCACGCCCGACCCTGCCTGTGAACATCTCCCCTGGTGCCACCACCATCACCACGTGACCTTCTCCTCCGGTGTTCCCCCGTCCCCGCGTCCTCACCTGGGCAGAAGCGGGCGTGGCCCTGGGCGACCTGGCCGGTGGGGGGATGCGTCACCTGACAGGTGAAGGTCTTCCCTTCCAACCACTCGTGGTGGCTGACGTTGGTGCGACTGCTGACCACGTAGGTGGTGGCCCCTTCTTCCCGCCGCGGTGGCATTTGGGTGACCGGGAAGTCACTGGGGACACCGTCCACCAACCACTGCACCTTCACGGGGGGCGGGGCGAAGCCGGTGACGAGGCAGAGAAGCTCCACCCCTTCCTCCCCCGGTGATGACACCACCGTGGTCCTATGAACTTCTCCACCTGTGCCACCACCACAACCACATGACCTTCTCCTCTGGCGTCACCTCCTCCCCTGACCCCACCTCCTCCCCTGGTGCCACCACCATGACCACGTGACCTCTTCTGGTGCCACCTTCTCACCTCCCCCCCTGGTGCCACCACCAACGACCGCTCCACCTTCTCCAGTCCCACCACCACCGACTGTGCCACCTTCTCCAGTCCCACCACCACAACCACGCAACCTTCTCCAGTATCACCACCATGACCACGCTACCTTCTCCCCGCCGCGGTGCATTTGGGTGACCGGGAAGTCAATGGGGACACCGTCCACCAACCACTGCACCTTCACGGGGGGCGGGGCGAAGCCGGTGACGAGGCAGAGAAGCTCCCCCCCTTCCTCCCCCGCCGAGGGGCTGCAGGAGGTCGAGGAGAGGACCTGGACCTCCGGAGGAACGGCCTGCCCCCCACCTTGGCACTCTGTGGGGCGGAAGGAAGGGGGGAAGAAGGAGTTATGGGGTCAGGAGAAGACCTTCCGTGGTCCAATGGGTTTGGAGAACATCTCAACCCATGGCGGGAGCTATGGGGCCAGGAGAGGACCTTGGAGGAGTTATGGGGCCAGGAGAAGACCTTCCATGGTCCAATGGGTTTGGAGAACATCTCAACCCATGGCGGGAGCTATGGGGCCAGGAGAGGACCTCGGAGGAGTTATGGGGCCAGGAGAAGACCTTCCATGGTCCGAAGGGTCTGGAGGACCTCCTGCCCCATGGCAGGACCTATGGGGCCAGGAGAGGACCTTGGAGGAGTTATGGGGTCAGGAGAAGACCTTCCATGGTCCGATGGGTCTGGAGGACCTCCTGCCCCATGGCAGGACCTATGGGGCCAGGAGAGGACCTTGGAGGAGTTATGGGGCCAGGAGAAGACCTTCCATGGTCCAATGGGTCTGGAGGACCTCCCGCCCTGCCCCGCCCCGCCCAA
>NW_009647843.1:25058-25667 GCF_000708025.1 Charadrius vociferus
ATATCACTGACCCACAGATCGATCCAGACCCACAGATATCCCTGACCCACAGATAGACCCACAGAGGTCTCTGACCCACAGAGGTCCCTGACCCACAGATCCCTGACCCACAGATAGACCCACAGATATCTCTGACCCACATATATCACTGACCCACAGATCGATCCAGACCCACAGATATCCCTGACCCACAGATAGACCCACAGAGGTGGCTGACCCACAGAGGTCCCTGACCCACAGATCCCTGACCCACAGATAGACCCACAGATATCTCTGACCCACATATATCACTGACCCACAGATCGATCCAGACCCACAGATATCCCTGACCCACAGATAGACCCACAGAGGTCTCTGACCCACAGAGGTCCCTGACCCACAGATCGATCCAGACCCACATATATCCCTGACCCACAGATATCCCAAGCACCAAGGGTGTTCCTGCCCCATGGCTGCCCCTGCCCCATAGATATCCCTGCCCCACAGCTCTCCCAGCCCCACAGCTCTCCTCAGCCCCATAGCTTTTCCCAGCCCCACAGCTCTCCCTGCCCCACAGCTTTCCTCTGCCCCACAGCTTCGCCCCACAGCTACCCGTGACCCACAGCTCAC
>NW_009647843.1:26630-29488 GCF_000708025.1 Charadrius vociferus
CTCAGTTCTGGAGGTTTTGGCTCAGTTTTTGGTGCCCTTTTTGGGTCCGTACCCGTCACTTCTTTTTGGGTCCAAACGGGGCGATTTTGGGTCCGTCCCGGAGCCTCTCGATCCCCGACGGCTTTTCGGGCTCAATTACGGAGGTTTTGGGTCCGTCGTGGCTATTTCGGGTCCGTAATAGCGATTTTGGGGAGGTTTTGGGTCCATAATGGACATTTTTGGGTCCATGTGGAGTTTCGGGTCCATAATGAGGATTTTTGGGTCCATTATTGAGTTTTTTTGGTCCATAATGGACATTTTTGAGTCCATGTGGACTTTCGGGTCTATAATGGACATTTTTGGGTCCATGTGGAGTTTCGGGTCCATAATGAGGATTTTTGGGTCCATAATGGGCGGTTTTGGGTCCGCGTTGGAGTTTTGGGTCCATAATGGCCATTTTTGGGTCCATGGGAAGTTTTGGGTCCATAATGAAGATTTTTGGCTCCATAAAAGGCATTTTTGGGTCCATAAAAGGCATTTTTGGGTCCATGGTGACGTTCCAGATCCACAATTGAGATTTTTGGGTCCATAAAAGACATTTTTGGGTCCATAAAAGGCATTTTTGGGTCCACGTTGAGGTTCCAGTTCCATAATTGAGATTTTTGAGTCCATAATTGAGATTTTTGGGTTCATAAAAGGCATTTTTGGGTCCACATTGAAGTTCCAGATCCATAATTGAGATTTTTGACTCCATATTTGAGATTTTTGGGTCCATAAAAGGCATTTTTGGGTCCATAATGAAGTTCCAGATCCACAATTGAGATTTTCGAGTCCATAATTGAGATTTTCGAGTCATAATTGAGATTTTTGGGTTCATAAAAGGCATTTTTGGGTCCACGTTGAAGTTCCAGATCCACAATTGAGATTTTTGGGTCCATAATTGAGATTTTTGGGTCCATAAAAGGCATTTTTGGGTCCACGTTGAAGTTCCAGATCCACAATTGAGATTTTTGGCTCCATAAAAGGCATTTTTGGGTCTATAAAAGGCATTTTTGGGTCCACGTTGACGTTCCAGATCCATCATTGAGATTTTTGGCTCCATAATGAAGATTTTTGGCTCCGTAAAAGGCATTTTTGGGTCCATAAATGGCATTTTTGGGTCCACGTTGACGTTCCAGATCCATCATTGAGATTTTTGGCTCCATAATGAAGATTTTTGGCTCCGTAAAAGGCATTTTTGGGTCCACAAAGGGCATTTTTGGGTCCACGTTGATGCTCCGGATCCGCAGAATTGAGGTTTTTTGGGGTTTTTTTGGGGGTCAGAAGGGCCTTTTTTGGGGCCCTTCGGCCGCTTTTGGTCTTCGCTCTTCAGCCTCGAGCTGGAAAACCAGATGTGCGAAGCCCAAAATACCCAGAAATTTACCCCAAAATAACGCCCCCGGTGGAAAAAGGGGGCGGGGCGGCCCCTCCCCCGCCCTCCCCCCGATTCGGGTGAAATTCTGCAGAAAACGGTGTCGGCGGGAGGGGGCGGGGCCGCACCCAAATCGGCCTTTTCTGGCCCCGTTTTAGAGCCGCGGAGGGGGGAGGGGGGTTCCCCCCCCCGGGGGCGGTCAATACGGGGGCGATCAATAGCCAATAGCGGCGATCGATGAGGTCGGTCATTAATAGGGTCGTTAATAGGGCCGATAATTAAGGGGATGGATGATTCATGGGATCGAGAATTAACAGGCTCGAAAATTAATGGGGTCAAGAATTAATAGGATCGATAATTAATAGGATCGATGGCCAATAGGATCGATAATTAATAGGATCGATAATTAATAGGATCGATAATTAATAGGATCGATAATTAATAGGATCGATAATTAATAGGATCGATAATTAATAGGATCGATAATTAATAGGATCGATAATTAATAGGATCGATAATTAATAGGATCGATAATTAATAGGATCGATAATTAATAGGATCGATAATTAATAGGATCGATAATTAATAGGATCGATAATTAATAGGATCGATAATTAATAGGATCGATAATTAATAGGATCGATAATTAATAGGATCGATAATTAATAGGATCGATAATTAATAGGATCGATAATTAATAGGATCGATAATTAATAGGATCGATAATTAATAGGATCGATAATTAATAGGATCGATAATTAATAGGATCGATAATTAATAGGATCGATAATTAATAGGATCGATAATTAATAGGATCGATAATTAATAGGATCGATGACCAATAGGATCAATAATTAATAGGCTCGGTAACCTATAGGATCGATAATTAATAGGATCGATGAGCAATAGGATCGATAATTAATAGAATCGATCACCAATAAGATCAATAATTAATAGGATTGATAAGCAATAGGATGGATAAGCAATAGAATCGATAATTAATAGAGTTGATGGCTAATAAGATCAATAATTAATCGGACTGATAAGCAATAGGGTCGATAATTAATAGGATCAATAACTAATAGGATCAATAAGCAATAGGATCGATAATGAATAGGCTCGATGGCCAATACGATCAACAATTAATAGGATCGATTATTAATAGGATCGATAATTAATAGGATCAATAATTAATAGGATCGATGAGCAATAAGATCAAAAATAAATAGGATCGATAATTAATAGGATCAATAATTAATAGGATCGATGAGCAATAAGATCAAAAATAAATAGGATCGATAATTAATAGGATCAATAATTAATAGGATCGATGAGCAATAAGATCAAAAATAAATAGGATCGATAATTAATAGGATCAATAATTAATAGGATCGATGAGCAATAAGATCAAAAATAAATAGGATCGATAATTAATAGGATCAATAATTAATAGGATCGATGAGCAATA
>NW_009647843.1:48811-50009 GCF_000708025.1 Charadrius vociferus
GATCGATAATTAATAGGATCGATAATTAATAGGATCGATAATTAATAGGATCGATAATTAATAGGATCGATAATTAATAGGATCGATAATTAATAGGATCGATGACCAATAGGATCAATAATTAATAGGCTCGGTAACCTATAGGATCGATAATTAATAGGATCGATGAGCAATAGGATCGATAATTAATAGAATCGATCACCAATAAGATCAATAATTAATAGGATTGATAAGCAATAGGATGGATAAGCAATAGAATCGATAATTAATAGAGTTGATGGCTAATAAGATCAATAATTAATCGGACTGATAAGCAATAGGGTCGATAATTAATAGGATCGATAATTAATAGGATCGATGAGCAATAAGATCAAAAATAAATAGGATCGATAATTAATAGGATCGATAAGCAATAGGATTGATAATTAATAGGACTGATAACCAATAGGAGCAATAATTAATAGGATCGATGAGCAATAAGATCAATAATTAATAGGATTGGTAGCCAATAGGATCGATAATTAATAGGATCGATGACCAATCGGATCGATAACCAATCGATCAATAACCAATAGGACCAATAGTCAGTACGACCAACAGCCAATGGATCGATAACCAATTAATCGATAACCAATTAATCACTAATCATTCGATCAATAACCAATTAATCACTATCAATCGATCAATACCCAATCGATCAATACCCAATTAACCGATAACCAATTAATCGATAACCAATTAATCACTAATCAATCAATCAATACCCAATCGATCAATACCCAATTAATCGATAACCAATTAATCAATAACCAATTAATCAATTAATCAATAACCAATTAATCAATTAATCAATAACCAATTAATCAATAAGCAATCGATCATTAACCAATGAATCAATAACCGATCGATCGATACCCAATCGATCGATGGGAATTTGGTGGCCCAAACTGGGAATTTGGTGGTCAAAATCGGAATTTGGTGGCCCGGTCTGGGAATTGGTGGCCCAAACTGGGAAACTGGTGGCCCAAAAGGGGAAATTCATGGCCCCAATTAGAACTTGGTGGCCCAAAGTGGGATTTGCTGGCCCAAACTGGGCTAGCCCAACTCACAGCCCTGCTAGCCACCTCCCCTCCCCTACTAGCCATGCTAGCCCACCTCACAGCCCTGCTAGCCACTTCACCCCACCCAGGAGCCACGC
>NW_009647843.1:51230-51684 GCF_000708025.1 Charadrius vociferus
CCCCTCCAACACCAGCCACTGTAGCCCACCTCACAGCCCTGCTAGCCACCTCCCTTCCCCTACTAGCCACGCCAGCCCACCCCACAGCCCTGCTAGCCACCTCCCTTCCCCTACTAGCCATGCTAGCCCACCTCACAGCCCTGCTAGCCACCCTCCTTCCCCTACTAGCCATGCTAGCCCACCTCACAGCCCTGCTAGCCACTCTCAACTTTCAGCTCTTCCAGGTAGCCCAGTGCTGCGTTTTGCTAGCCGCACTCAGCTTCGAGGTCTTCTCGTTAGCCCAGATGCTAGCACAGCTCATAGCCCTGCTAGCCACCTACCCTCCCCTACTAGCCATGCTAGCCCACCTCACAGCCCTGCTAGCCACCTCCCTTCCCCTACTAGCCATGCTAGCCCACCTCACAGCCCTGCTAGCCACCTCCCCCTACCAGCCATGCTAGCCCACCTCACAGCC
>NW_009647843.1:51823-62925 GCF_000708025.1 Charadrius vociferus
TCATAGCCCTGCTAGCCACCTCCCCTCCCCTACTAGCCATGCTAGCCCACCTCACAGCCCTGCTAGCCACTCTCAACTTTCAGCTCTTCCAGGTAGCCCAGTGCTGCGTTTTGCTAGCCGCACTCAGCTTCGAGGTCTTCTCGTTAGCCCAGCGTTGAGTTTTGCTAGCCGTGCTCCTCTTAAAGCTCCTCTACGTAGCCCAGCTCTGAGTTTTGGTAGCCACGCTCAGCTCTAAGCTGTTCTAGGTAGCCCAGCTTTGGGTTTTGCTAGCCAAGCTCGGCATTAAGCTCTTCTAGGTAGCCCAGTGCTGGGTTTTGGTAGCCAAGCTCAGCATTGAGCTCTTCTAGGTAAGCCCAGCATCGAGTTTTGCTAGCCACACTCACCATTAAGCCCTTCTTGCTAGCCCAACACTGGGTTTTGGTAGCCAAGCTCAGCCTGAATTGTCTCTAGGTAGCCCAGAGCTGAGTTTTGGTAGCCACGCTCAGCTTTAAGCTCTTCTAAGTAGCCCAGCATTGAGTTTTGGTAGCCACGCTCAGCTTTAAGCTCTTCTAAGTAGCCCAGCATTGAGTTTTGGTAGCCACGCTCAGCTTTAAGCTCTTCTAAGTAGCCCAGCATTGAGTTTTGGTAGCCACGCTCAGCTTTAAGCTCTTCTAAGTAGCCCAGCATTGAGTTTTGGTAGCCACGCTCAGCTTTAAGCTCTTCTAAGTAGCCCAGCATTGAGTTTTGGTAGCCACGCTCAGCTTTAAGCTCTTCTAAGTAGCCCAGCATTGAGTTTTGGTAGCCACGCTCAGCTTTAAGCTCTTCTAAGTAGCCCAGCATTGAGTTTTGGTAGCCACGCTCAGCTTTAAGCTCTTCTAAGTAGCCCAGCATTGAGTTTTGGTAGCCACGCTCAGCTTTAAGCTCTTCTAAGTAGCCCAGCATTGAGTTTTGGTAGCCACGCTCAGCTTTAAGCTCTTCTAAGTAGCCCAGCATTGAGTTTTGGTAGCCACGCTCAGCTTTAAGCTCTTCTAAGTAGCCCAGCATTGAGTTTTGGTAGCCACGCTCAGCTTTAAGCTCTTCTAAGTAGCCCAGCATTGAGTTTTGGTAGCCACGCTCAGCTTTAAGCTCTTCTAAGTAGCCCAGCATTGAGTTTTGGTAGCCACGCTCAGCTTTAAGCTCTTCTAAGTAGCCCAGCATTGAGTTTTGGTAGCCACGCTCAGCTTTAAGCTCTTCTAAGTAGCCCAGCATTGAGTTTTGGTAGCCACGCTCAGCTTTAAGCTCTTCTAAGTAGCCCAGCATTGAGTTTTGGTAGCCACGCTCAGCTTTAAGCTCTTCTAAGTAGCCCAGCATTGAGTTTTGGTAGCCACGCTCAGCTTTAAGCTCTTCTAAGTAGCCCAGCATTGAGTTTTGGTAGCCACGCTCAGCTTTAAGCTCTTCTAAGTAGCCCAGCATTGAGTTTTGGTAGCCACGCTCAGCTTTAAGCTCTTCTAAGTAGCCCAGCATTGAGTTTTGGTAGCCACGCTCAGCTTTAAGCTCTTCTAAGTAGCCCAGCATTGAGTTTTGGTAGCCACGCTCAGCTTTAAGCTCTTCTAAGTAGCCCAGCATTGAGTTTTGGTAGCCACGCTCAGCTTTAAGCTCTTCTAAGTAGCCCAGCATTGAGTTTTGGTAGCCACGCTCAGCTTTAAGCTCTTCTAAGTAGCCCAGCATTGAGTTTTGGTAGCCACGCTCAGCTTTAAGCTCTTCTAAGTAGCCCAGCATTGAGTTTTGGTAGCCACGCTCAGCTTTAAGCTCTTCTAAGTAGCCCAGCATTGAGTTTTGGTAGCCACGCTCAGCTTTAAGCTCTTCTAAGTAGCCCAGCATTGAGTTTTGGTAGCCACGCTCAGCTTTAAGCTCTTCTAAGTAGCCCAGCATTGAGTTTTGGTAGCCACGCTCAGCTTTAAGCTCTTCTAAGTAGCCCAGCATTGAGTTTTGGTAGCCACGCTCAGCTTTAAGCTCTTCTAAGTAGCCCAGCATTGAGTTTTGGTAGCCACGCTCAGCTTTAAGCTCTTCTAAGTAGCCCAGCATTGAGTTTTGGTAGCCACGCTCAGCTTTAAGCTCTTCTAAGTAGCCCAGCATTGAGTTTTGGTAGCCACGCTCAGCTTTAAGCTCTTCTAAGTAGCCCAGCATTGAGTTTTGGTAGCCACGCTCAGCTTTAAGCTCTTCTAAGTAGCCCAGCATTGAGTTTTGGTAGCCACGCTCAGCTTTAAGCTCTTCTAAGTAGCCCAGCATTGAGTTTTGGTAGCCACGCTCAGCTTTAAGCTCTTCTAAGTAGCCCAGCATTGAGTTTTGGTAGCCACGCTCAGCTTTAAGCTCTTCTAAGTAGCCCAGCATTGAGTTTTGGTAGCCACGCTCAGCTTTAAGCTCTTCTAAGTAGCCCAGCATTGAGTTTTGGTAGCCACGCTCAGCTTTAAGCTCTTCTAAGTAGCCCAGCATTGAGTTTTGGTAGCCACGCTCAGCTTTAAGCTCTTCTAAGTAGCCCAGCATTGAGTTTTGGTAGCCACGCTCAGCTTTAAGCTCTTCTAAGTAGCCCAGCATTGAGTTTTGGTAGCCACGCTCAGCTTTAAGCTCTTCTAAGTAGCCCAGCATTGAGTTTTGGTAGCCACGCTCAGCTTTAAGCTCTTCTAAGTAGCCCAGCATTGAGTTTTGGTAGCCACGCTCAGCTTTAAGCTCTTCTAAGTAGCCCAGCATTGAGTTTTGGTAGCCACGCTCAGCTTTAAGCTCTTCTAAGTAGCCCAGCATTGAGTTTTGGTAGCCACGCTCAGCTTTAAGCTCTTCTAAGTAGCCCAGCATTGAGTTTTGGTAGCCACGCTCAGCTTTAAGCTCTTCTAAGTAGCCCAGCATTGAGTTTTGGTAGCCACGCTCAGCTTTAAGCTCTTCTAAGTAGCCCAGCATTGAGTTTTGGTAGCCACGCTCAGCTTTAAGCTCTTCTAAGTAGCCCAGCATTGAGTTTTGGTAGCCACGCTCAGCTTTAAGCTCTTCTAAGTAGCCCAGCATTGAGTTTTGGTAGCCACGCTCAGCTTTAAGCTCTTCTAAGTAGCCCAGCATTGAGTTTTGGTAGCCACGCTCAGCTTTAAGCTCTTCTAAGTAGCCCAGCATTGAGTTTTGGTAGCCACGCTCAGCTTTAAGCTCTTCTAAGTAGCCCAGCATTGAGTTTTGGTAGCCACGCTCAGCTTTAAGCTCTTCTAAGTAGCCCAGCATTGAGTTTTGGTAGCCACGCTCAGCTTTAAGCTCTTCTAAGTAGCCCAGCATTGAGTTTTGGTAGCCACGCTCAGCTTTAAGCTCTTCTAAGTAGCCCAGCATTGAGTTTTGGTAGCCACGCTCAGCTTTAAGCTCTTCTAAGTAGCCCAGCATTGAGTTTTGGTAGCCACGCTCAGCTTTAAGCTCTTCTAAGTAGCCCAGCATTGAGTTTTGGTAGCCACGCTCAGCTTTAAGCTCTTCTAAGTAGCCCAGCATTGAGTTTTGGTAGCCACGCTCAGCTTTAAGCTCTTCTAAGTAGCCCAGCATTGAGTTTTGGTAGCCACGCTCAGCTTTAAGCTCTTCTAAGTAGCCCAGCATTGAGTTTTGGTAGCCACGCTCAGCTTTAAGCTCTTCTAAGTAGCCCAGCATTGAGTTTTGGTAGCCACGCTCAGCTTTAAGCTCTTCTAAGTAGCCCAGCATTGAGTTTTGGTAGCCACGCTCAGCTTTAAGCTCTTCTAAGTAGCCCAGCATTGAGTTTTGGTAGCCACGCTCAGCTTTAAGCTCTTCTAAGTAGCCCAGCATTGAGTTTTGGTAGCCACGCTCAGCTTTAAGCTCTTCTAAGTAGCCCAGCATTGAGTTTTGGTAGCCACGCTCAGCTTTAAGCTCTTCTAAGTAGCCCAGCATTGAGTTTTGGTAGCCACGCTCAGGTTTAAGATCTTCTCTAGGTAGCCCAGCGTTGAGTTTTGCTAGCCAAGCTCAGCATTCAGGTCTTCTAGGAAGCCAAGCAGTGCGTTTTGGTAGCCACACTCAGCATTAATGTCTTCTCTAGGGAGCCCAGTGTTGAGTTTTGCTAGCCATGCTCACCTTTAAGCTCTTCTGGGTAGTCCAGCGTTGAGTTTCTGTAGCCAAGCCCAGCTTTAAAGTCATCTAGGTAGCCCAGCATTGTGTTCTGGTAGCCAATCTCAACTTTAATCTCTTCTAGGTAGCCCAGCATTGTGTTTCGGTAGCCAAGCCCAGCATTAAGCTCTTCTAGATAGCCCATTGTTAAGTTTTGCTAGTCAAACTCAGCTTTAAGCTCTTCTAGGCATCCCACCATTGTGTTTTGGTAGCCACACTCAGCATTAAGGTCTTCTCTAGGTAGCCCTGCTTTGAGTTTTGCTAGCCATGCTCAAATATAAGCTCTTCTAAGTAGCCCAGCCTTGAGTTTTGGTAGCCACGCTCAGCTTTAAGCTCTTCTAGGAAGCCCAGTGTTGAGTTTTGGTAGCCAAGCTCAACATTAAGCTCTTCTAAGTAGCCCAGCATTGAGTTTTGGTAGCCACGCTCAGCCTCAGTCTCCCCCGGGGAAGCCCCGGGGCTGAGGTAGCCACGCTTGGCCGCACGCCCGTCGAGGAAAGCCCGACTGCGAGTTTTGGTAGCCACGCTCAGCTTTAAGCACTTCTAGGAAGCCCAGCGCCGACTTCTGCTAGCCAAGCTCAACTTTAAGGTCTTCTAAGTAGCCCAGCATATAGTTTTGGTAGCCAAGCCCAGCTTCGGCTTTCGGTGCCACCACTTTCCCCCTCCCCCCAAACTTCCCCACCCCACCACCCACATCCCGGAGGTCCTCCAACTGGGCCACCGACCACTCAACTGCGGCCACCGAACGGCCACGTCGCCCTCCCGAAAAAAAAACCAACCAACCAACCAACCGGACTTCTTCTCCTCTCCAGAGTCCAACGCCAACCCCACGGTCTACCCCCTGGTCCCCTGTCGTCCCTGCGAGGAGAAGGTGACCTTGGGTTGCTTAGTCAGCGATTTCTTCCCCGAACCGGCCACCCTCACCTGGATCTCCAACGTGGCCGGCGAGGTGGAGACCTTCCCCACCATCCGGAGCGGCAACAGTTACTACAGCTTCAGCTCCCAGTACACCGTCCCCGCCGCCGTGGTGGACGACAACAAATTCCAGTGCAAGGTGGACCACGGCCCCTCCTTCAGCGTCATCAAGGAGGTCCCAGGTGAGAAGGGCGACGGGGAGGGGCTCGCGGCGGTGCGTGACGTCACCGTGGACACCTGGACGGGGTTGGCCTTGCTCCCGGCCTTGAGTGACGTCATGGTGGACATCTAGATGGGTTGGTGGTGGACATCTAGATGGGCTGAGGTTGCTCCCAGCCTTGAGTGACGTCATGGTGGACATCTAGATGGGTTGGTGGTGGACATCTAGATGGGCTGAGGTTGCTCCCAGCCTTGAGTGACGTCATGGTGGACATCTAGATGGGTTGGTGGTGGACATCTAGGTGGGTTGGAGATGGGTTGGTGGTGGACCTCTAGGTGGGTTGGCCTTGCTCCCGGTCCTGCACGACATCTTGGTGGACATCTAGATGGGTTGGTGGTGGACCTCTAGGTGGGTTGGCCTTGCTCCCGGTCCTGCACGACATCTTGGTGGACATCTAGATGGGTTGGTGGTGGACCTCTAGGTGGGTTGGCCTTGCTCCCGGTCCTGCACGACATCTTGGTGGACATCTAGATGGGTTGGTGGTGGACCTCTAGGTGGGTTGGCCTTGCTCCCGGTCCTGCACGACATCTTGGTGGACATCTAGATGGGTTGGTGGTGGACATCTGGATGGGTTGGCCTTGCTCCCAGCCTTGAGTGACGTCATGGTGGACACCTGGATGGGCTGAGGTTGCTCCCAGCCTTGTGTGACGTCTTGGTGGACACCAAGATGGGTTGGTGGTGGACATCTAGATGTGTTAGCCTGGCTCCTAGCCTTAAGTGACGTCTTGGTGGACATCTAGATGGGTTGTCCTTGCTCCCAGCCTTCCATGATGGCTCGGTGGACACCAAGATGGGTGGGCGGTGGACATCTAGATGGGTTATCCTGGATCCCAGCCTTCCATGATGGCTTGGTGGACACCTAGATGGATTGGTGGTGGACATCTAGGTGGGTTGGCCTTGCTCCCAGCCTTGAGTGATGCCATGGTGGACACCTAGATGGGTTGGTGGTGGACATCTAGGTGGGTTGGCCTTGCTCCCAGCCTTGAGTGATGCCATGGTGGACACCTAGATGGGTTGGTGGTGGACATCTAGATGGGTTTTCCCTGCTCCCAGCCTTGCACCACATCTTGGTCAACTCTTCTCCATGATGTCCCCGTTCCACAGCCATGTGCAGAGATCCCCCCGCAACGGTGAAGCTCTTGGCCGACCCCAACAAGTACTCCGAGGAAGTCCTCCTGATGTGCCTCGTCGAGGGGGAGACCGCTGGTGATGCTCAGGTGGAATGGTTGATGAACCACGAGGCGGCGGACCTCAACCAAGTGGACTCCACCTGCGAGAAGTGCTCCCAGGACAAGGTCACCTTCACCAGCCAGGTCAACGTCAGCCGGCAGAGCTGGGACCACGGGGCTGAGTTCTCCTGCAAGGTGACCCACCCGTCGGTGAAGGACCCAAATGTCTTCAACATCAGCACCTTCTGCGCAGGTGAGGCCCTCTGGTCTCCTGGAGGTCACAGATGGGTGGAAGATGGAGAAGGTTGGAGGGTTGGTGGAAGTACGTAGAGATGGAGGGGTTGGTGGCCCCACCGGATGGGTGGATGGTGGAAGTATATGGAGATACGGGGGTTGGTGGACCCACCAGAGGGGTGGACGATGGAAGTATATGGAGATACGGAGGTTGGTGGACCCACCAGAGGGGTGGATGATGGTTGGATGGATGGATGGTGGAAGTATATGGAGATACGGGGGTTGGTGGACCCACCAGATGGATGGATGGTGGAAGTATATGGAGATACGAAGGTTGGTGGACCCACCAGATGGGCGGATGATGGTTGGATGGATGGATGGTGGAAGTATATGGAGATACGGGGGTTGGTGGACCCACCAGATGGGCGGATGATGGTTGGATGGATGGATGGTGGAAGTATATGGAGATACAGGGGTTGGTGGACCCACCAGATGGGTGGATGATGGATGATGGTCCTGCCAATTGGACCAGTGGGTTTTTTGTCTTTGGTGGGGGTCCCACCGAAAGGTGGAGGCCCCCCAAATTTTGGCGTCCGCCCAAGATGTCCCCACTCCCACCCCATTCCACCCCCCCAACCCCCTCCACCAGATTGCAAACCGGAGGTGGCCGTCACCCTCCTCCCCCCGTCGCTGGAGGACCTCTACCTCAGCCAGAACGGTAGCGTCACCTGCGTGGCCACCAACGTGAAGACCCCCCAGGAGGTGAAGTTCACCTGGAAGCGGGACACGGGCAGCGCTTTGGATGTCACCTCCGGTTCTCCCCAAAAGTTGGAGAATGGTCTCTACCGCCTCACCAGTACCCTGAAGATCTGCGCCGACGAGTGGAACTCCGGCGAGAAGTTCACCTGCACCGTGAAAATCCCCGAGTTGGAGGAGACCTTCACCAGGGTGGTGAAGAAAGACCTAGGTAGGCGCCACGCCCCTTCTCGCCCGCCCCACGTTGTCCCCGCCTTCCGAATCGGTGACCACCGAGGCGGTGGCCACCGAGGTGGGGGGACAAAGGAGAGGAGAAGGAGAAGCGGGTTGGGGCGGGGAGGAGGACAAGAAGGTGAAGGAGATGGTTGGAAAAGTCCAGTCTACTGGGTTGGTCTACTGGGAGAGTCTACTGGAAGAGGTTAGCCAACTAGAAGGGTCTACTGGAAGAGGTTAGTCAACTGGAAGGGTCTACTGGAAGAGGTTAGCCAACTGGAAGGGTCTGCTGGAAGAGGTATAGCCAACTGGAAGGGTCTAGCTGGAGAGCTTGGGGCTACTGGGAGAGTCAACTGGGCCACCCTGCTGAAAGAGCATCTACTGGATGGAACTTGTCCACTGGAAGGGTCTTCTCTACCAGAGAGGTCAACTGGGAGGGTCTACTGGAAGAGGCTAGTCTACTGGTAGGATCTAGCCAACTGGGAAGGCCAACTGGGCCAGTCTACAGGAGGAAACCAGTCTACTGGTGGGGTCTACCTTACTGGAGAGGTCTAGCTTACTGGGAGGGCCACCTGGGCCAGTCTACAGGAGGAGACCAGTCTACTGGAAGGGTCTAGCTTACTGGGAGAGCCAGCTGGGCTGGAGACCAGTCTACTGGAGAGGTCTAGCCAACTGGGACAGCCAACTTGGCTGGAGACCAGTCTACTGGAGAGGTCTAGCCAACTGGGACAGCCAACTTGGCTGGAGACCAGTCTACTGGAGAGGTCTAGCCAACTGGGAGGGCCAACTGGGCTGGAGACCAGCCTACTGGAAGGGTCTAGCTTACCAGGAGAGCCAACTGGGCTGGAGACCAGTCTACTGGAGAGGTCTAGCCAACTGGGAGGGCCAACTGGGCCAGTCTACGGGAGGAATTCACCCCGCCGGTCGCTCTCCCACCGCTTTTGACCGTTCTCTTCCACCCCACCCCACCTGCAGCAGCCGTCTCTGTGACGCCCCCTTCCGTCTACGTCTTCCCTCCCCCCGCCGAGGAACTGGCCCGGCAAGAGACGGCCACCTTGACCTGTTTGGCTTTGGGTTTCCGTCCTCGGGACATCTTGGTGACCTGGACCCAAGAAGACCGTCCCGTCTCCCCCGAGAGCTTCTCCATCTTTGGCCCTCAAGAAGACGGCGCCACTTACGCCGTCTACAGCAAGTTGAGCGTGCCGGCGACCGCTTGGCAACGGGGCGACTCCTTCGCCTGCGTGGTGGGCCACGACGGCATCCCCATGAAGTTCGTGCAGAAGAACCTGGACAAGAGCATCGGTAAACCCACCGCCGTCAACGTCTCGGTGGTTTTGGCCGACTCCGACGTCACCTGCTACTGAGGGCAGCTGTAATTCCGCATCCCAATAATAATAATAAAAAAAAAAAAGACACCAAAAAACCCCTCAAAAACCAACAAAAAAACCCCCAAAACTGTAATTTCGGCGCCGAAATCGCCCGTGGGAGGGGGTGTGGTGGTGGTCTTCGTGGTGGCACCTCCGTAACTTTCTCCTCCCCTCCCCCCTTCGCCAGCTTAATAGGGATTAAGGGGTGAATTAGGGGGGGGTGGGACCTCTTTGAGGGACCATCTGAGGTGGCTTCACCTCCAGAAGGTCCAGGAGGTGGTGGTGGTGGGGGAGGAGGAAGCTGAGAAGCTCTAGGGGTGGACCTCTCGCCAACCGCCCCTCCCCGCCTGCGGAAGAGGGGAATTCCCCTCAAAACGGCCCTTTCTCCCCCAAAAAAACCCCATCGACCCAACCGGGAGGTTCAAGGAGAAGGAATGCGTTTTTTTCGGGGCTTTTTTTGGCATTTGGAGGGGGGTTTTGGGGAAAAAACGGGAGGAAAAAGGACTTTGCACGGCACGCGGCCCCCAAAGCCTCGGGGTGCCCTCCATCGCAGAAGGGTTTTGGCCAAGAATTGGGTGAAAAATGGGCGAAAATGGGGTTTTTTAACTTCTTTTACCAAAAATCCTCACGGCCACGTTGCTCGCAGCAGAGTTTTGGCCGAGAATTGGGTGGGAAAAGGGTGAAAATGGGGTTTTTTAACTTCTTTTACCCAAAATCCTCATGGCCACGTTGTTCGTAGCATGTTTTTGGCCCAGAATTGGGTGGAAAAGGGGTGAAAATGGGTTTTTTTTAGCTGCACACACCAAAAATCCTCACGGCCACGTTGCTCACAGCAGAGTTTTGGCCAAGAATTGGGTGGGAAAAGGGTGAAAATGGGTTTTTTTAGCTGCACACACCAAAAATCCTCATTGTCTCTTGCTTTGCAGTAAGGTTTTGGCCAAAAATTGGGGAGAAAACAGGAGAAAATGGGGTTTTTGCCGCACATACAAAAAAAAATCCCCCGCCCCTTCACTTTGCAGTAGGGTTTTGGGTGAGGATTGGGTGGAAAAAGGGTGAAAATGGGGGTTTTTAGCCACTTGCACCAAAAATCCTCATGGCCACATTGCTCACAGCATATTTCTGGCCCAGAATTGGGTGGAAAAAGGGTGAAAATGGGGTTTTTTAGCCAAACACAGCAAAAAAGTCCCTCATCCCGTCACTTTCCAGTAGAGTTTTGGGTGAGGATTGGGTGGAAAAAGGGAGAAAATGGGTTTTTTTAGCTGCACACACCAAAAATCCTCACGGCCACGTTGCTCACAGCGCGGTTTTGGCTGAGGATTGGGTGGAAAAAGGGTGAAAATGGGTTTTTTTTTAGTTTTTTCCACTAAAAAAATCCTGCACCCCTCCACTTTGCAGTGGGGTTTTGGCTGAGGATTGGGTGGAAAAAGGGTGAAAATGGTTTTTTTTAGCAGCCGACGCCAAAAAAATCCCGCTTCCCTTTGCTTTCCAGCAATATTTTGGCCGAGGATTGGGTTAAAAAAGGGTGAAAATGGGGGGTTTTTTTTGCTGCTTTCGTCAAAACCTTTCACGTCCCGTCCTCAGGGCGGATTTTTGGCCGAGGATCGGGTAGAAAATGGGTGGGAAATGGGTGAAAATGGTGAGTTTTTTTGCTGTGTGCACCAAAAACTCCTCGTGGGATGGGGGGGGGGTTCGGAGAGGGGCCGGGAAGGGCGGGAAGGGGGTCTCCAGCGCCCACCCCCCATCTCACCCCCCTTTTTTATTTTTTTTTCCACGAAGATTCGAGGAATAAAACGAACCGCCGCCCGTTTCCATCGGCTGGGAAAAAAAAAAAAAAAACCCACCCCGTTTTCCCTCGAAATCAGTCCGTTTTCATAGGTGCGTCCTCTCAAATGCCAATCAAATGTCCAAAAAACACCATTTTCCACTGAAATCAGCTCATTTTCCATCAGTATATCACCCCAAATTCCCATCAAGCATCAAAAAACACCATTTTCCCCTAAAAATCAGCCATTTTCCATCGCTCCATCACCCCAAATTCCCATCCAGCATCAAAAAACACCATTTTCCCCTAAATTAATCCCATTTTCCATCGCTCCATCACCCCAAATTCCCATCAAGCATCAAAAAACCACCATTTTC
>NW_009647843.1:64334-65472 GCF_000708025.1 Charadrius vociferus
GCATGGCTACTAAAGGGGGAGAAATGGCCACTCAAAGCCGGGCAAGGCAAGCCAAAGCCAAGCGTGGCTACTAAAGGGCCAGAAATGGCCCCGCAAAGACAGACAAGGCAACCCAAAGACAAGCATGGCTACTAAGAGCCCAGAAATGGCCACCCAAGGACAGATAAGGCAACCTGTGGCCACGCACGGCTACTAAAGGGCCAGAAATGGCCACCTAAGGACAGGCAAGGCAACCTGTGGCCAAACGTGGCTACTAAAGGCCCAGGCAAGGCAACCCAAGGACAGGCAAGGCAACCCAAGCACAGGCAAGGCAAGCCAAAGCCAAGCATGGCTACTAAAGGCCCAAATATGGCCATCCAAGGACTGACAAGGCCACCTGTGGCCAAGCATGGCTACTAAAAGCCCAGAGATGGCCACTCAAGGACAGACAAGGCAACCCAAAGCCAAACATGGCTCCTAAAGGGCCAGACACGGCCACCCAAGCACAGACAAGGCAACCCGTGGCCAAGCTGTGGCCAAGCATGGCTACTAAAGGCCCAGACAAGGCAACCCAAGGCTGGGCAACCCAACCTAAGGTTGGGCAACCCAACTCAAGGTTGGACAACCAGACCAAGAATGGGCAACCAGACCAAGGTTGGACAACCCAACCCAAGGCCGGGCAACCAGACCAAGGATGGGCAACCCCAACCCAAGGCCAGGCAACCAGACCAAGGTTGGACAACCCAACTCAGGGTTGGACAACCAGACCAAGGCTGGCAAGGCTGGGCAACCAGACCAAGGGTGGGCAACCCGATCCAAGAGCAGGCAACCAGACCAAGGTTGGGCAACCCCAACCCAAGGCCGGGCAACCAGACCAAGGTTGGGCAACCCAGCCCAAGGCCGGGCAACCCCAACCTAAGGCCGGGCAACCCGCACCTTCGTTACCTTAATGAAGGTGACGAAGCCGCTGTAGAAGATGAGGAGGAGGAAGAGCACCACGAAGGTGGAGAAGGTGGTCCAGGCACTGCCGTCCTCCTCCGGCTCCAGGTCATCTCCTTCGCCCACCAAGCCGCAAGGCACCGCCCTCAGCCCGCCGCAATCCCAGGGGTCTGTGGGGCAGTGGTGGGACAGCCCTGGTGACACCGTGTCACCCGAATTA
>NW_009647843.1:66087-67178 GCF_000708025.1 Charadrius vociferus
ACCCTTTTTGCCACATTTCAGACCCCTTTTTCCTTATTTCACTCTTTTTGCCACATTTGACACCATTTTTGCCCCACTTCAGACCTTTTTTCCTTATTTCAAACCATTTTTTTGCCACATTTCAGACCCTTTTTACCACATTTCAGACCTTTTTTGGCATTTCAGACCCTTTTTGCCGCATTTCAGACCCTTTTTCCTTATTTCACGCCTTTTTGGCCACATTTCAGATCCTTTTTCCTTATTTCAAACCATTTTTTTTGCCACATTTCAGACCCTTTTTGGCATTTCAGACCCCTTTTTACTTATTTCAGACCCTTTTTGCCGCATTTTATACCCTTTTTGCCACATTTCAGACCCCTTTTTCCTTATTTCACTCTTTTTGCCACATTTGACACCATTTTTGCCCCACTTCAGACCCTTTTTCCTTATTTCATACCAATTTTTTGCCACATTTCAGACCCTTTTTGCCACATTTCAGACCTTTTTTTGGCATTTCAGACCCTTTTTGCCCCATTTCAGAGCCCTTTTTGGCATTTCAGACCCCTTTTTCCTTATTTCACCTCTTTTTTTGCCACATTTGACACCATTTTTGCCCCACTTCAGACCTTTTTTCCTTATTTCAAACCATTTTTTTGCCACATTTCAGACCCTTTTTGGCATTTCAGACCCTTTTTGCCCCATTTCAGACCCCTTTTTGGCATTTCAGACCCCTTTTTGCCCCATTTCAGACCCCTTTTTGGCATTTCAGACCCCTTTTTGGCATTTCAGACCCCTTTTTGGCATTTCAGACCCCTTTTTGCCCCATTTCAGACCCTTTTTCGTTATTTCACCCCTTTTTTGCCCCATTTCAGACCCTTTTTCCTTATTTCATACCAATTTTTGGCCACGTTTCAGACCCTTTTTTCCTTATTTCATACCATTTTTTGCTGCATTTCAGACCCCCTTTTTAAGCATTTTCGCCCCGTTTCCTCCCTTTTTGCCGTATCTCCGGTATTTTCCGCAGCACCGCGTGGCCGTTTTCGCCCCATTCCGAAGCTTTTTTTTTGCCCTTATTTCAAACCTCTTTTTCTTTTCCCCCCCTCCCCACCGTC
>NW_009647843.1:67771-71508 GCF_000708025.1 Charadrius vociferus
GAGGGGGTGGAAGGAGGAGACGGCGGTTCAGGGCGCGTGGAGGAAGGTGGTCCTCAACCCAATGGAGATCCCAGCTCGCGTAGGATGAGAGGAGAACCCCAAAATGACATCAAGGGGGGGTTTCTTGCTGCCCCCCAAGAGGAAATCCTGGTGGTGGTGGGCTGGGGAAGGTGGTCCTCAACCCAACGGAGATCCCAACTCGTGTAGGACCAGAGGAGAACCCCAAAATGACATCAAAGCGGGGTTTGCTTCCACCCCCCAAGAGGAAATCCTGGTGGTGGTGGGCTGGGGAAGGTGGTCCTCAACCCAACGGAGATCCCAACTCGTGTAGGACCAGAGGAGAACCCCAAAATGGCACCAAGGGGGGGTTCTTGCTGCCCCCCAAGAAGAAATCGTGGCGTTTCATGACGAAGCTCTCCTCCCCACCACCTCCTCCGCCTCCTTTGACCCCAAAATGAAGGCCGCGGCGTCCCTTACCGGCGGCTTCGCCGACGTGCCGCGGTTCCTTCAGGGTGGGGTGGTGCACCACGCAAACGTAGTCCTTCCCCTCCTCCCCCACCTCCAAGCGCAGGACGCTGAGGACGGAGAAGACCTCCCGGCCGGTGACGGGTCCCATTTTGGTACGGGCTTGGAGGTCTCTGCCCCCCGTCCACTGGAGGACGATGTCTCGGGGGGAGAAGTCGGTGACGTCGCAGAGGAGGAGGTCCCCTTGGGTGGCCCCGCCGGGGACACGGGTCACCGTCACATTCGGGGGCTTCTGGAGGTTGGCTGGGGTGGGAGAGGGGGGACACACCCTGAGCTGCAGGCCCAGGTGGGACCCCATATGGACCTGGTGACCCCATATGGACCTGGGAGACCCTATAGGGCCCTGGTGACTCCATGTGGGCCTGGGAGACCCTATAGGGCCCTGGTGACCCCATATGGACCCCATATGGACCTGGGAGACCCTATAGGGCCCTGGTGACTCCATGTGGGCCTGGGAGACCCTATAGGGCCCTGATGACCCCATATGGACCTGGAGACCCCATATGGACCCAGGAGACCCTATATGGCCCTGGTGGCCCCATACAGACCTGGAGACCCCATACGGACCTGGGAGACCCCATACGGACCTGGGAGACCCCATATGGACCTGATGACCCCATATGGACCTGGAGACCCTATAGGGCCCTGGTGACCCCAGAGATAGAGCCCTATACAGCCCCATATGGCCCCATATGGTCCCATAGAGTCCCATATGGTCCTATAGACCCCATAGAGCCCCATAGGGTCCCCTCTACTCACGGCCGGGCCCCAGGTGGACCTCCTTGGTGACGTTGCGGTGGCAGGGGACAGTGGCGTGGCAGTGCAGGTGGCGGCCGCCCAACCACTCCTCCAGGGTGACGGGGCGGGCGAGGAGAAGACCCTGGGTGCCGTTGGGGTGGCGGAGGAGGTCCCTCCCCATCTGCCCCACCCGGTCATCGTCCCAGGTGAGGGTGGCACCTTCTAGGTGCCACCCCAGGAGAAGACAGGTGACGGAGGCGGTGGCACCGGCCACGAGGTCGGCGTAGGAGGGTTGGGTGAGGTAGAGCTGGGGTGGGACGGGGGCGCCCACGCAGGCTGCAAGGCGGGGGAGAAGGTCCACCGTGGGGCACTGCTGGTGGCTCCCCATCCATCCATCCATCCATCCATCGTGTCTGGTGTCCATCCATCCCACCATCCATCCCACCATCCATCTGGTTTCTCCTCATCCATCCATCTCTGGTGGCTCTCCATCCATCCTTCTATCCATCCGGTATCTCCTCATCCATCCATCCATGTCTGGTGTCTCTCCATCCATTCATCCATCCATCCATCCCACCATCCATCTGGTTTCTCCTCATCCATCCATCTCTGGTGTCTCCCCATCCAACCATCCATCCATGTCTGGTGTCTCTTCATTCATCTATCCCACCATCCATCCATCCAACCATCTGGTATCTCCTCATCCATCCACCTCTGGTGGCTCTCCATCCATCCATCCATCCATCCATCCATCCATCCATCCATCCATCCATCCATCCATCCAGTATCTCCTCATCCATCCATCTCTGGTGGCTCTCCATCCATCCATCCATCCATCCATCCATCCAACCATCCATCTGGTTTCTCCTCATCCATCCATCTCTGGTGTCTCCCCATCCAACCATCCATCCATGTCTGGTGTCTCTTCATTCATCTATCCCACCATCCATCCATCCAACCATCTGGTATCTCCTCATCCATCCATCTCTGGTGGCTCTCCATCCATCCATCCATCCATCCATCCCTCCATCCAGTATCTCCTCATCCATCCATCTCTGGTGGCTCTCCATCCATCCATCCATCCAGTATCTCCTCATCCATCCATCTCTGGTGGCTCTCCATCCATCCATCCATCCATCCATCCATCCATCCATCCATCCAGTCATCCATCCATCCAGTATCTCCTCATCCATCCATCTCTGGTGGCTCTCCATCCATCCATCCATCCATCCATCCATCCATCCATCCATCCAGTATCTCCTCATCCATCCATCTCTGGTGGCTCTCCATCCATCCATCCAGTATCTCCTCATCCATCCATCTCTGGTGGCTCTCCATCCAACCATCCATCCGCCTGCTATCTCCTCAGCCATCCACCCATGTCTGGTGGCTCTCCATCCATCCATCCATCCATCCACCCACCCCACCATCCTTTCTTCCGCCCCACCACCCCCCCTTACCCGTGCACTTGCTGCTGTTGCGCGTCACCGCCCCTCCACCCGTCGCCCGCGACACTCTGCAGGTGTAGACGTCCCCTTTGTCCCAACTCTCCCGTCCGATCTTCAACTGACTCCTCGCCCCGGTCTTCTCCTTCCCGACGGTGGGAGACATCTCCTTCCCGTTCAACAACCAGGACACCTTCACCTGCTCCGCCGTGGGGCTCCAGACGCCGCAGAGGAGCTCCAACTCCACCTCATCATCTCCACACCGGGGTTCCACCAGGAAGACGCGTTCCTCCACCGCCGTCACCCCAACCGGCGCCTCCATCGGCTTACAATCTACGGGATGGAGGGCCACCACGATGTCACCCCCCTCACCCCAAATCCAACCCGTCCCACCACCCCCTGACCATCTCCTACCGTCCTTGGGCAACTGCAAGGAGTTGAGATTGGAAGGTCCATGGCTCACGTGGCACTGGGGGGGTCGGTCGCCGCTGGTGATGTTGACGGTTCTGCTGCTCACGTAGACGTTCTCCTTGGCCAACTGCACGGTAGCCAAAGCCACGGGGTTGGCGGCCACGGCGACGCTGGTGCCCGCCGGCGACACCCACTGGACGGTGGGGTCGGTGGTGGGGATGTTGGTCACCAAACAGACCAAAACGGTGGCACCGGTTGCTTGCTGGCAACAAGGAGCCACCAGGAAGGCGATGGGAGTCGTGTTTTTCTCTGCTGTGGATAAAGGGGAGGGATGGGGTGGGACTGGAGGACAACCACCCCACATACCCCTCCCAAAAAAAAGCCTGAGGAGCAGGTGGCCCCCCAAAAAACATCTCCAAGGAGTTCCCAACCCATCATACCCTCCCAAAAAAATCTCCAAGGAGCTTTGACCCACCAAAAAACATCTCCAAGAAGCACCCAACCCATTGCGTCCCCCCCCAAACATCTCCTAGGAGCATGGGGCACCCCAAAAAAGGTCTCCAAGGAGCACCCAACCCATCGTGCCCCCCAAAAATATCTCCTAGGAGGACGTGGCCG
>NW_009647844.1:0-484 GCF_000708025.1 Charadrius vociferus
CTATGCCCCTCTATGGGACACACAGACGTCATGCAAGAACTTCTCCATGGCCAATGACCACAGAGTCTTGGCTTCTGCCAGGGCTGCATGAACTGGCAGCCCCCACCAGGAGTGACTTTGTTTCCCTCTTTTGACTCATTAAAGTTCTGCTGCATTCAAGCCTGGCCTCCGTGTGCTCCTTCCCCCTGTGGACACTGCCCAGGCTGCCAAAGGAGAAAGGGGTTGCTCTGGGGTGGAAGGGACTGAGAGCACAAGGCCACCCTCCTCCATTCACAGAGGAGTGGGAGGCTGGAACAGCCTTCAGGGGCTGCTTTTTTGAGCACTATCCATTGGAGCTGAGGCAGATATCCCAGGTTGTTCTGCTGCAAGAGACCATATGGTGTTCCCCTGATGTGTCTCTGCCCACAAATGCCCAGAAAGGCAGGAGGCCCCGAGGGGTCATCAGCCCCATGAGGTTTTGAGGAATAGTGTTCCTCTTGCTATG
>NW_009647845.1:0-247 GCF_000708025.1 Charadrius vociferus
AAGCTTTAGTTGCTACAGCATTATTAATAGAGGAAGTTAGGAAAATTACCTTTAGTGCTCCTTTAAAAGTGTATACTCCACATAATGTCAGAAGTGTTTTGCAACAGAAAGCGGAAAAATGGTTAACGGATAGCCGGATCCTAAAGTATGAAGCAATACTAATAGACTCCCCTGACTTAGAATTGAGGGTGACCTCTGCTCAGAGTCCAGCACAATTTTTGTTTGGAGAACCATCGGAGAAATTACA
>NW_009647845.1:626-1411 GCF_000708025.1 Charadrius vociferus
AAGGGCATTAAGACAACCAAAGGAGTTAGCAGTGGTACACGTGAAAGGACACCAAAAGGGATAAGATTACCGAATCAGAGGGAATAATTTAGCAGATAAAGAAGCCCAGGAAGCAGCTCTAAGGACTCAGGTCGCTAAAATTAATGTAGCACAAACAAAAGAAGACACCAGCAAAGACAGACAAGAGGAAGGAGAAAAGAAGTTGACCCCTGAGGAACGAACAAGATTGGAGAAAATAGGAGAAACAGCTGTAAGAACTGCCGAGAAAGGATGTCATGAGTCATGAGTAAAAGGCCCAGTGTGTCATGAGTAAAAGGCCCAGTGTCATGAGTAAAAGGCCCAGTGAAGGAGCGGAAAATAACATCTGAACCCGGAGAAAATAAGCTAATCATCAGACGAACTTGAAGAGGCCTTCATCAAAGAGCATAAGCTAAGTTGCTGTGGGAATTTCATTGTGGCTACTCCTATAGAATTAGTAGACAGGGAGATTTCTGGGTGGATAACTACTAGGGAAGACAATTTATCAGTAACAGGGATCATTCAAGTATTATCCCCTAGGGATAACAATAGGCTCTCTACAGGGTACACCAGATTTTTGGAACATAGCATACAAATTGGGAAAAAGCTAACCTTTAATCTCATCTGGTTAGTCAGAAGAAAAGACCACCCCTTTAAGATTAAAGAAGAGGGCAAGACCGGAGAGGGAACCAGTGGTGCGGCTTGAAAGGTCTGCCAAGGGCTGCAACCCCTTCGGGCTGTGACCGCCGATCACTATGGCTCTGACC
>NW_009647846.1:0-18096 GCF_000708025.1 Charadrius vociferus
GCATTCTGTCTTTGCATCAAATAAAGGGAGGATGTTGTGCTGCAGGAGGGGGTTGGATATTGCTCTGTTTTGCTTCACCGCAGTGTCTTGTCCTGACTTTTCAACTCTGCTGAATAATTTCATTCATTTCTGATTTGTGTAAACACTGTGGACAAAAGTTATTTTCTGAGACACAGCAGCTTTCTGATTCCTCTGTGGCTGCCGTGTGGTTTTATAGCAGACATTTCAAAAGACGGGCACTCAGATCTCACTGGATAAAAATGAAAGAAGGTTTGTGTGCTGATTTGAACAACCTGAATGAAACGGCACTGCAGCCCTGAGCACGGGCTGTCTGCGCTCGCTCCCGTTTGACAACTGGTTTGGGTAGACAGTGCTCAATGTCTTTTGTAACTCAAATTGACTTATGTGTATGAAGGAGCATATTCAGGAGCCTAACATAAAAATAAAGCTGATTAAATGAAACACCGCAGCCCACTCACTCCTTCATTGTGTAACAGTACACATAGACGTGAAGCTTGATTGCCAGGGATGCTCAAGGGGTACTTAGAGCAGCTGTAAAATTGCCTGAGCTTGTCATTGATGCTGTTGGGAACAAACAACCTCCTAGTTCACGTCTGGGCAGTCTGGAGGTGGCTGAAGAATGAGCCAACAGCTCAGGCGGTTGATCTGTGGGCAAATTTTGGTGCTTGATTCTATCCCTGCCCCCTCCGACACAGGGCGCACCTGGGTCTCTCCTGCTGCACGCCTCGTGAGGGCTGGTAGGTAAACCCAATGGTCATCCATAGACTAATTTTGGTGTAAGACAGGTTTGTGATCCTACAGCAGGATAAAGAGGATTTACCAAGAATGGAAAAGTTAGCATTTAGCTAATTAATTTAGCTAATTATCCCAAACCATGACATTAGGACAAGGAAATTATTTTATGGAGTTCTCACCGGGCATACAACATAGGGATATTTCTATTTTTTCTTAGACAAGCTGTTGAATTCATTGCTCAGAACATCCTGATGGAAGGCAGGCAGGTTGTCACACTGCTCTCCCTAGAAAGGATCTGTTATGAGTTTTATGACTGTTTTTCTCCTTGAAGCAGCCGTTTTGTTAATATTGCTGACATAAATACTTCTGGTATTCTCGCTTGGTGTAGCATAAGCATTTCCTAACAGGACAGTAACAGGTTCCTACAAGAAGGAATTTGCAATGACCACCGCCCGTGTTGGGAACACCTCATGTCCCTTCTCCTCTATTTGCTCAGGAGAATTGTGCAGGCAGTGGGGAGTAATTAGGATTGATTTCTGCTGTCTCGGTCGCACACATGGATTGTCCTATAATTGAGAGAGATTTCACTGGTAGAATTGAGCTGATTAGCCTGAACAAAGTAATGTTGCATCCACATGCATCCTGCCTTCATGTAATTATAATTGTTGGTCTTCCAAGAACAACTGAGAGGAGAACACTGCGAACTAAAGGACTCTATAGATGTGTAGTAGGAGACAGTTCCTTCTCCAAAGGGCTTCCAGTCTAAATGGAAAATCAAAAGGTAAGAACAGCAAGAGCGAAAGAAGGAGGTGAAGTAGTTTGCTGAGATTATATGGCAGGACAGTGACTGCACTGGGTAGAACAAAAATGCCCACAGTCTCTGGTCCTGCATTTTATCCACTGTATTGCATCCAATGTCTTTTCAAGCCAATGTGTTACAGGCACCTTTTAATTATTTTTTTTTTTTTTAAATATATTCTATGCCTTTAAAAGCAAAAATAAATCTACTGGCTTGTAAAGGGGACTGAAAGGATGTAACACACTATTGCAGGTGTCTCCATCCCTGCATGATGTCACCTCTGTTTTAAAATTAGCAAATTGTAAGTGGATACATAATGGAAGCCTACTCATACAAGCACATGGACACAAAAATTGTTATTTATTTGCAATTTGCTGCTTAGGAAGATGCTAGCAAAGCTCTTTTTTCCCCTGAACAGTGCTGTCCCTCATCAGTCCTGGGCAGGTGAAATCCCATTGCAAACCTCCTTAAAAGAAAGATTATTTTTTTTTGTTCTTCATGATTTATGGAGGTATTTGAAAGGTTTACTGAAAAAGGAGCTCTGCCATCCTACATTTACATAAGCTCCTTATGTCAGACAATACCTTTGTTTGTTCCTGAATACACCATGTATTTTTCCTCCATGTTTAAATATGGATTCACATTTAGGGATGATAAGGGGTTTGAAATTAAGTGGTTTCTGAGTTAACTGCAGCACCTTCTTTCAATTAGGCATTCAGACATTATGATAATCCCTATTTTGAAGACTATTCCACTATGTAAATGAAAGATTATAAGCAAGAATGCCCAAGAACAGCACCTCTCCCCTACCCAATCAACGACTTATCCTCTGAATATTTTCATGTAACACCTTTCGACCTACTTGGATCTGGTTCTGCCTTTACCTCATTAAGTCTCCCAAATGTTGCACACTGATAAAATCAGTGCCCAGAAAATTTTCAAACAGTTGTTTTTTAGGTAAAATGTTTCTGTCCTCATCAGTACCTGGGGTACAATATTCAGTCTGATGAACTGTTAGAGCAAGCTATTTAATGAGCAGCTGAAGAAATGGTATATGGTTCGCTGAGGACATTTTTATTTTATCAGTATTTTCTGGAAAATGCTCACATGGACTTTACACTAAATAGAAAAAGGGTTTCACGTGCAACACTAGTTTGTGTATCTGTTTTGGTTTTAGTCCAATTAATAAAGGAAAAAATGTATATTTGTTAGAAAATACTACCTAGTACTCATGGCCTTGTAGAGCCCTGTGGAAGGGAATAATGCCCTTTATCATCTTGTCTTTCTCCTTTGCCAAGTTCTTTCTTTTCTGCATTCAAATCGCTTTAGCTGGTGCAGCTGTAAACTAGAGGCTGTTGTTGCATCTACTGACCGGCAGCGCATGAGGCTGTAGGTGTTGGATACTGACACACTGCCCTGAAGTAGAAAAAAAACCCAGTAAATACATGATACGTGTTCATGTTGAAGAGACTTCCTCATGGAAACTGAGGGTGAGTTTGTGTGAGGAAGACCTGAGGAGGCAGCACGAGCCGTGGGGAGGGGATGAGACTCTGCTCTCTTCCAGGTCTCACTGACCTGCTGAGCGGTGGCATGTCCCCCGGCATCTGCTGCACATTGACAGTGGGACATTTCTTCCGTGTCCTTCAGGCACAGGTCACTTTGTGCAATCAGTGAAACAAACAGCTATGAAATTATAAAACACCGCACGTTAATAAAACACCTCCTCATCTTGCACACAGTTCTGCTTTCCCAGTCCATGGTACTTTTTCTCAATACCTATTTCATGTCAGCTTCATTTGTTTTAATTCATTCCAATACTCCAAAACAGCAGCAGCTGAAACACCGATTTCTCCAATTAGTGCAATCTTGCTCCTGCATGATAATCTTTTCTCCAAGCTTCTGCCTGCTCCGAGAAGTGCGCTTTCAGGAGAGCTGATCCTTCAGTTTAGTTCAGACTAACTTTTAGGATCAAATACTGATGGAAAAATATGATGTGATTTCCTTTTCAGATGGAGGCAATAAGGTAGGGACTGACTGTATAATACCAGATTTCACCATTTCTGTACTGAAATTCAAGGTCTGATATACTATTAGGTGATAAAAAGCTGTCTATGCATCACAAGCTTTTGTTCTGTCATTTGTACTGTAGTATCGTAATGCTTTTCCTGAGATTTCAGTAGTTATAGTAATGTTCTTCACTGATCACACCAAATCTTTATGTCTTCTCAGGAATGAGAACACTGCTGAAGGAAAGAGCTTGTGTATCCTGTAGGCAAGGACAGAAGAAGTTGGCAGCATCTAATTTTTGTGAAGTAAAGGTCTTCTCTATGTTTTCTTTTGTGTCCACAAGATCCCTCTGTCACTCACATCTACACTAAAGATCTGACACACATGGGTTAATTTATTTGGGTACCCCCTCCAATGACCATAGCCTGAACTGCAAGCCTGTGCCTCCTGTTTTTGAGATTCCTTACACAAGCAGTCCCTTCCACAAGACCTACAGGTAGGAAAGGGTTCTGGTCTTATTCACATTTGGCAGTGCAGAGAAAGACAAATCTTGCCTTGAAGAAACCAGCTTCAGATCAAAAGAGCTTATTTTAGCCAAAAATCTGGGATCATTTCATGGACCTGAACATACGGTTATGGTATTTCCAAAAGCAAATGATACCAGCTGTGTGTCACTGCAGAATCATTCGTTTGACTGGACAGCCTTGGCATGGTGAAGGACCTCAGGTCTTTGCTTATGTTCCTTCTCTCACAGTGCATGAGGTTTGCTGATTTGAATTTGGAGATTATCATAGACACCAGTAAATAAATAGCAGTATCTAGTGTCAATCTACTATCAGTAGACCATACTGGTGGTTCCACTGCTATGGAGGAGCTCGTGATGCTATGGCACCAGGAGAGGGCACCAGAAGCCCTGACTCTATTCTAGTGTGCCCCAGGACTGGAAGTGGACGGGAGGAAGTTGCCTACAATGCAACTGTTCTCTTCTGGACTCGTTCCTTTGTTCCCAGGTTCAGTAATACCCCATGGTCTAGCTTGGAAAGACAGGGTTTTTTACCTTCGAGAGCTTGCAGTGCCCTTTGTGAGTTAAATTTTTCTACAGGCAATACTGAATGGACAAATATTCATATAGAGAATGACATTCAGAGCTGGCATTAACTGGTACATTGATTAGCAGCTTTAGCAAAGAGCTGAAGATATAATTGGGAGAGTGAACTGCAGACAATCTCACTTTTACTACAAAGGTGTGAGGTTCATTAGTGAAACAGTGTTGGAGAATTTGTCTTTCCTCTTTCATCCTGTGGAGACTGTGTGAATTGGCTTGTGATGGTTTTGTTCTGCGCTTAAATATTGCTGTCTGATTTACAGACTCTGAATAGTCTTAGGCAGATTGTGCAGCTGAATAAATAGAGAGTGAGCTGCGAGTGAACCAAGCGTGCTCGGGGGAGCAGCAGAAAGGAGCTTTCTTCCATTGACAGCCTGCAGAGAAGGTGGGATAGAAAGCCCGCGGAGGGACTCGTCATCTCTTTTGACCTTTTTGGAATCAGACACATTTCCCTGGCATGATCACACGAGTGCATGCATCTAGCAGCTGCCTCTTGCAAGTTCATTCTTGAAGGAAGTAATTGAGTCTCTCGGAGAAAACTGTCTTGGCTCACAGGCTGAGAGCATCAGATCGACTAAACAAAGGACTGTAGGTCCAAAAAAACAGTCTGGTTTGCCAAGCAAGGAATTAGAGGCAGTGGTTTGGATGATGCATGTTATCCCAGATGAAATAGCACACTTGGAATGATTATCTCCAGCCTTAAAGCATCAAGAGTTGCTGAATTATCTCAGGTGTCAGACCTCCTCCGATCTCCAAATCACCTCTGGTATCCTGGCATGGTTTTATATCTTCAGCTCTTTGCTCCTGCAATTTCAGGTTGGATACAGCTTTGAAATTAATTGGAGAAACACAAGGAACCTCTTAATGAAGTTTGCACCACTTGCAATTGCTTCTGGGTGTAATCAGGTGTCTCCTTAGGTAAAACCTTTGGCATTCAGCACAGTGATGCTGCACATGCCTACAGGTGGTTACAGAAATTCACACCAAGTTTTCTTATGGACATTGCCATCCTTGAAATGCCTTCATGTTAGAGCTTTGACTATCTGTGTTTTTTTTAATATATATGTAAAATAATATCCACATCTTTATTCAGCTTTGGAACTACACATAGTGATCCCCTATCTACCCGCTCTCATTGCGCATCCAGGATTCAGAACCTCAGCAGCCCTTCAACAGGCTGTTTCCATAACAACAGAAGAGAAAAAAGCCAGAGAAGTAGTCTGTAGCTGCCTGCGAGGCTGGTCGGTGTGGCCTCCGGAGGTCCATCAGGTCTTCTGAACCCCACAGCTTTCCCCAAGCTCGGAGGAGACCCCAGAGACTTCCCTTCTTCCCCAGGCTGAAATGTCCTCTGAAGAGAGAAAACAGTCCCTCAGCTCCCCTGAAGGAAACATACTCTGTTATCATCTGAACTGAAACGGGAACCCCAGCTCTGCAATGCAGATCCACCCCATCACACAAGAGGCTAATGCCTTTCCGCTCTATCTTTTAACTGACAGTTAATTTTTATCCGTTATCCTTTTGCTGTGCATCCTCTTTCACCCCATCTCCCACGGGCACTAACAGGCTTAATTGCCCTGAGCAGACTCACCAGGACCTTTGCTCTCACACCTTCTCCCTAAGGACCCAGGAGCCACATTTAAGCTCAGCCCTGGGTACCCAGTAGGTGTTTGGGACATGGCGCCGCTGTGTTTGTGCCCTGCTCCATTTCCCATGGACCTGTCTCACGGACCGGTGAGCCCTGGGCCTGTGCTATGGGCACCCTGAGGATGGTCACCCTCTGGGTAGCCATGTCCAGTCTTGTCCTTGACCCCATCACTTGCTGGTCCAGATTGAACCTTCTGGATGCCCCAGGCCTGACCCACCATCTCACCCTGGACCTGTCCTAGGGCCTGTCCCTACCCCCAGCCCCACCTGGCTGCGGTGGGACCGCATGATGTTGGCCCAGGAGCTCTCCCCACTGGCACTCACCCATCATCCACCCCTGCCCTGCTGCTGTTTTACCCTTTTTCTCTCCAAACTCCTCTTCATTTTTATTTTTTTTCCACTTCAAGAGAGTCCTCCCCCTCCTGTCCCCCGAGTTCCCCTCTGTTAGAGGAAATAGTCCAAAACAGTCATTATAATGCTACAGTATGAAAGGATGAAAAAACTTTGTGTTTTTTAAAAAAAATGCAAAAAGAACATTAGTCTTTGAAGTATACGTCCCTATTGCCAAAATTACATTAAAATGTCATTACATTGTCATTGTTTGTGCCATTCTTTGTCTAAGTCCTGCCTTTTTGAATGTTATCTCAGGAGTGTGCACACAGCCTAATATAACACTGAACTCGTAGTCATTACTGCAATAGAAATAATGATAAATTATTCTGTGAGCAAAACAAATCTTGTGCCAATTCAATAGCAAAAGTTGTTTCTCACGCAGCTTTAATTTAAGGCATTATTATCCTTCTGTCCTGATGCAGAAGTGACTTGTTCATTTAATGAGAAGGGGTCTCATTCTGATCACATTTGCTCCTGTTTCACAGAGGTGTCGCTCCATCGCTCATTGACTTTACTCCTGATTTATACCAGCAGTCAAAATGTGCTCTTCTCTTACTCTGTTGTCATTTTTTTAATTAATTCCAGCTTGTCTTTGCCCTTTTTGGGATCCATAACTCCAGCAGGCATAAGTGAGAGCACTTATACAGTACAGGTGAAAAGGCGGCTGCCAATTAAAGCCCCGTTATTCATTGTCATTCCTACAGGAGATAGAGACAACACCGTTAGAGCAATCCATCTTATCCACTCGTTGGGTCACAGTCCAAGCCACTAACCTCATCAGTGTAAACACCCGTAAGCCTTCCTTATCCTCTTCATCGCAGTTTAAGCCATATTTTACTTTCTCTTGCCTTTTGGTGGTTTGCCCGCTGAACTCGCAACGTGAATTTCTCCATTGCCTTGCACAACTTCTCACGCTGACTTTCCAGCTGAGAAATACTTTGGTCAACCCGCAGAGCTAGCGGAAATTTGTGGCTTCTCACTTTCCCACCTAATAACCTTATCTTCTTTGGGGGACCAGAGCAGCATTTTCTGGGAAACACATAGGCGAAGTTGCCCTTGTTGTGAAGGGTAATATGTTTAGGATAAAGATTCACTGGACATCTTGAAGGATAAATGCTTGCCATAAATTCATACCATAGGGAAAATATGTTATTTCATCTATACCATTGTCTGTTATCAGTATTATATTGATGCCATTTATAATGACCTAACATAAACCGCAGCATATGCTAAAGAGACAGCATTTCATATTTAAGACTATTCCATTTTTAAACTACATTAGTTAATTAATGTGTTAGTAAGCATAATAGATGCCCACAGGGGTTATCTGGTATACTTGACTTTCCTACAGAGGTATTTAAAATCAGCCTTGGCTGAGCGGTCTGTGGCCAGATCTACATCAGCTGTGGCTTAAAAGAGGCTTTGTCAGCACAGGGCTCGTCACAGTATTCAAGACACTCTGGAGATCCACAGCCATAAATACACTGCTGCTTGCTCAGTAATTTAAGTTCAAATAGCATCTTTTGATGAGAAAATCTGAGTTTCACACAGCAATACAAATATTTCTTACTGTTTTTTTCCCCGGTGAAGCACAAAGCTGCATGAACCAGGGACAGCATTCACACCTTCAGCTATTGCTCTGAAGATTTCGGTGATTTTTTTTTTTTTATTTGAAGACATGATCTTTTTTAGATTTTAATATCTCTCGGCTGCTCTTGACAAATACAACTTGCCAGCCTGTTTTACATTTCAACGTAGAACTTTAAAAGTGCTCAACCGTTTATGGTAAGTCAATACCGTCTTTTCTTTAAATATATAATCAGATCTAAAATGTGGCTAGCTTTTTAACTTTGTAGAGATTTTTAACCAGCACTATCAATATTTAAATTAGCAGTCTAATATTATTAAACAGCAAATCATTCTCTTGTGCATCTCCTGGGCTATATGCAATAAGCACAATCCACACATCACTGTTGGACACAGGAGGACAGCCATCGCGGGCTGTTCGAAATTGTGAGATAAGGACCGCACAGCAACGCATCCCATCTATCCACTGGAGGATGAATTTACATCTCCAGTCCAGGCACTCTAAGAAGGTGACACGTAAGACCCCAAATCTTCCCGACTCATTCGTCTTTCAGTTCCTTTTTTGAGAGTGGGGACTCGGAGATTTGCCAGAGCGCATTGGTAACAGGATAAATTAAATTCCACAGCGTCCTTTCGCCCATCTGGAAACAGCAATTCTGGCTGTTTCCCATTGACCTCACAAGATTAATTGGCACTTGATAGCCTTTATATTCTAATTTTCCACTCAAGGGCCCCGTTATATTTCGACCGCTGTGCCTGAAGAAATGCATCTTCATGTAGAATTAAAACTTTTATGAGTGCAAAAACTCAGATCAGAGGAAGTTGCACCTATTTTGAACTCTTCTTTTGTCTTTCCATCCCTGCTTACTCCTGCCTTGGTTAGACAGGTTATTTTATAAGGATTTCCTTTTTTTAATGGCTTGTGTTAAGTTTTTTTTGGCTTTACTTTCACTGCAGTTGTGTTGTTTAACATCCCTCTATTTTCAGTCAGCCCAATCTCTTGGCAATATGGGTGGAGAACAAAATCATCCATTTTCAACAAATGCCTAAGATTGTACCTACTGATTATTGCAAGAAAAGAAAATACAGTCCCTTCTACAAATTAGAGGATAAATTAACAAATGAATCCAGCAGACAACTATACAGGCTGGAATGAGATGTAGTCACATAGGAAGAAGTAAAATTTGAAACAGTTTTGTGGGGTTTTTTGTGGTTTGAAAGAAAATGGTAACTTTTCCCTTCCTGCTCCCTCTATCAAGAAAGCGTGTAAGCCTTTCAATGGATTTCAGGGCATCATGGATGGTGCAGGGGAAGGGTCCCCATATAAATGTTCAGGTGTTCACAACTTGGACAGAGGATTGAATACAGCTTTCTAGAAACAATTCCTTTTAGAAAAGCTCCTTTTGTACATTGGTGATTACTGTCATCATGGCAAAATGATGCCTGACTTGCATTCCTCTCCAGAGTTTGAATGTTGGCATGGGGATTTCTTTCTTCAGTGGTTGTATAAGGGATGTGTGCGACTCCTCGAGTGTGGAATACATCCTAAGCTGTGTTCATGGACCTCGTAAGAGGTCGATTTTGTCAGCCGCCAGTGAATACTTTGCAGAGAATTTATGCCCAAATGTAGATGTATTGGCTTTTGCTATTTTTTTAATCATTATGCCTTTGTGATATAAGTGCTTTTAACTCCTGAATGAGGCAAGACACTTCAAAAATATACTTTCTGTTGTGCTTTTCACTGCTTTAGTACGTTCGACAGAGTCACTGCCAGAGAAACACATGTGAGCCCAGCAAAAAAGCAGATGGCAGAAGGACTGAGAAAGCAGTTTCAACGAAGTTGAAATTTGGGAGCTGTTAGAGATGACAGATATATTTAGAAAAGTATATAGTATAAATTTTTAGTTGATGGAAAGTGTCACAGCTATATCAACTATCTATAGTTGATATCAACTATCTATTGTTGATATAGTTGATATATCTATATCAGCTCAGCTTGAACTTGAAGTGAAACTATGATAGTTCTATACCATTAAATCGGTGTGTAACATAGCACACCCGCATGAATCTAAATACAGGTGAATTTCACAGCATTTTTTCTCTGTCATCATTTCCCCTCAGTGCTGGATTTAATGTCTACCCAAACTACTATGCACAGAGTAGGAGGATGACAGAGTAGAGAAATCCTGCGTAGTCTGCTGCAGCTGGAGTGGCTTCACAGCTAGATGGGTCTCAAAAACAGTTTCTTTTTGCTGACAGGATTAATGGGTTTCTTTTGAGGTCATCTTCACAGCCTCAGTTCATTGTCCTCTTGGCCTGGTTAGTTGTGCTTTTGTCACTGCTGGGCATCAGCACGGGCTGCAGTACAACCATTGTGGTCAACTAACATGAATTTCTTATATTATACCTTCCTGATTTGATCTTTTTTTCTTGAACTGAAAAGTATTTTTAAGAAAAATATGTAGTCTTTGCGTTAGAATGGCCCATTGTGAGTAATTTACCACAACTAGGAACACTTTGCCAAAGGGCTAATTAAACTCACTCTTTAGGAAAAACAAAATAAATCAGTTTTCTCATCTGCCACTCATTAGATCTTGTTATACTTTGTCAGCTGGATAGAGGAGCCCTCCATTACAAAATACTTATTCCCTCTGGAACCACAGACTGGGATCTAATCACCTCTTCACGTGCTGCTGGATGAGTCCACGTTGCTCACTCTGAGATGTACTTTCCAACACTGCAGTTGCGTGCCTGACTCCTTTCTGAATCCTAACAAGTACTTTGCTGTCCATCCTGAGCTGCAGATGGCAGAACTAGGCACTTGAATTCCAAAATACATACTAGCACGACATACAAAAGCCATAGAGACTTTTTCTACCTACTTAATATCCTCTGCTCATACAGCTGTGGATTTTGTAGCCCTCCAAACAGATAAGGTTCACCCTATGGTTCTGAAATCCTTCTCAGACTTATGTCCCACTCAGAGTAGAGGTTCTCCAAAGGGATCCTAGTTCTATAACTTGCATTCCTTGTTCCCCATTGCATTTACGGGCTCTTCTAAAAAAGGGTACTCTTTGCTTACAGCCAGCTCACTAAATGGTCAAGGTCACCCTGCACCATGGACCTCCATTTACTGTTAGTTTTGATTTGAAAGTTTTGGAAGTATTTATCCTTTTAGTTTAGATACTGGGGAAAAAAAAAAAAAAAAGCTAAGCATTGCCTGCACAGTCTACTGAAACTATTCGGGTATATTTTCATACCTTACAAGTATAATTCTGACCGTTTTGGTAATCCCCAGACTTTAAAGGGAGTCCTTAGTTTCATTCTTGTAAGAATGTAATTTTTTACTTATACTCATCACATGATGAGTTGTAATATTTCCAGTATTTAATATCTGATGCTTATTTCTAATAAAATGTCCTGGGTTTCCATAGCATCAATTTACATGTATACTTTTAAATGTAAATATATATATATGTATAAGGTTGAAGCATAAGACAGAAATATGCTCTTTTTTACAGAGTGTTTTCCCAATTATTGTATCTGATATTCACAGTACTATTTTTTCTCTCCTTGAATGTCATGTCTGAAGGACACTGAAGAGGGATAAATCATTTATGCACTCTGTTACATGAGAGTTGCCAATATTTTTAAAAGAAGTCTTATGTTGCTGATCAAACTATTGCTTCCCTGCTCACATTAATAATTTTGTATAACTGCCATAGCTTGACTGTACAAAAAAATGTTTTAATATACAGTTATTTGTCTGCTATTTTTTCCCAAGCCTTCTATTCTTCATATAACTTTGTTTGTCTGGTAGAATTTAAAAGCAGTTTGAAATGTAATTGGAAAATGTGTATCATACCATGTAGCATTTAGAAGCAAAGTGTCTGGACCGAAATTGCTGATGCAGGTGACCTATTGAACACCCTGCAACCCACCAGCCAGAATAAATTGGTGAAGGAACGCAGGGAGCACCACATGGTTCAGCAGCAACCCATCATGGGTTTTGTTTTTGATTTGGACTTTAATGTAGGTTATTTTAATAAAATCAGTTCACTAGATGGATGTAAAAAATGAAAGAATACAAGTGACAGCATTAGCCAAGACCACTGTTTGTCCCTGTCTTAGGAGATCAGTGTCATTTCTTCTTTCCTCATGAAAACCAAATGAAGCCCTCAGTAATCACCTCGTTCACCTGTCTGCAGAACTCGGGAGGGGGGGGCCTGGTAATTCTGAATTGGCTGTTTACGTTCACAACTGTGGCTGCTCGGTTTCAAGGGCAGCTACAATAATTCTGTAAATGTTACCTGTTATTATAATCCAAGCAGGGTTGACTCTCAGTGGAAAAAATGTGCACAAACCATTTCTTTACATACTTGGGGTTTATTTTTGTACAGGGGACTATAGAAAATCAGATTGTGTTATACCAACGTAGGGTTTGGGCAGTAGATATCTTGCGCAAATTATGCCGGTTGGCCTTGAGAGAAAGCAAAGTGAGAGCATTTTATTCAGTAGTTGGTGAGCGATAGGTCTCATCGACATCACTGAATACATTGTGACTGCGTTCATGGGTTATCCAGGCAAAGGCTTCGTTCTTCGTACCCCACCTCCACACTGGGCAAGAATAAGAACAACCACGGGGAACTTGTTGCTGACGTTTTGTCCAGTGACTAGCAGTTATTGTTCAGGAAATAGAAAATCTTTATTCCTAGGCCTCTTTAATCTTTTCCACAAACGAATGAGATCAATGCCATTGTCCGATGTGAGTCACGATTCCATTTCTCTAAATATTGTGGCTTGCTCTTTCTGGGCTTTGTGCCAGTTCTGCGCAGAGACCAAAGACACATTTTCAGATGGCATTTTTTGTGAGTATGGTGCTTGCTTTTCTTTGTAAACGCACTTGTCCCACTGTGTGGTGGATGACTGGGTGTGCGTTGGTCTGCTATTCAGGCACAGCCTCTCCGTTTCACTTACAGTTTTGTAGCTTCATCCCAGAAAACAACTGGGCAGACGACCAAAGTAGAAGGTGTCTACGGTGGAGTGGCCAACTAGGCTTGACATGGGAGATCTCTGCTTTCAATACATGTACTTGAAAACTGTGCTAAGGAGTTCTGCTTTGAAGTCCTGTATCTGGGAATGTCACTGATGTGCAGTGCAAGAAAAAAACCCAAACTAACCCAAACCTAAAACCTGGAATGATAAAGGTCTCACTTCACAGTCAATGACATCAGATATGACAAATTACAAAGATACGTTACGTTACGTTACGTTTTCATTCATGAAGAAGCTTTCTGGACAGGTTCTAGGATATTTAGTGAATGCTTAAAGGTCTATTGTGGCACCACTGGAGCTCAAGCCTTCCTTCCACAAATGCTGTAACAAAGATGAGGCGCAGTTTTGCCCCAGGTTGGGTCCACTGAACCTTTGATTAATTTCTGTTTGATGCAATATGTTCTATAGAGCTCAATTTCTATCTGTCCTGGAGCAGAGTGCAAACTTGTGTGGAGCTTTCTGGTACAGCTGGAAATGTAAGCTAAATCCCCACCTCCAGGCTGAGCGCTCTCATCTCTAGCCGTGCCTGGTTTTTTGATGGAGACACATAGGTGTCTTCGAAAGCAAGTTCTTACAAGCTGGCCATAGGAGATGCATGGGTGACTTGATACTCTATGCATTGGTTGTTTTCCATCTTGATCTTTGGATCTGAACCCAATTATAGAGGAGCTCACTTGCCTAAATTAGGTCTTTAAGATTCCTTGTGAGATTCCTGCTCCTCAGTTTTGTGGGGTGGTTTCGTTTTTGGTTTTGGTGGGGTCTTTTGTTTGTTTTTTAAATCTAGACCTTACTGCTTTCCTTCAAAAGGACTTGAGGAAACTAAATGGAAAATAAGAACCAAATTTTTCACTGAATTTGATCCTAAATCTATTAGTGTTTGCAATACAGATAGGCAGCTCACTGTATTTTGGTGTCGTATTTGTTATTACGGATTAGATCAATTGTCTAGCTACAGTAGCAAACACTCCCCTTGTAATGCACTTAGTCAGTTGTGAAATCATGTACTCAGTGGTGGGAAAAAAAGAAAAACCTCCATAGCCCCTTGAAGCAATCAATTTATGCCCTGAAGCATGAGATTTGATTACCGTTGTTATTATCTTAGCTTGCATAGTTACAAATGTTATTAGCAGTCATAAAATTATCCAGCCTTTAAAAAATTATATTAAGAAAAAAATCCCAACATTTCACTCCAGGTTCTTCAAAGCCTAAATTCCTGGGATTGATTCGCACTGGGAAAAGTGGTAGTTCCTTTAATTCATTTAAAATTTGCTGTCCTTTGATCACGTGAAGTTTTCCTGCCTTCTCAGTATGAAGGAATAGATTAGCATTTTCTAGCACGTCTGTAGCTTCTCTGCTCTGGTCAAGACCCATCTAACTTTCAACATTTCAAAGCTAAACATTGATGATCTGTACTCAGCTACATGTTTAATAAGCCATTAGCGAGACACGCATCACTCTCTATCTCATCTTTACAGCTAAAATCTTTCCCAGTGAGCTCAAAGTTTCTAATGCAGCTTTGTGCTTCTCAATATACAGCTCAGCTGGAATAATTTAAATATTCTAAAAATCCCAAAGTTAATGAAAACACTGTGAAATGTTGCAGCAGGCCATAATTTCCAAAGCAAATTTTGACATGGAAAAAATGTTAATTGGCAGGATGTCAATTATTTTAACCATTTGCTTTGTCCAGGACAAAAGTTTCCCAGAAACTGATCCTTAAAAAAAAAAAAAAATTTTTATATATATATATATATAAGGAAAAATTGTGGCTCTGGATATTCAAGTACATTCACATTTTTGTATATCTACTTATTAAAAAAATTACATCATCTTTATTAATGAGCTGTGGTGGTGGGATATGTGCTGGCAATTACAAGCAAAATGAATTTTCTCTGAAGAAAATCTGGCCAATCTGTTCTTTTGTCCCAAGTATTTTGTGTATCTTACACGGCCTTTAGGGTAAGACTGGAACTCTTCTGAGCCCCGCATCGGGCTCTGGGACTAATTTTGAAATGCTAGGTGTTTCTGGAGGGAGTACATTCAGGGAATCAGGTAATAAGTTAAAGTTGCAATAGGCACAAACAAACCCTCTATTCTTTCTGATTTCTTTAGACAATTCCTGAGATAAATATTCTGAGGGTTTTTTTTCTCACACTTGATCTAAGACAATATTATGTGTTTAATGTGTATTTTAAAGACGTGATCAGTACTAGCTTAGAGAGATTTAATGAAATTTTCCAATGTTTCTAGCAATGTTGTGCTCTCATTCTCGCATCAAGTAGCGGGTTTGATGAAAAGGCTCCTTCATTTTCAGGAGGAAATCCCCAAATAAAGAGCAGTTCTGTGGAGACACAGACAGGACCAAACTGTGCTTCTCTGTCTTTAGTTTTGTTCTGTGCAGACTTAAGTGCTATGACATTTGCCCTGTTTCATTACCCAGTGAAATCTGAAGCACAATGGATTATGTCTATTTACACTTTACTTAAGGCAAACGCTAGTCTTGGAAATAGATGTGATTAGTGCCGTGTCATCTTACGATCATGAACACATTCTATTTTGGAAGTGTGGAGCAGCTTTTGGTAAGCTGACGTACATCGACTTTTCCATCAGCTGGCTTTCTAGTGGAAGAAAGACTATCTGCAGTGAAAAAATAAAACCATTTAATAGTTTCTGTATTACAAGCCCAGACCTGAAAACGTGAGAAGATCTTGGGGAAATCATGTTGCCAGAGAGGACCTAAAAGTTGGGCCAGCTGGGCAGGGAAAAGCAAGTTTAAGCTGTCGCTGTGTTTTGCAAGCCCAGCTTCTTTCCGTGCGCGGCGTGGCGTATCTGGGTAGTGGATGTGGCAGCGTAGGTACGTACGGGCAGCGTAGGAAGTTGACTTTGGCAGCAGTCCTGCCTCAAACAGTCACTGGAGGTAATGAAATTGTTGTCTCGCTGTGTCAGAGCCCTGCAGAAATCAACCTGGAAACTTCTGGTGCTGCTGTGGCATCCCGGGAGGTGGGTAGTAGGGGCCAGCGGTGGGGAAGAGTCATTGCGCACGTTTTTCATCCTCTTGGCAATGGCAGGAGGGGCAATGCCAGCTCCCCCCAGCTCTCCAGCCAGCTCTGTTATCTCCGCTCCCAGACGAGCAGACACAGCTTCCCACCCTTGGCGTCTTCGGGGTTTGCCAACCCTTCAGTAAATCTCCAGTCATCGCTGGATTTTGACTTGATCTCCGATGGCCATGTTTATACTGGGTGAAATGGCTTTTCAATACATTGGCAGCCCTGACCCGCTCAAGACATTCCTCTACAGCTGTCTCCTCTTCCATTTATATTCAGAGGTTTCCGCTGTGCGGGGGCACAGTCCTGTTGCTTAGCTGTTGGTTGCTTTGGAAAGCAATGTGCTGTAAATATAGCATTTTACTGTCTTTGGACGAAACACTAAGTCAATTCAGGATTTGGCTATGAGAGCGGGATTCAAAGGGGAAACTCCTGTCCCATTATGTGTGCTCTGGGCTGGGCCTCCGCTGCACAGAAGTCCCCAACGTCAGAGCTTTCGAAGCAAGCGCAGCACACTTTCCTTACATGATAGAAGCTTCTCTCCACACGTTTGGTGAGAAGTTTGGCATTTATATTGGCGCAAGTTGACTTAAGCGTAGTTTAAAATGAAAATTATATCTATGAATTGCCGACTTTGCATGACTAAAATATCAAGCATAATATTGCATTTGCTTTATTAACATGGAAACAAGTATATTAAATTATTCTACCATTTTCCCTACTATTTTTCAGATTTTTTTCTTTTACTAGGATCTTTAGTTTATAATACCTTCCTTTAAATTTAATTAATTACTTCCTGTCCAGAAAGTAAGCTCACCTACCTAGATCTGCTGGAGACAAACAACGAGAGTTTGTCCAGTACATCAACAAAGTCTGATTGCTACTGTCCAAAAAATCTTTAACCCAAATGATAATAATCCCCATGAGTGCTAACTGCGATTCGGTAGGGTGGTTTTATGGTTTAATGTCCGTGAATGTTTCTTTATGATTATTGTTCATGGCATTAGACAAAGCTCAGAGAAAAGAAAAACACCCAAAGGTCAGCAGTGAGACAGAAAATTGTCTGAGAAGTCCGAGTCCTCATGAAAATGATTATGTCTGACCTTCGCCACCTCCACACAGTGTCGCTGGATGGAGTGCTTAGGACAATGACTGGCAGATTTATGACGACTGTCTTCACCAATTACTTAAAAATTTAGCCCGTTCCACAAAAGGATTACAGAAATAAACCACACAGACAAAAAGTCCAAGTGTTCAAGCGCGCATATGAACCTGATCTGGTTTTGTGGTCATGTGTGCTGTAGAGCACATGCATCAAAAATTAAGCAGAGGGGCGTTTGCAAAAAATGAGGAAAAGAGAGGTTTGAATTTATAAACCATTAGATGTTGCAAGGATGAATGTACGGGTTGTTCGCAGGGGATAGCACGGAGGCGGACGGGGTGAGGAGGACCATCCCCATATGAGGTTTTCCGATTCCTCATCCTTTCCTCTGAAGAGAAATGACACTTCTGCACCCCGAGAGAGGGGTGAAACAGGACAGAAGTGGGGGGGATCGCTCGATTCCCCGGCAGTGCCTGTTCCATCCTTGACCAGATTTTGGCGGCCACCACCACCACGACGAAGCCAGAGCCGCAGAGGGTCTTTGCCGGTGGGAAGTCCCGTCCGTCGTCCGTCCCGTCCGTCCCCCGCCCCGGGCGGGAGGCGG
>NW_009647846.1:19150-84327 GCF_000708025.1 Charadrius vociferus
TGGTTTAGGTGGGTTCAAGTTCGCAAGTGTGGATGGCGTGCATCTGTGGCAAACACTTGTTTCTTCTTTCCTTTCTTTTTAATGATTTTGGAGAGTATTTTATTTATTTTATTTTATTTTTCCTGCAATACTTAAATAATTGCAAATGGCCCCATTTCCCCCACCCCACCCTCTTCTTTTTTTTTTTTTTTTTTTTTTTAAAAGGGGAAGTGATGTGATTGCGTTGCACTCCAGGAGAGCTGTAAGAATCTTTAAACCTCAGTGTCGGGTGCTGTGTGTTATTAATTCGTGTCACACGGTCAGAGCATCAGTGGTCTCAGTTAGGTTTAGCTTTTCCGAATGCAGGGAGATTCTGTTTTCTAATAGTCGGACACAGTAAACGTAAATAGACTTTTCATCTCTCATTTCTATGGCTAATGTTACTTTCCTTCTTATTTTGGGGTAGAAAGAAGGTAAACTATGATATGTTGGATAGCATACAGGTATTCAACCGTAACTCAACAGATAGCAAGCAAGTAAATTCATTCTCGGCTCTACATGGGAATAGTTTTGCTTGAAATGTGTTTTGGAAAATTTCACCAGAGACTTGACAGGTGGTATTTTTGTTTGATTGTCAAGGGTTTATTTGATGCGACTGAGTTAAATATGTGTTGTGTAGCTTTCCCAAATACAGTTCCACAAGCAATAAATAGTAAATATTATGAGTTTAGTAGCAGGTCTGAGTCAAGGAAATGGGTGAAAAACCTGCATTTTAAAATGAATATGTAATTTTTGCCCTTTGGTGACCACACATGTGACAATCCCTTGTTGGAGCTGTGCACGAGATCCTTTGCCCGTTGCTTCCCGTGATCCTCTGCTTGGCTTTTACTGACGTGAAGTATTGGAATGCACAACTACTGCTGTGTTAACACTTTTCTGTTGCTTAAAAGTAATGAACTTTCTTTGTCTCTCAAAAAAAAAAAAAACAAAAAAACAAACCCAAACCAGACAAACACACACCAAGAACTACCTCTCCCAGTGGATCACTAAAAAATTAGAAAATTCTTGTTAGCCAGTTTCTGTGGTCTATACTTAGGCCGAGCATCTGCTGTCAGTGGAGACTGGCTTACAGAAGAACTACAAGACCAGACTATGTTACATTAAAATAGGGCACTAAAGATAAGATACCAAGGTTTGCAGGAGGTAATGAAGTTCCTTCAGGAATATTGCACAACATACATGAAAGTATCATTAGATATCTTTATTAAAAAACCCCTGTCAGCAATCTGAGGGTTTTGCCATGTGCACCACACAGCTTTTAAAACTTTGTTCTCTAAACTCTTTCAATTTATTATTGATTTTTATCAAAATAGGAATGAAATGAATTCTGAATATGAGGCCAAAATAAAGAGACTGTTCTTCGGCTATATACGCTTTGATTACGTTTAGCTCGCTCTCAGTGGGAGTGAATGTAATTATTATGGACATTTAGTATGTGTTCCTTCAGTAATTGAACTTAATGAATGAAAATATAACATTCCACTTCTTTATCTCAAGAAACTCAGCAGATAAGCTTTCATTTAGATGAAAAACTATGCTATGCACAACATGTACATGTACCTCAAGTGGCTTGGATTGTAGCCATCTTGTTTACCAATGAAAATACACTTTATCACTTATGTTTGGAAGGAAAAATGAGAAAAAGGTATCCGTACATTTCATAAAACGATGTTGTGGACAGTTGCTTCTGTGATAAGGAAGGATCCTCTCCTTTCCCCAGTGGGAGAGGACAGGGACTACTTTAAACACTACTAATTAGTTCAGTTTATCTTGCATGTGTTACAATGCTGTAGTTAGTTAATTATAGCTTTTCCCATTAGCAGTATGTTAAGAATAATGAATTAACATATCACACAGATCAAAAGAACATCTACAAAGTTTATCTTGGAGGAAAGAAAGTGTTATTGTGCGGCAGGAAGTCCCCGTGGCTTTCCCAAGGCGGAGATTTGTTGGAATTCCTGAGCTGGTGCTTCGGAGCCTGATGAATGACTTGAATTGATCACAAACAAGTGACACTGGAGCTCTCGGTTGCTTAGCAACCCACCAAGATGCCGCAATTTCTTTTAGTGTATTTGTCCAGTAAAGTAGAAATTCTGTTTTGTTAAAGATCAGTTTGTTTTTGCTAGTGCAAAGCCCACCTTGTAACAACTATAGAATATGTACAATTAAAAATGATGCCTCAGTATGGAGTCTGGGGAGCAGCACGGGTGTGAAAAAAAGAGCAGGAATCTTAATTGTAAACCACGTTCTGGTGGTGATGTGCTCAGTGTTTTCTAATAAGTTTCAATTGTCCTTTCTCAGTTAGACTTCTCTTCCAAAACCGAAATCATTAGTGGGACAAGTCAGTCTTAACAAAGACAGTCATCTGCCAAATACTTTGGGAGCAGTTCCCCTCATGCTGTCTGGAGATGTGAGACCCTGCAAGGTCTCGTGGCGTTACCCCACACTTCTTTGTGAGTAAATGAAATGCAACATGGAACGTGCGGTTTGATCGTTGCCCGAATTACGTGGGGGCACTCTGGCCCACCCTATAACCTATGTGGCTGGAGATCGCTGCTGCCTTGTCCTCATAGCAGGCGCTGACTTCTTAACAGCTATATTTTGTGGAGGGAAATAACAGATTCAGTACTCGGAGCAGAAGGAAGATAAATGGCACCGTGGTTATATATATATATCCAAAGCACCAGTACTGGCTTTAACTGGGTTGTGGCATCCTGCATACAGTTCATATATGCTGAGTTATGTTTCTGTGTTGGTGAAGCCGTTATTGTCACCCTTGGGCCCACGTAGGCTGGCACCTTATTTCTGGAGTGCCCCTCGGGAAGGAATCGTGCCGGTGTCCCATCCCTACTTGTTGTGCTTTGGTTTGCGTTCTGGGGAGACCGCACAAACCGGATTAATTTTGGCTGAACCTAAGCCAGAATATCTGTTTCAGGAGTTTACTTTGCGCACTTCAGCTGCTAATGGGCTTTTCACCGGCGGCCTCCCAGCTCTGAAGCAGAGCCTTTGCAGTGTGTGTGTGGGGATTGATTTGGGGGTCTCAGCACCATTTTGCTCTACTTATCTGTGCCCTTTTGAGCTCTGCTACTTGCTAATATAGACTTATCCTGCTCCTTCTAAAATTATAACTAAGAAAAAGCATACTAGGGCTAGGAGAACTGTAGGCTGTCATGGTGTGTATTTTACCTAGATAGTAGTTGGCATTCTGGAAGATTTCTTCCTCTTGGTGAGAAGATGGAATTCCAGGTATTTCTCTTCTTTGCTAGACACAGAGCTTGGGTATTACATGATTTACCGGCATGTTGGACTAGAAGGGGATGTTGTAGCAGTGCCCATAGTAACTGCTGCCATATTGGGATCGCAGTCAACCAAAGCTCAGCTCATTGTCTCTCAGTGTTCCCAGGCTAAGATTATTATAGGTTATAATCTGTGTACTTGTAATTGCCTTTCTCAGTTAGGCAGACTTAGGTAAAGATTTAGCTACGTGTGAGGTTGGTTGATTTTGAAGGGTTGGGGTTTTTTTTGCTGTTGTTTCTGTGTAACAAAGTCAATGCCCAAAACTCAAGGTTGTTATATTATTTTTTTTTTCCCAGCTGCTCTCCTCCTATCTGTTTTATGCATTGATTTCTGTAAGTGCATTTGCATACCCAAATGCTGATTAGTGCTTGCCATTGTAGTGATTGCCTCTGCATTATAAATAGATGAAGGTACACGGTAATATTTGGCATCTCGGGTTTCTCCTCCCAGCATGTCCGGGCACCCCGTATGAAAGTCACAGTGTGGAGCTGTGACGGCCGTTGTGATGTGTTATTTTCTGAGGTTGCAGCATTGCCTAGCAGATGTTTCCTTCTTCCTTCATTACACCTGAATGTATAAAACTCCACAAAACGCAGATGGAAAACAGTTTATCATGAAAATTAGCGTTTACTGTTACAGCTGAACTAGCGCTAGTTGTTGTGAGTGTGACCTCCGGGTGCAGATCCTGCTCTATGTAAGAAGGACAAGATTTATGTTGCTTTCTTCATTAGGGCTTTTAAGTTGTCATAATTTCTTTTGCCCCTTGCTAGCCTTCTCTTTTCTCCATTTATTGAGAAAATAGCCCATTTCTCTGTTTGTTGTTCCCCCCCCTCCCCCCTTTATGCTGAGTCAGCAACAAGATGGAATTAAATTTGAGGTGTGGTGGGGATATGACTCGGGCTGGGGAGGGCGAAGGGGAGACTGGGGAGGACAGGGATGAGCCTGCTTGGATTCATCCTCATCTTTACTCCGGTTCTCCATCACCTAGAGATGTCTGGATCCAGGCCTGGGCCGCTGGGGGTGAAGGAGCCAACAGTGGAGCCTGGGCAGGGTTGTTTCTGTAAGAGTGCAGCTTTCGAGGACATTTTTAACAGATGGTTCCTGGTCTGGCTGTGGCTGTACTAGCGGGTCTGTCAGCCAGGCTGGGCTGCCTCGGGGACAGCCCCACGCCGAGCTCCCGACAGGTAAACCTCCAAACAGCCACTCTCGCTGTGGCAAAAATGGAGCTTCTCGTAGCATCCCCGTTGCATCCTCCTCAACGAGGTGGGGAACAGTGAACCTTGTGTACCTGCCGTGGACTTTGTTTTCCCCAGTGCAGCAGTAGTTGGGCATTGGGGACTTTGGTCTTCAGCCTGGACCTCACCTCGGCTGCTCTCTCCTGCCCGGCGATGTTCTTGCTGCACCCACTGCTGCCTCTTCCTCCTCCTCGCGGGAGCGCGGAAGGCAGCACACGGGTTGTGCATTCACAAGTGTTCGTGGCTGCTGGTCTTTCTTTAGAGGTGGGCAGGGATGAACCTATGTGAAGAGGTCTGTAACCTCTGGGAAGTCACTCTGCCCTGGTGAATAGAAAGTCTAACTCGAAACAAGCCAAGCGGTGAAAGCATAGGACTCCAGTTCCAAAGAAACGTATCTGAACATTTCAGTGAGGCAAAGTCCTCCCACCTTTCAAGATAATTTAGTCAGATGAATTTAGCGCTTTTAAAAACTTCATTTCACGTGCCTCCATTTTTTGGGAGGCCCTAGAGATGGCTGTGAAAGGTTGGCAGTCGCTATTCAGGGCAGCCTCCTGGCTGAAATTAATTGCTTAGGCAGTAATCTCCTAAGAGGAGCAGGGAAAAATAAATTGCAGAATCGGGTCCATCCACCTTTCAGTCTGTGTCTCCTTTGGTGACTTTTCGAGTGTGACACAACCAATTCCCTGTCAGCCTTTCCCGCTGGCTGACACCGAAGAGGTGGCTTTGAATGCTGCCTGCTGTGCTTGTATGGCACTTGAAAGGCAGAGGAGAGGACTGCCTTTAAGGGGGTGTATTCCCACAGCTTTAAAGTATTTTTGAAAAATGCATCGCTCAGTTACGGCGTGTGTATTACAGCGTTAAAGCTGATGGAAGCCTGGAACAACGTTTCAGTAAAAAATGGCTGGTGCCATTGCCGTATCCCCAGTGCTTGAAATAAAATTAGTCCTGATGAAAGATTGCTCTGCTTATAGGAAAAGTAAAATTATTATTCCAGGGCAGAATTTTTCTGTTAGAAAATACCACAACAATGCTTTCAGCTAACAGGAGTGATTAACTCAATGGCTTTTTTTTTTTTTTTTTTTTTTTTTTTTTAACATACTCACAGAATACACCCTTTTCTTTTTTCTTTCTCACAGTTTACTGAAATCAGAGAATTGTTAGCAATAAAAGATTGTCTGGAGATTTTGAAGCATCTACAAATTTCTTCAAGAGTGTTCTCACAGCCCAGTGTGGTCTGCCTGGCCCGTCACTAGAATCCTCCCCTCTGCGGTACTGGGGCGGTTTGTGGCGGTTGATACAGGTCTGTGTGCGTGCTCGCACCCGCCCCTCTTCTCCTGACTGGTGTGTTTTACTTCTTTGTAGGTAAAATACTCCGAGCCAGAATATGCTTGCTGATTTCAGTGAATTTGTTAACTAACATTGGGGCTACTTCTCAGCTGTTGTATGGATAACGGCCCCGTTCTATATTTTTCATAGTTTATTCTTTCATATTACTCCACCATTGACTTTGTTCCGGTAAAATTTCATTGCAGGGAATAGATTTTAGAGGATTTCTATTTTGACCTGAATATGACTTGGAGAAGGTCCCATCTGATCTTCTTGGTCATGAGACAGCTTTGCAGCTGAATAACATGTATTCGGTGCTTACTTTGTATGAGTTCTGTTGAAGCATGTAGCTATTTTGGTAATTAAGATCCCGAATCCTTTGAGATAAATATTCCTTTTGTTACATTTGAGCAGAATAAAATAACACAGAGCTGAACTACTAGTATCTGGAATTACTAATAGAGGATTTTGTTTTATTCTATTTTTAGGAAAGTAATAAGCCCGATACACTATGGTGACTTTCAGGGTTAATACTGCACAAGAAAACCACTGGTGAAGTCATGGCGCCACTGAAATAGATGGTCAAACTCCCACTGACCTCAGCAGAGTCAGGTTTTTGTCCCAAGAGTGATGAAAATCTAATTTACAACCTAACCAGTTTGAGAAATAGGCGTAATGGCACAGGTCCTTGACTGATACAAATTACTGTGGTTGGGCTGAGGATGATTGAGTTACACTGACTCAGGCCATCTGGGCTTCTGGAGAATCCTGTCCGACGTCGGCACGGGCTCACTGTGTCCATCAGTGAACGCGTCGTGACAGGCTGCGCGCTCGGGCTCGCTGCAAACAGGCGTGTTAGGAGCGTTAGAATGGTGTCTCCTATCAAGTGGCGTATTCTTGTCTCGTATTTTGACGGGAAACAAACAACCAGGGAACAGTAATGAATATTGCTGTTTTCTGAGTCATACAAATTACAAATGCCGTCCTGTAAGCTATAGAGTAACAGTGATTAAAGGACTGTCCCAGCTGTACAAAGCAAAGGCATATCTGCTTCATTAAATTTACAGGGTTACCACCAAAATCCCCAGTAATTGCTCAGGGCTTACCACCTGCATGACAAATGTACCTTTCTGCTATTGACCGTAGGAGGTTTGACTTAGGCTTTCACCTAAATCTGGGATTTTTATTATCCCCGAGTCTCGTGTTGAACTGCAGCATCCCCGCTGTCTGTCTCTGCGCAGCGCTCAACCGGTGATTTTTGCCCACCCCGCTTTTCGGCTAATACCTGCCCAGACGGTGCCTGCCTGCTGGGAAACACTCGGACTCGCCTTTTCAGCTTCGTGTTACATCCCAGGGAACCACCGAAAATTGAGAGCTGTTTGAGTTGTATTACAGCACAAAGCTTTATTAAAGGTAAAGTGCAGCAAGCGTGGGGGCACCAGAAAGTAACACGGCTGGTCTGGTTATGCAGCCCTGAAAGAAAAGGAAGGTTTTTCCCATTTATTTCCACGAGTGGAGGATCCTGCCTTTCGGAGCATTGTACCTAATTATACTGCCAGTGCAGCAAATTTTCACTGTCAGCCATTCCCCCTGTCAGACATCCCTGTGCACTGTGAAACCTCACATGATTCCAACTGCATAGCAAGATGAAAATTTCATCTTTGGTGTGTAAGAAATATGCCTCAGTGTTTATTAAAAAAAAAAAAAAACAAAATCCCACCAAAAAACCCCACTAGGCAACAAACATCAAGCTCTATTCACAAATCATATCATGTACATTGACAAAAAAAAAATGGGAATAATCTTTGTATTCAGCAGGTAAGCAGCATTCTCCACACAAACCTCTGCCACTGCCATCCTCCAAAATGTATGCTAAGTTTGTCTGTGCACAAAGCTCCTTGGCACGGGTGGTGGTTAGACCAAACTTTCCATCCTGACGTAGGATAGGATATAGGCAGGAGCACTAGATTTTGCAGTGTTAACTACATAATGCAAAGAATAATACACGCAATATGCAAGCTTTTGAAGCTCAGGCAATTGCAATCCATTTAATCATTTATAGCTTTCTGCATTTTATAATCCCCAAACCCAAATGCACCCTTAAAAATTTTGGGCCTTTAAATTAAGTGAATTTAAATTCATGCATTTGCATACTTTTTTTCTTTTCTTTGTTCTGCCTGAATGAGAGATTACTTCAGTAATTGAACTGTAACTTTGCTACAGGTAAATAATGTAAGACAGCTTATATTCCAAATGCTTGACTGCATTAGGGTTGTGCGGTGCTAATCCGGCAATTTGCAGCGCACCTTTGAGAGGAGACGGTGTCCAGTCCACTTAGGATCACCCAGCGCTGGGCTGGCGCTTGAAAGTTCAATTAACGTGTGGTGCTAAATGCATTTCTCGAACAGGGACTTGAAAGGATGCTGTGGGGTGATGAAACCCGGACAAAAAAAAACTTCTTACTGAGTTAATGTCATATTGAGAGGCCAAAGCTGAATTCTCCCAAAAAATCAAATTTTACAGCTAAAACGTAACACTGCAGTCTCTGACACAGCTTTCACACGCAGGCTGTGGTGATACCCTTTGTGGTGTGTATTGTTCTGTATTCGGCATCTCTGCACCTGTGCAACAATTAAACTGGGGTGGGTGGAAAGAAGTGGTGGTGGGAGGGAGAGGCGAGACTGATCAAAGGGATAAAATGTCCATCGGAAAAAGTCTTGTTTAGTATCTTTGGAAAAGACAGAGTGATATATCATACAAGGATGACAAAGTATTTTTGGCTCCTTTATCCTATGTATCTTGGTGTTCTGCAGGAATACCAGAGGAGCCCATGTACAGAGAGGGAAAGTAGAAGGAGGTAGGGAACGACTGGCTGGAGAGCTTGGAACCAATCCCAGAAAAATAATGGATAAGTTGATAGACGACTGAATTAATATAGAGTTAAAGAATAGAGAGATAATTAAGGCCAGTCACTATGGCTTTCTGAAAAGGGAACCCATTCCTGATGGGGTTACAGGTTTGATAGATATGGGTAACTAAGCGTTGTGGCAGAGTTTTCCAGCTGGTAGATTTGGTATCCCATGAAATCTCAGTTAAAAACGAACAAACCCCACAATGTTAGTATGTAGTGTTAGTAGCAGTTGTCTTTAATGGATTAATATTTAGCTGACAGAGCTGAAAAGGTATTTTTCCATGGGGATTTTTCATTGAAAGATGTGTGGGTCTAGTACAGTCTTACAAGAATGAGAACTAGTCTTGAAACTGTTTAACATCTCTATCAATAATCTGGACACAAAAATTAAGTGGCTGCTCCCAAAGTTGTGGATGAGGCAATATCGGTAGTATGGAAATAATAAGTTATATGGAGCAGGTTGACCATCTGGCAAGATGTTCCCTCTTCTCTTGTCCTCCCAAGAGTCTGCGCCTGAACCAATGCACTGGAAGAGGGTATCCTTGAGAAGAGTTCCCATGAGAGTGCATGGAGGGTCACAGGGGGCCAAGAAAGGAAGATGACTTCCCAATGGGATGCTATGGCTGAAGGACTAGTGGGATCCTTCGACACAGGGGTTTTATCCGAGTACATGAGAATGCTGGAAAGCTATGGCCAGTTTTGGTGTCAACGGCTGAAAAAAAGAGTTTACAAAACTGAAGAGTTGAGAAAATAACCACAATATTGATTTGAAGAGTGGAGAAAATTCTCTGCAGTGAGAGATTTAGAGAGCTCAATCTGCTTAGCTCATCAAAAAGAGGATTGAGCGGGGACTTGATTACAGGGACAAGTATTTTCATGGGGACAGCATATCCAGCTTTTTAATCAAGAAGAGGAAAGAAAAATAAGATCCAATAGCTGGAATCTGGAGCCAGACAATTTTAAATTAGACATTAAACACAATTTTTTGTGTCTGTGATTAACCACTGGAATGAACTGTGATGTTCAAATTGAGACTGGATACCTTGTGCGATATGATCGGTCAAACACAAGTTACTGGGTATGATTTGCGGGTAACAGGGAAAAGCACAGCAGCCTGTCACATACAGAGGGGTGCAAAGGCCTTAAAATCTGTGAGCGTTCAAAGGGCGATCAAACGAAGAAGATAAGAAAAAAGAGGAACATACACGGGAAACAGAAAAAGGAGAAATAAAAGCACCAAAAGGGGCAAAGAAAGGGCTTTCATCTGGAGAAGGAGCTTCTGCTTCTAAATATGGGAGCATATGTCTCACAAAGTGAGTTTTGGCATTGGAAGCACCTTGAGTGTTGGCAGAGCTGGAGTCATCTGTTTCGTAGTCAAAACAGCAATTTTGGATTCTCTGCTTTGTTAATGATGATGAAGAAACCTCCTGTTTGCAGTTTGGACTTTTGGCATCATCGGCTCCCTGTTCCGCTGCTGTGAGAGAAGACAGCGCAATCAGCTTTGCTTAGACATGCTGGAGCTGAGGGCTATGTCCCACCGCGAGAGCCGTGCCACATTCCCCAGAAGCCAAGGGCATGGCAGGTATCACCTGGTCTAGGGCATGACTTATCTTTTCAGCCGCGAGCTGTCACTGTGGTGTCTTGTGTGCCATTCACTTTATTGACACCATTGTTATATATGCAATTTTTAAAAGAAATCTTGAACCCTATATTTATACCATTAAAAATGAATTCCTGGGAAATCCAGCAGGGAAACCTATGTGTTCTTGGCTACTTTTGATGACTGCTGTGTGTATGCGTTTGTCCTCTTGAAATAGTTTCACCAGATCAGTAGTTGTCTTCTTTTTTCAAAGAAGAAACATACTATATTTCAAGTGCTCACAGTGCCTCATAACCAGGACATCATTAATTTAAATGTAATCATAGAATCATCAAATGGTTTAGGTTGGAAGGGATCTTAAAGACCATCTCATTCCAACCCCCCTGCCCTGGGCAGGGCCACCTTCCACCAGCCCAGGTTGCTCCAAGCCCCGTCCAACCTGGCCTTGAACACCTCCAGGGATGGGACCTCCACAACTTCCCTGGGCAATTTGTTCCAGTGCCTCACCACACTCAGAGTGAAAAATTTCTTCCTAATATATAATCTAAATGTCCCCTTTTCCGGTTTGTAATATTGTGTTTCTTCTGTGGGGAAGTGCAGTGGTTCAGTCAATATCATGGTCTGGGTGAATTTGCTGCTGTTTTTTCCTGTGGATCTCCAGTTATACTGGAAATGAAACAGTTGCCTGAAGGGCTTTAACTCACTTTGCTGTCGCAGAAGCTCTTTAGCCAGGACTGAAAATCACTTTTCCAGAAAAATTTTCAAGAGTGCTGTCTTGTGTCTATGGTAGCGAATAGTACTGTAATTGTTATGTGAAGAGAAATAACTCACATATGACATTTTCTACAACACCATCCCAAAGCTATTACCTTTGTTTAGCAACATTTCCTGCGCTGTTTTTGGATTCGCAGGGAGTAGTTATTTCAGGGTCTTTGCAGTGGAAACTGGCAATGTGTTTCCTTTGGACTATTTAACAGAAACATAAACTCTTTGTGATCAATTAGAGCACCCAGTTACCTGCAGCTCTCTATGGGTCAACTATTTCTGCCTCCTATGGCTATAAACATTGTACGTTGCCAGCAATACCGAATAGCAGTTTTCTGACTTCTGGGCCGGAGTGTGGATGTTTTCAAGAGTGCACTAGCACCTGGGCTTGCTATAGTAATATTCTCCCTGGAACTGGGAAAACTGACAAATTGTAATAAACAATTTTCTTGTAGGGAAAAGAAAAAAATAATCATGTGAGAATGTCTGCACTACCTGTATTGATTGACTAACTGGACAGTAATTATTCCAAAATACTGTGGGAAGTATATTGACCTTGATGATCATTTTCTTTCTCAGTGGACATCGGAATAATTGTCTTTGCCTAAGGATTCCCTAGAAGCTGCTCTCAAATCAGAGCAGCACTTCAGCATTTAACTCACGACATTGTGACATCCATTAGGAAGGCAGAGAGGGAGGAATTACCCTATTCAATCCGATTAAAGATCCAATTAACTTAGAATCCTGTCTCTGTTAGTAACTAATACTAGATGACTCAACACCCTGGGAAAAGGAAAAAAAAAAACACCCAAACCACCAAAAAAAACAACTCCACACCTTCTTCCCTCCTCCCCTCATTATCACAATTAAGGAAAAATGTGTCCCTGAAAGATTTCCTTTTCTTTTCATTTTCTTTCCCCTTCTTTCCAAGCACTTACTGCTTGGCTTCCATCCTGAAACATGAGATCAATAGCCATTATAAATTCTTATCCTGGCTTGGGAAACTATTATTATTAGCAATTTAAACATGCAATCATTCTCTTAATCCTTATGCCCTTTGTATCAATAACATTTTTGTGTCAGTGAGTTCACAAAGTTAATTATTGTGATTTTTCTCCCATTTTAAATTTGCAGTCTCTTAATTCCAGTGTGATCGTTACAGTGACTTTTTGACCTTGTTTCACCTGTTTTCATAAATACGTATGTCTGTCATGTTCCTTCCTTGAAACACTTCATCTGTACATGAAATACTGATAATTCTTTTCATTCCTTTCTTAAGGGGACCTTTTAATATTTTCCTTATTTTTGACCTGTTTAGTCCTTTTTTTTTTTCCTGTAATTTTTGAATGCCCTTTGAACGCAGTTATACTTAGTGTCAAAGGTAAGAATATATTAGCAACACATCAAAATTGCTGCTCTTGCACTGTACTTATTTTTAGTCCTTTCTAATGCACCCCGTACAGAACCTCCCATCTCGGTTGCATCTTGACCACCTTGGTCTGCTGAGCAGATGCTTTCTATTGATGTGATTTTCCCTTTTTTTTTTTTTTTTTGTTTTGCGGAAAGAAAAAAAGCCAATAGAAACACTATTCTCTTGCAGCCTTCCGAAGGCCAGGGGCTATTTGGTGAATTTAACTTCGGTTAAATAAAATGAACCAAATCTATTACGAGACTGAGAAAGCCCTATGTTTTAGATCATAGGCTATTTCTAAATATAGGGATCGGAAATTAATGTCTCCCTGGGTAGATTATTCTGTAACTGTCTCCTGCAAGGTTTTTCACAGTTTCCTTTGAACTGAGTGTCCTGGCCATTTTTTAAGAGATAGTAGTAGTTTGAGTGGATGAAGCGTTAAGATGATACACTATAAGATGTAGCACACAAGTAGTTAAATTGCTTACTATATATGTATGGTTTTGCATGAAATTGTTTAACCATCGTGGCAGTTCATGGAAAAAGAAGATCATTTGGGAGAGAGAGAGATATATATATAAATATTTATTTATTTTCCTAAACCATTTTGTGCAACAGGCAATAGCTTTTGCCTTGGGCTTTTGAATCTCATATTACTTTATCTTCCCCGAAAATAAACGGAGTACCAGCAACATCTGATGTGACTGAAAGGGAAACAAACAAAAGTGGAGCAGCTCAGCGTGGAGCATATCAAATTTTTAGATTTATTCTGGAGACACGAATTTTGAAGCTTGAAATGGCACACCTGTCATGTGTGTGTTTGCATGAGTATACACACACATGTGCGCATATACTTTCTGTTTGTAAATATGCAGATATACATATACGCAAATATGTATGTAATGCAGACCTTTGTCTTGTGCAGGCACATGAGAGGTGCTGGAAAGCCTGTGTACTAATGTTTAATGGTTCCTAATATTGAACAGTTAGGTCTTACCACAGCTACGGAGAAGTGATTCAGATTTTTTCCGTTTTGGGGTATTGCTTTTATTTGGGGGCTCCTCTGTAGGAGAAAGGAGCATCTACAGGAAGACTACATCTTCCCCTACTTGGCTGCAGACACTCGCAGTGGCAGATGTTATGACTCAGAGCAGACAAGCAGATTTCAATTTTTTGTATTTCTTTCTTTTTCTTTTTTTTTTCTTTTTCATAACTGACTTGCCCCCAGGCATGTTTTGACAGGGAGGATATCATTTCAAATTAAATGTGAACGTGGAGGCTTTCCAAAGCTACAAATTGCAGACATTTCTCAGTGTGACTCAAAGGAAAAAAAAAAAAAAAAAAAGTGTTGTGCATCCTGATCACTTGCTGCGGTGGGAGGGTGCTGCTGTGGCGTAGCTCCGGTATGGAAACCCACGGTTTATTGCCTTGTTACAGATTTGGACACGAGGGGCAGTGTCCATGAGTGATCTGCTTTGACCTCGTTCCTTTAACAACCGTTTTCCTCTGTAAACTTCATCAAGGCCAACACGGCGCAGCTGGTTTCTCCCTGCTACCTTCAGCAAGGCTGGCATGGCGGCTGGGGCTTTAAAATCTCATTTCCCCTGCTTGTTTTAAATGGTCAGGTGAATCTCCAGCACCAGTGAGCAGAAGATTTTTTGAAGAGGACAAAGACCATTGTCTGAAAGAGGGCAATCCAGGGGATGCTTCCTGCCGCAGACTGCCGGAGGGCCACCAAGAGCTTTTTGTCTGTACGGAGATGATTGCTTTACCCCTTTTACATGGGGAGAGGAGCAACGAGGAGAGAAATTCCTTCTTAATTGTGGTGGGTTGTTGTTTGGCGTTTTTTTGAACCTATTTCAGGAAAACTAATGGAAGGAACGTTTATAGTTCTGAATATCATCCCATGAGCTATTGGTGTCCGTGATCTGTGTGTCTTTTGAAGTAAGAGACCATAATGCTTCAATCTCTAACATCTTAAAGTTTTTTTTCTGGAGTTTAAGAGAAGAACTTTTTCTTTCTAATGAAACAAAGCAAAAAGAAACCCCTCATTTCTTCGCTAAATCTCCATATTTATGGCACAGCCATAATGAAGGTCAGATTTGCATTGTTTGACGCTGGTATTCTTTGAGTAGGCTCTGGCTTTCTGAGGATATTGTGTCTTCTCGGAGTTTTTCTTTCATTCTTCCCACCTTTATTCTCTCTTTCACCTTTTGTTCCAGCTTTTCACCCATGTTTCATCTCTTTCTCTGCTTCTCCCTCTTTGGTTTTACTCATCCCCCAGCTGCTGGGTCTCAGGCCAGATGTCCTCGGGCACGAGATGTTTCTGCGGCCTCTGGGACAATCCTGACCACGGTGTTTCGATGTTAACGCCGTGTCAGTAAAAGGAATGACGCTCATCGAGGACTGCTTTCACCCACATGTGACTTCAGCTGGGATCCATTAATTTACACTTCTCTTGGAAACCAGTGGAACTGTAGAAATTTGTATGCAGGCAGGATCTGTCCCTCTGCCTCGGCTGCGTTAGCCCCAAGGTCCATAGCATCTTATTGTCCCTTCAGGGAGATGTGGACACGAGCGTCCTTTGTGTCACCTTGTTCGCGAGGTTTTTCCTTCTGTGCTGAGAATACAGCGTAGGAAAGGAGCGAGAGTGAACTCTGATAGCTTTAACCCGTAATAAGCCTGATGTCCTCAGGGAGGATGGAGATTAAAGAGCCAAAATTCTCTAGGAGATTGTCACTTGGCTAATGATGATAGTAGCCTATGGCAGTCAGGGATGATATGGCTGATACTTAGCAGGGGTTGTGAACCAATTAGTCTGCTCAACAAAATACTTGGTCCATTGGGTGCAAATGTTAAGAATATTTATAGGGCTGGCTATGGAGTCGGCTAATCAAAACTGGGAAAAGCTACTTAAGAGGCTGTCCCAGGCTCTACAGAGGCCCTGAGATTACACAGCTGACAGATAAACAAATGTTTGCCCATGTAAATATTAGGACTTAAAGATTGTATTTGAACTCTTTCAGTTTCCTAGCATTGTAAAATCAATTAGGGGTGCTTAAAACATGCTAGAGTCTGCTTCCCTGCGGAGAGCTGACTTCAGTGGTGGCCATCCGTAGGTGATCTCCTGCGGGTTGGCTTCCTCCAACTCTGCTGTTGGTGTGTCTCAGGTGGTCCAGGTAGGATTTCCATGATGGCAGAGGATATCACGTAAGCTGGCCTGGGTAGAATGGCAGCAGCACCGTGACAGTTCAGCGTATACTAGCATGTTGTTTTGCATTCGTTAGCTGCTCAAGCTCTGAGTATTCCCATTAACTTTTTATCCCATTAATTCTTTAACCTGCTAACTTGCTGAAATATGAAACTGTTGCAAATCAACATTGGTATAACAGCCTGGTCCATTATATTAGTAATGTCCGGTCCGTTATACTCGTGATGTAGAGAGTTGGTACTTACCTGAGGTCTAATAGTACAACTGGAGAAGAAATGCAGTAATTCATCTAAATGTACAGAGTGGCTTAAAAGTTCATAAGAGTTTCTTTCTTGGGTTGTTTATTTATTTGCACTTTGTGTTAAGTGCAATTAATAAAACAATTTTTAATTTTTTTTGCCCATATTATCTAAGGCATCGCTTGGCAGAACCACCACTGTTAAACAGATAATACAATGAGATAACAGAAAATACAATGAGAAAAATCCACAGGCTTCACCAGAAAAGCTTTTTGAAACCTGAAACTATCGATTCCTCAGATTTGAGACATAAATGTGCTTCTACATGTTTTTACAGAGAATCTGCAAATAGACAAACAGCTTTTAACTCTGCTACTAAGCTTCTGATCAAAATATTCTGCCTTGCTATTTTACAGCTGTTATTTTACAGCAAGCCATCGGTGTGAAATACAGCCATTTTGGATTTGGTGCTGAAGGTGGTTTTCTCCAGTACTCATTTGAAAAATCACGTGTTAAACTGCAGCATTTATTGTATTTGGCAAGTTCTAAACTAGGTCTTTACTTATAGAAAAATAAAATTAATAGAAGCCAGGTTGCAGATTGTTCTGGTAAGCACTATGTGATTTTATTTTTTTTTTTATTATTATTATGGTTTTTTACACACCCCTGTGTAAAAGCTTTCTTTGTGCTGCTGCTATTCTGTCTGTAAGTGGTTTTAAGTGCAGCGGGGTTTAATATAGAGATGTTATTTCTGATGGATCTTATATATTGAAAATGGCATAATGTCTTTTTTGATCCTGAAAAGCACAATGCCTACTGGTACTGATAATTGTGTTAATAGCTTTTTTTTCTGGTGTTTTTTGGTGGGGTTTTTTTTGTGGTTGTTTTTTTTTTTTTTTTTTTTTTTTTTATATATATGGATCAGAGATGAAACATACTGGCAGTTAAATGGGGTAAAAATGGTCTTTTCAAGAGGTAGATCCAAGTCCGTGGAGACTCTCCAGGGATCTCATTAAAGCGCTCTTTTCTTAATACAGTGTACTGCAATAACAGCTATCAGAATCCCCACAGTGTGGTTTCCTGATAGGTTAGTTTACACAGAATTAATTGTCTAATTTTGCAACCAACCAGTACAGCGCACATTGATTTTAATTTATTTATTTATTTTCAGTCTGATGTGTTGCTCTCGCGGTTTCTGCTTCATACTGTAAGACAGTCTTTTACAATCCATCTTTACTTACACCACTTTGTTGTAGCACATATTACGTAGGAATCAGGATTTATTTTTATCATTCTTTTTGTCTTTTTGTATATAAGAATTGCTGCTCATTTAAGCAATTCTCGCATAAAGCGTTTTTAAACAACACGAATAAAAGGATGCATCAGAAAAGCAAATCCAGATTTAATAAAGCTTCTGTGGTTTAGATGCTCCAGAGACCGATCCTGAATGAGGGGAGCGGATTTCCCTTGTCCTCAGAGGTCAGCTCGCTGGTTTGTCTGGTACAGGAATAGCAAAGAGAAGATGAGCCTCAAGCAGAACAAAGGACCAGCGACTTGCAGGCAGTTGATACAGCAGCATAGAAAAATGTATTTGAATAAAACCTCATAGGCTGTGTTGAGAATTTGGCTTGAACGGGACTTTAAATGTATTTGGGGGGGATGTTCCTTTTTAAAGTGAAGTTCCTCTAAAATAATATGCACACAAAGAGAAGAGTTCTGTCTTACTATGTTGTTTGGCCACATGAGAAAGATGGAGTTATACTGAATATTCTTCAGCTGGCTTTGGGGCAGGACAGCTGCTAAACCAACCGCTGGTGTCGACTGGCTGCTAAACGCTGCCTCCAGCTTGGCTGGTCATTGCTGCTGCCCTCAGGAGATGCCTCTCCTCACCTGCTCAGGCTCCCTCAGCTACTGTAAACTGGAAGAGTCACATGAGGAGCAGAAAGAGCTTTCGGCACAGTCTTGAAACAATGTAGGAGGTGGGGAGTGAGCATGGGCTGGATGTGAGCTGGAAGAAACGTGGGAATCCAGAGACAGCCAAAAGAGATGCAGCCTGAGGAGACTGTGCAGAAACAAGAGAATAGTCCTGTCCCAAGCATGTGTGTTTGTGGCTGCTTGGGTACCCGCTGTCTTGGTGTGGCGTTGGGCTGTTAGAACACCTCCTGTTGCTGTAGGATGAAGAGCTGGGTGGAGGAGGGAGGGAGGGCTGAGGAGCGGTGCAGAAGAGGAGCAGGTCCCCATCGTTCGGGCTGGGAGTTGAGGCAAAGGGCGTCCTCCAGCTGGGGGTGAAAGGATGCATTAATCAAAGGGTTTCACTTTCGCATGTGAGCTCACTAGCTCAGCAACAGCGCAAGTCAGAATAGCTTATTTGGAAGGGCAGGGGGGAGCCCAAACCAGCAAAACTGTCGTTAAAGTATATTGTGATTTAGAAGACGTGTTTGTCAACACTTGGATTTTATCTTTCATTTTTCATTTACTTGAAACATTCTCCAAATGAAAACTATGACTTTTCCTGTAAGAAGTGAGGATTTTGGACAATGCTGCGATCCTTCTTGCCAGCATGTCTGGGAGAGGGAAATAGAAATCAGTGAAAGGTGACATTCCTTTGCCTTCTCATTCATTGCTTTTTCAGCTCTTGCCTCTATTAAAGAAGTTAAGGTGCAGTGTACGCTGGGAATTTGTAATGCCGTAGCTTGTGGTTGTTCAGCCTGGAGAAGAGAAGGCTCCAGGGAGATCTTACTGCAGCATTCCAGTACCTAAAGGGGCTCCAGGAAAGCTGGGAAAGGACTTTTTACTAGGGCATGTAGTGATAGGACGAGGGGGAATGGCTTCAAACTGGAAGAAGGGAGATTTAGATTAGATATTAGGAAGAAATTCTTCACTCTGAGGGTGGTGAGGCACTGGCGCAGGTTGCCCCAAGAAGCTGTGGCTGCCCCCTCCCTGGAGGTGTTCAAGGCCAGGTTGGACGGGGCTTGGAGCAACCTGGGCTGGTGGGAGGTGTCCCTGCCCAGGGCAGGGGGGTTGGAACTGGATGATCTTTAAGGTCCCTTCCAACCCAAACCATTCTATGATTCTATGACTCTATTCCAAACTGCTTTTGTAGACAGGGATTGTATCTCCCTGTTGGACACTGGATATGAGAAAGCCAGCCCACAGGCTGCGGTATGGACCCAGCCCGCCAAGCAAGGCAGATGTCTCCTTCACATTGGCAAAGTACAGCTCTTCCCACCTATTGTAGACCATGTTGTGTGCACTGGGCTTGACCAGACATAAGGCTCATCTCTGGTGGGAGACACCTGAAATGTGAACGTGCCCCCATCCTGTCTGGTCCTGTGACAGGGATTTGATGGCGTACAGGGCCTTTGAGTGCTGTGTCCCATCCTGGCACCGTTGGTAATGTGCATGTTGTTCTCGTGTCAGTTGTTATCTCAAAGTGTTGACATCATATACTAAATAACACTTAAGCAGGTCGCTTTCCATTAAAAGATGAATTCCCAACACAATTGAAGTCAATGGGGCCTTTGTCACTGACTTCAATAGGCCTCATCTTCCACCTCATGACTCCATGGGAAGAAGAATAAATTGCTGCTGAAAATGCAACTGTCTCTGACATCCAGTGGGAAAGGATAATTAGCAGTCAGTCATGGAGCTGCCATCGTGGTTGTCTGATGAATAATAGAACTGAGTACAAGTGATATGTTGCCTTCCAAGTGGGTAAAGTGATTTTAGTGGATTAGCATGAGTGTAGGCAGCCAAGAAATACGGTATGAAAACCAAGAGTAAGATGAGGTCTAGACAGTAGACATCAACTTTTCTGTCTGGCCTCCAACACATACAACATAGTTTTATGTAAACACTAAAACACAAAGATGTTGGTGATCAAGAAGACAAATTCTTTTGTTACCAGGCTTTGTTTCTTTTTTCTCTTGTTGAATTGAGATTAATGATCTTAAAGGAGCATGAGAGTTTTCAATGAAATCTCTTCTGCCTTTTTGCTTCTCATCAAAAATACCTCTGGAACGGGTTAGAGCACGGTTGGACCTCTGTTGTAAGGATGATGGTACAAGGGTGAAGGACCATGTTTTATGGACCTGTGCGGCTTCCATGCCTTGAAGAAACGCTATTTTCTAACAGCTGGTACGGTGGGCTTCTGGGATGAAGCACAAAGATAGGTGCTGGATTCGTAGATCTGTACCCTTTGAGCAAAGCGAGCAGCAATTAAAGCTGAAGAAAGCAAACCCAATGTAGTTTTAATCATTAGTTTCAGTTTGTAGTTGGTCTTAACACTGCGTGCAGCTTTGTGGGAGCATAAAGACGGCACTGTGATGCCGCGGCTTTTAACTAGGCCTGTTTATGTATTGTGATTGGCGAAGCTATTGACTTCATATTCTTTCATGTTCTTTATGTTCCCTTCTGTTTTGATGTTATCGTGCAGTCATCTTAGCTACCTATTAAACAAGAGACTACTTCAATATAAAATGATCAAAGGGGTAAGGGAACACAGGGCCATAAAGAATATATGGAGAGCTCTGGGAGAATGATAAGTTGAATTTAAAGGCTTTTTCAAGCTGCTTAATTCCTGCTTAGATTTCTGGTGCCACCAATAGGCAACAGTGCCTTTCTTTAAATCTTTTACTGAGGATTGACTGGCAGAATCACTGTTTTACATGGGGTTTAGAGAGTAAAAGGCCACCCTGAAGGTCAAGCCCTAAGAGATTTCCTCTAAGAGCTCATTGATTCTACTAGATTTTTGACTTGAAAAAAGACCACTCCTTCCTAGATCTGCGGCTTGGATACAAGCGCCTTAGTATGTGCCAGCACAGAAGGCAGGAGCAAAAGTGTAAGTGCAGGGAAAAAAAAAAATAGAGAAAGATGCTGTGGGGCAGACAGACAATGATTTCAGTCTCTGGCTTGTACAATTCAAACTGGTGACATTATTAGCTACTGGTCCATGAAAAAAAAGAAGGTATTATTTTATCGGTTTCAGAAATGGATTATATTAACAGTGAAATTGGGCAGAATAAAGATTTATGGCCACATCCTCAGCTTGAGTAAACAGGCAGAGGTCCTCTGCTTGGAACAGCTGGCTGCAGCTGAGGAGCTGGGCGGTGAATGCTGCGGGTCTGGTTTTCTTCACATATATAAATGAATGCATGGTCGCTGCGAATGCATATGCACGTAACTGTCTTTATTTTGCTCAAAAATTAAGATGAGCATGTTTTGCCTCTCTAACCTCATTATAGTATTGGCTTTGTAAGTTGCCCAGTGCTGTGGTAGTGATTAGCAAAATGAATCTGAAAGCCTACCCCATAAGCAAACTCTGTATTTGCGCTATTACCTACTCCTGTGATATTTCAATCTGATTCATTAAGAACATTAGCATTTTTATGGACTAATTAAGGGAAAATGTTGCTTGTACTCTTTCTGATATACGGAGCTTTTCACAGCTTAGTAAAGCCAAATAGAACTGAAACATGGTCCGTCCGTGTTCCCCCCGCCCCCCCAAAAAAGAAGAAAAGCTAAAGGATTACTCAAGTTAACTCAAAAGACTGGGGAGAGTTGAACTTAAAAAAAAAAAAAAAAAAAAAAGGAATTAAGAGAATATTAGATTACTATACTATTGACAGTTTGCACAGCTTTTTGAATTCAAAATTCCAGATCTCTTTCAGCTATTTTGGTTCTTCAGGCACAAAAATATTTAAAAAGCTGTCAGTCAGTCACCATATTTTTTGTGATGGCTGCAAAATGAACAGTAATGAGAATGAATAGTAATGAGTGCATTATTTAGTATCTATAAATACCAATTGATTTTCATTGTAAGTTTATATGTTTCAGTCAATATACATTGTAGGTTTTCTCTTCTTTTTAAAACCAAGTTCAGGTTTTATTAGACCATAGCTGTTCATTCAAACATGTCTTAGTTTTTCTCGCATTATGCTAATGAACCACTCGCTTTTGAAGTTTAATTCTAAATATGCATGTGTGTCGTTTGCTCCTGCTCACATTCTCCATTTGCCAGGAGGGTAAAAATGGGTGTCTGTGACTAAACATTTGAGGTCGTCTTTTTGCAAGGGAAGTATTCTTTCTTCTTAGAGGATGGAATACCATTATTTTAATCAATGCAGGCATCGTCTGTTTTGATTGTTATGTTTTGATAATGATCTTGATTTACAGAGACACAGAGCAGTGAACCCCTCATTTTAGGCTTCTGTGGAGAAGGAGAAAATCTCCATCTTGCACAGAGGGTAGAAGTTCAATTAAGCATTTTGGTGTCATGGGAGGTTGATCGTGCTTTAATTGGCTCCAGCTGACTGGCTTTTAGGCCATGATATTTTCCACCTGCAGTTGGATACTTCTCAAATATGTATGGAATTTTTTATTGTATTTGAAAATGTTGCACAAAGTCAGAATAATTATTTCCAAATGATACTTTACAAGTGAATGCCCTATGATAAATACAAGTGAAGAAGAGACCATTAAAATTGTAGAATAATTTAAGTTGTAAGGGAACTTTGGAGGTCATCTGCTCCAACCTCCCGCCGAAAGTAGGAACGACTTTGAAGTTAGAGCAGGTTGCTCAGGGCTTTGTCTGGTTGAAACCAGTAATTAACCTTCTCTTCTTCAGCCTAGACAAACGCAGCTCCCCCAGCCTCTTCTCATAACTAATGTGCTGCAGCCCCTGCATCATCTTGGTCTTCTCTGCTGAATTTTTGCCGGTTTGTCAGTGGCTGTTTTGTAACAAGGAAAGCAGAACTGGACACTCTGTTCCAGATGCAGTCTCACAATGCTGAATAAAGAGTAATAATTGCTTTTCTTGACCCGCTGCCTGTGCTTCTGCAAGTGCAATCCAGCATGTGGTTGGCTTTCATTACTGTGGCTGCCTGTTCAACTCCTGTTCAACCCCCAGGCTGTCTTCCCCGGAGCTGCTTTTTGCATCATGGGTTTCCATTTGCAGAGCTTCATGTCTGTTTTGGCTGAATGTTTTAAGCTTTGTGTCAACCCACTTCAGCCTGGTGAGATGCCGCTGAATGGCAGTCCCACTCTCTAGCACGTTGGCTGCTCCCCAGCTCTGGTGTCACCTGGAAACTTGCTGCAAGTGTGTTGCCTCTCATTGTCTAGGTTGTCAATGAAGATATTAAGTGGTTAAACAGACTGCTGTCAGGAAGATTTGTTGTGTAATCTTCTTTGGGACTGAGGTGAGGGCCACTAGGTGGTTGGAAGTTGGTGTGTGCTGTTTCTTCTTGCCGTTCTTGAGGATGGCCATGACGATTGCCTTTTCCAGTCATCCAAAGGATTGCCCAATTGCCACAATATTGCAAAGATACAAAAAGCAGCCTCAAAATAGTGCCGGTCTGTTTCCTGAACCCTCATAGACCTGTGTAGGTCCAGTTTGATTAAGTGATCACTAACAATCTTCCTCTACCATAGGTAGGACTTCCCTGCTCCAAAGACATTAGGAACATGGACCCGGGCAGCCTGACAGTAGGCCTTGCCAGTAAAGACTGAGGCAAAGAAAGGCATTGAAGGCCTCATCCTTCCTCTGTACCTTTTGCCAGTATTTCTGTTAACATATTCAAGAGTGACTCACATTTTCCCTGGTCTTTTGCTGCAGCTGTACCTATGGGTGAACCTTTCTTATTGGCCATACCATCCCTTGGCAGTTTCAATTGCACCTGGGCTTTGGCTTTGCTTGGCCCTGCGGTCTGGGCAAGGTTTCTATAGTCCTCCTGGGTAGCCCATCACCACTTCCACCTTCTGTTCACTTTCTTTTTGTGTTTGAGCTCAGTCAGGGATTCCACGTTCAGCCAAGCCAGCCTTCTGCCACGTCTGCTCTGCTTCCCACTCATCGGGGTGGGTTGCTCTCATGCTTTGAGGAGGTTTTCCTTGAAGATCAAGGAGCTCCCCTGTGCCTTTCTGCACCTCAGCGCAGTCATCCATGACGCTACACCTGCTAGTTCCCTGAGCAAGCCAAACTGCTTCCCTGAAGTTCAGCATCAATAATATTGTCTTTGATGCGCTCATGAAAGCTCAGTTGCTTTTTCACCACCAGTTGCCATCTTAGCGGAAATCAGGGTGCTTAAATTCCCCCAGGATGACCGGGGCCTTTGATTGTGAAGGCTGAATAGAGCTTTATCTGCTTCCAGTTCTTGATTGGGTGGTGGGCAACAAACACCCACAGCAGTGTCCTCCTTGTTGGCCTCTCTGATTCTGACCCATAAGCATTAGCTCTCAATGAACCTATCACCTGTTTCGCAGCAGAGCTCCATGCATAGAAGGCTTGAGAAATAAATCAGATTCGTTAGTCTCTTCTGAGGAAAAATCTGTTTTCTGAGCATGTGTTCTAACAGCTTTTAATCCTGTACATTTCCTTTTCCAGGAGAAACGTATTTTTTCCAATAGAAGAAAATCCCTCTTGAAACTCTTTTGGACTCAAAAGAATTGGGGTACCATAATAACTTAAGTGTGTGCTTAATAGCATTTCCCGATGGGGGATTGTTTAGTATAATGTCTTTATGCATGTCTGTGGACAGAAGGAGTTAATAGCATGCTTCAAGTCTTAAGTGACGATGTAAAGCACTTATTGAATTGATGTGTTTTTTCAGTTGCCCTTTTCTCTTTGCGCTTTCAGCAGTTCAAAAGTTGGGATACTGAAATCTCCCATCTTGACCTCAGTCGTCTTCTGTGTTAATGAAATGCCCTGTGCTGTTACTTATTAGTTAGGCCATTAGCCGGGGACTCGGAAGTGTTATTTCTGGCTCTGCAATTATCCTACCACTGCAATTTCCCTATCTGAATTGGGGATAACAAAGCTTTCCTTCTTTGCAGAATGCTTTGAGATTTGATGATGAAAAGTGCTATATAAGGGTTCGATATTGTTATGTGAACAAATATCACTTTGTTTGCATGGCTTGACCATCTTATAAGCAAGCAGAGAGCTGATGACCAAATCAAGATTAGAACTGAGTTATAATGAACAACTTCAGCCTATTGACTGTATTTTTCTTTCTGCTTGAAGGTCATTAACTTTTATAAGTCAATCTCAAGAGAAATTTTTGGTCTGTAAATTATTTGCCAGTTGGGTTTAGAAATCTTTTAAGTTTGCTTGTTTTGTGGTTTCACTTATCATTTTAGATGCCAAATAAGTTACTTATTAGTTTGTATGATCATTAGCAATCAGAATATAGAATCGCCTTTTATGAGGTGAAGTTTCCAATTTCAGTGCTGGACATTTTTAAAGTGCTTTTAAAGGCATTTCCAGGAAAAAAAAAAAAACAACCTGAAAATTACAGAGTAATGGTGAACAATCTTTATGAGAGGAAAAAAATATTCCTTCATTAAAACTATACTCTAAATCTGTTGTGAACAGGGCAGCAGCAAAATTGATCATTTCAAAAACAGTTTCAAAAAACCTTTCTACATTATTTGCACTTAGTCTCATGGGTTAGGTCCTTCTGGTCTTTCTGAGCTTGTGTATCACGGCAATTTGTGTATGATCGACATCTGTGTTGTAGAGTGAAAAAAAGCATCCTCAGTTAAATTTGCGTACTGCCTGTTTAAAATTTTTAACCGGGGAAAAAACATTAGGAACATAGTTTGTTAGTTGGTGTAAATAAAAATAGCTTCCACAAAACTACGCTGATTTACTCCAGTTGAAGTTTTACTCTGGAATATCTGAGAATGGCTGTGTGTTTTGGCACATAGGTGTGAATAGTTGAAATCTAATTTGTATCTGGAAAGCACACAAGTAATTTTTCTGGCTGTATTCTTTCCTTCAACTCCAATATTGCAGTAGGAATGCATGGTCCCATAAAACAAGGTGGATATTTTTTAACCGGCACGTAGATGTTCCCGTTGCTGCCTTACCAGTTCAGGACAAATCCTTTTCTCAGCCAACGTGCCGTTCAGTTTGCACATACTCTGTTGAAATGCGCAGGGAAAGGTTGTAATGCAGAGTTGTGTTGTGCATTAGAAGGTTATTAAAATCAAGTGAAAGTGCGCTCTATACCTTGGGGACTTTAAATCCAAAATCATTCTAACTAATAAGCAGGTACCAAGTGTGCCAAATTTTACCCCAAGGTACTCACAGGCTCCTGTGGTGGTGTTGGTTTTGCTCAATGACTTTCATTGACTATCAGGATTTATCGACCCAAGAGGGAAATATTGACAGAGGTGATTCTTACCAGTCACAGTTTTCCTTAAGGGACAATAACACCCGGTGTTCACTGTAAATTTAAACTCAACGCATGCGCGTGTGTCGTGGCACGGGGTTTAACTGCTGAACATTTACCCACCGTGCTCGTGTGGCAGTGCTGCACATGAGACCTGAGTGCTTTTGCACAGACCCTGACATTTTCTTTTGGGAAAAATATCTGCGATGTGCCTGGCTGGTGACAAACCTGAGAGAGAGTGTGTGTGCCCGTGTACGGATTAGCCTTTGTATGTATGTTGGGGCCAAGGTGATGTTCTTCTGGTAACCATGATAACAGCTTTTAATGCCATACGTCCATGTTGCTAAGTTCACTACAGACCTGAATTATGTACCATCAAAGCACTATAACATTTCTTAAGCCTGAGTAATCGTGGGCCAGAATCTGGCCCAATATGCTTGATTTACAGAAACTTGTTCATGGCTGCCTTCTCTTATCGATACAGTAAATCACAGAAATTGTTGGCTAACATCGTGGGATGGTCTTAGACAGCTATGATTAGTATTTCAAGGCTCTCTTCATATTCTGATAGTCTTTTCAGTGGTAAATAAACAGATATTTGAGCAACTTGCAACATTGTGCTTGCAGTAATTATGAGCCATCTTATTCTAAATGTGAGACTGACCTGAAACACAATATTCATTTTTTTCCTGGTGGGAAAACTGAAATATTGGTGAGGTGTGTCTACTGAAATGGACATCTTATTTTTATTCCGGTAAAATCAGTACTTTCCTACTGTTGCTAAAAAGAAAATAATCTTATTATTTAAGAAGTAGAAAAACTGTTGTACTGGCCAAAGCAGCACCAGAGCTTCGTCCTGGCCAGCGCTCCCCTTTCCATACTGTTCTGCTTTGTCAAGTCCTCTGGGCCAAACCCGTGAATTATTTTCCTCAGCGTTGTGGGGATTTGCAGCAGGCACGATTCAAGTAACGATTCCTCTAGGAAAAGATGAAATAGCCTCAAGTTGCGCCAGGGAGGTTTAGGATGGATATTAGGAAAAATTTCTTTGTTGAGCATTGTAACAGGCTGCCCAGGGAGGGGGTGGAGTTACCATCCCTGGAGATTTAAAAGACAGGTAGACGTGGTGCTGAGGGACATGGTTTAGTGGTGCTTTTGGCAGTGTGAGGTGAATGATTGGACTTCATGATCTTAAAGGTCCCTTCCCACCTAGATGATTCTGATTCTATGATTCTAACATTTAAATATTTAGTTTCTCATTTTCAGAACATTATCTGAGCCTGACACAGAGGCTCGTACTTCATCAATTCAGGTACCTTTTAGAGAGAAATGGATGGATGGAGTGTGAAGGTCACATTGCAGCAGGGACCACTCGTCTGTTCCTCCTCTGCAGTCAGTAGACGGAGGAGCCCGGGAAGCCGCTCGTGCCATCTGTGGTGTGGCCAGAGGCAGCGGGTGATGCCAGCCCTGATCCTGGCTGCAACATTTGCTCCTGGTCCCGCTCAGAGACCAAGCAGCCCCCAGGTAGCGTGACACAGGGATCAGAGATGTCTTAAAGCCATGTTTGTGCCCTGCTGCCTCCCCCCTTCTCTGCACCGCGCACAACTCAGCTGAAATACAGCATCAAATCCGGTGAATGACCAGCTGAGTGAATAAAAGCATGAACTGCATTCCCTCGCTTAGAAATCTGTCAGCTCCCTCTAACCTTTTGGAAAACTGAAAGACCAAAGTGGCCGTACTTGCTGAACATCGTAACAATAAAATGCCGTTGCGAAGCAGAAGCAGCACAGGAAATCCAGACGTGCCGACACTGTGCCCATACCCACAGAGGAAAAAGATGGTCTTTTTATTTCTCATCTTCAAAAATCCCAACAGATTTACAAAACCAGGGCACCTCACCACTTTGATTCAGGCTGCGAGGTCTCTAGGACAGTCATCATAAATCCCAATCTGCAAGGTTGCGGATTTTTCCCTTGTAGTACACAAGGCATGAAAAGCCAAACAGCAGGTTAAGTCTTCAACACAGACTGGGAAACAGGTTTTTTCATTGAGACATACATTGTTTTCAGTAATTCTTTTCCGGTGGAGCACGAGATGCAATCTTTCTAGATCATTTTGCAGGTGCAGATTATCTGCAGCCTACAAATGGCCACGTGGAGACTTTTGTGCACCTCAATAAGAGCAGCGTGTAGCCCAGAGTGCATCACACCCTCTTCTTAGCCCTCTGTGAAATAACCCTCATGGTCGGTTTTTAAACTGAAGTAGCTTGATTCAGACAGAGCGCCATTTACCTGGGCGAGGGAAGCACGAGCCGTCTGTGCCCGCTGTGTAGGCGTTACACAGGAGGAATGACGGTGCTTTCCTACTGGCAGCATCACCCCAGGTGGGAACGCCTGGGACATAGACCGCCCAGTCCTACTTCTTCCTACACATTACAGAAGATACTTGGCCAAAAGGGTGGATAACCTTCAAGTGATGCACATTGCCAGGAGCTTAGGTCACCTTCCCCATGGAGTTGTGAAGTTACTGCATGGAATATTGGATTTGAGGTGGAGGAAGATTGCGGAGGTCTATGGTCAACTTAGTTCCTTCGGTAGGACAGCCCCGATAACTCTCTGATGAAAGCCAAAAGTGATTCCCCTTAGCAGCCTTGAGTTGAAGCTGCAGTAGGCGCACTTGAGCCCTGAAATCAGCTCTGCTCCTGCTTTGACTTTTTAATGTTAAGCATTTTTAGTGTTTTGGGGGAGTGGTGAATTCTTATCGTCTGTTTATGCTATGCCTGAAACAACAAGAACTGCTATAAATTGGCTGGTTCTAATAAACCCTACAAAAAAACCCAGTGATACAGACTGGGTTACTAATACTCTGTCTTTTTTTTTTCCAAGTTTTCCCATACTTTTCACTGGAACAGTTTTTGATATAAATCCTTTCCTTCAATCTGTGATCTCTGTTTACCCTTCCTCTGTCCGTACAGTACACTGATAACTTCAGTCCTACAGACCTTCTCTCCAGGAAACTCTATTAAGATTTTCTTTTAGCAAAAGTGAGTGGCCCTTCAGAAATCCTTTATCAGGTCTGTTCTTTCCTGTTGTGGTTTGCCTCTGCTTTTTTTTTTTTTTTTCTTCCCATGGATAGCTGTAATTTAAAGCTTACTAGATCGATAAGTCCAAGATGCACAGCATAAACGGGAGAGGCAGACAAACAGCTGGTAAAGATAGGAGACAGCTGATTAAAAAGAATGCAGCTACAAAGCATCTGAGCTACTATTCTCTGCTGTGATTTTTGAGTTAGATTAAAAAATAGGGGGAGGGAGACAGACAAATCGCAATTCCCTCCTCCCTCAGAATGTCTCGCTAAAATAGTGTTGAATTTCCTCTTTTTTTCATGTCTCTAAATAAAAAGTGGGTTTTTTTATTTGGAGTAGATGTTTTAATCAATTGCAAGTGAATTGGCTTAATACAGAGATCGCTGGGGGAAATGTAATGGCAGGAAGTCTGGACCTGATGTGACAGCAGCATCTCTGGCCTTGAACTCTCTAAATCCAGTCCTGGGATAAACTGAAATCCTGAAAATAGCCTCTGTTTTACACTGTTTCACGGCATAGGGATTTTCTGCTCCGCTTTGCCAGCCCTGGTGAGCGTGCGTGGGACTGGGTTTGGGTTTGCCGTGCTTTCTAGCTGAGACACGTCTTGTATTCCTTGGACCCGGCTACCACAGCTTTGTTGGGTGATGCCCAGCTGGCACAAGCGGCAGATGAGGCAATTTGCATTTGGCATTACAAATTGCGGTTACATTACTTCGTGAAGGTAAAGGTGCTATAAAAGGCTGAGTGTATTGCCAGCAGGAGAGGGAACATTGCTAAGCTAAAGCCTGAATAGAAGTCAAGAAGGATTAAGGTGCAGCTGAAAGTAGAATTGAGGTTCCGAAATCACTGCAGAGCTTTAGAAAACGTCTTCTGTTCACATCAGAAACAATAATTTATTGACAAAGGGGTTGAGCTTTAAAATAGATGTGCTAGGGAATTGTGTTTCAGTGAAATTGCATACTTCTTTTGACAGGGAGGTTTGTATAAATGTTGTGTGTGTGCCCATAACCCCAGAAACTGCATGGAAGAGGAGATGTGTGTGGCAATAAGCACGTGGACATCTATGTACACTAAATTTGGCTACATATACACCAAAATAGCAAAGAGACATTACAATATGAATTTGAAATGCTGTGGGAAAGGAGGTGCGCGTGCACATGTGCACTTTGGAAGAAGGATTGGGTCTGTCCATGGGGAAATAAGTCTGTCTGCAACTGGTGAAATGAGACCAGATAAAGAGATTATCAAATAGTGACAAGAAAGAAAATAGGTTAGCTGAATTTCTCTTTATCACTTCTTTTCCCTTAAGACATCTCACTGAATATCTTGTCATTCATACAGAGAGTCTGGAAAGAAAAACACTTTTAAAGGTGACCCATAAAGGAAAAAAAAAAAAAAAAAATGGTGCTTTTGTGCCTCTTTTGCTCTTTAGCGGCGTAGGAATGGGGTTGGGATCTCCACTGTGTGTGTGTGTGTACTCTCTTTTGGAGAGCAAGAAAAGTGGTCTTAAAGCTCCAAAGTCTTCCCATTGCCATTGCTGCTCCCAGCACGGAGCGGAGCGTCCCATGGGAACGGGGCAGGATGCTGAGCAGAGACTGAAGCCCCTGGTGCACCACGGCACAGCCAGGAGGGAATACATGGTTTGACAGCAGAGCTGTATCGTGTCCACGTATGCGAGAGATGGATACAGAAATGCAGCTCATTGCCAATGTGTTCGGCGTAGGGGGAACGTTATTGAAAAAAAGTCAAGGACTTTTTTTCCTCTTGAATACACTTTTCTTTCACGGGCCTTTTTAATGTCTTTATTATTATTATTATTATTTCTTTTTCTTCTTTTTTATTTTAAATTAAAGTAGCTATTGAAAACAATTTTGAAATCGCGTTTCACAATTGTGAACTATAGGAGGGCAATATTGTAAGTGATGATTAATGAGATTAATTGCTTTTGGTTCTGTGTTATCTAATGATTCCATTGTAAGCTCAATCTTATCTGTTTGGTACTATATAAACACTTAACAGGCTTTAGAAAGCTTGTAATCTAAGTAGACAAGAAAGGCAAAGAAAGAGAGAGGAAACAGAGGTGCAGAGAAGTGACTCATTCCAAGGTCACAAACCAGATTTAGAATAAGAATCAGATCTTCTCACTTCAGCCCATTTTTCTATTCCATGGGGTATGTTGCTTCTGTTATTCAAATATGGAAAAAACCTGTCCTTTTCCAGTCAAATAGAGGGCAAAGAGAATGAGATCAGATGTGAACTCTGTGATACCGGGGGGGAGGGGGAAAACAAAGGAATTGTACTGATAAAAATGCTATTTTTAGATAAATTCAACATATGACATACCATTACTCAAATCACAAATTTGTCTTTCTGTCTAGATGCAGTAAAGTCAGGAGAACGATTCAGATGTAAAACTTCAAATCGACCATGTATCGATGAAGCAGCAGCTGCGTGTACTGGTTAGAAATTATTTTATTTTTTTAATGAAATATTTGTGGGTTTGCAAATTTTATTTACCTTTATTTCTGATTCACATCATTTTTCTGTAAAAGCATAAACATGTCTGTATATTTACTTGTGCATGTATGTATGTTCTGGAATAATTCCACGTGATTTTAATTATTTGAAGCATGTGAACATGCTTTCGAAGTCTGAAAGCTCTCTAATGTCAGATGGAACTTGTTTGTCTTCTCTTTTTCAAGTTAAGCAAACAGTAATTTGTTATTATATTAAACTGGAAGAGGACAGGTTTAGATTAAACATTAGGAAGAAGTTTTTCACTTTGAGGGTGGTGAGGCACTGGAACAGGTTGCCCAGAGAAGTTGTTGAGGCCCCATCTCTGGAGGTGTTCAAGGCCAGGCTGGACGTGGCCTTGGGCAACCTGGGCTGGTGGGAGGTGTTCCTGCCCAGGGCAGGGGGGTGGAACTTGGTGATCTTTAAGGTCCTTTCCAACCTAAACCATTCTATGATTCTATGTGTAGCTGAGCCCTAAGCTAGGCGTTATCCTGTTGTAGCATCTTATTGGTAAGGAGCTTGTGATTTTACATTAAAAAGAAAAAATAAATCAAATCTGTTTGGCCCTTCAACCTGTAGGAAAAGGTGCTGCAATTATTCCATTCTGTTCACTTCAAAAGAAGTCTTCCATTCTGCTTTCCACAGCTGGTGACGGTGGCCATCAGCGGTGAGTTACCCCCAACACTGGTGGAGGGGCTGGATCCACAGTGGTGAATGGACTTTGCCTTTCTTTAAAGCACTCCTTGGGCATGTCAAGGAGAAGCAGCGGAAGAGCAGGGCCTTAGCGATGGCATTGCCAACAGCTGTTTGCCAGTGAAAAATGGTCTTGGAGCCATGGAGTTATTTACGTCTTGGGTTTCTCTAGGGTACCTTGTTACCAGGGGATTTTAGTGCCTGTGGACCCTTCCTGTAGTGAGATGTGCTTGGACGAAATAATCACACTAGCAAAGGATTTCTATCTTTTTTTTTTTTTTTAATTCCTATTGATAAAAAACCAAAAACAAACCTATAATTTTGTTTTCTATTTCTTGTTTGTGGCTGCTGAAAAGGGAATCCGTACTACCAATACGTGGAGTTTAAATATGCATTTCCCATTAACTTTTATTAATGGGAGCTCTAAGGGTAAAACTTTGTGTATAATAGGAATTATTTACAGTGTAACTTTCTTTTGAGATACCATTTACCGGGATTTTCTGTATTCTGCTCACTTGTCTTGACTACTGCAGAGAGCAGGGCCGAGAATATTGTTCTTATTTATCTGGTGCTGGATTTAATTTTGCCTGGTTTTGTGGTCTCTAAAATTCACAATGACAAAGTCATTGATAAAATGTAGTCTGTCTGAATATTGCTTTAACTTTTTTTTTGTAAAATATTTTTATTCTTTTACTGTACCCACTAATAAATTTCGTTTTCCTTACAGACAGTGATTGTTTCAAGTAAAAAATGATTTAGTAATTTCTGATGAACCCCAACTAATGAGGCAGTGGGATTCAGATCCTGTGTGAATGTAGAGCTGCATAAAATCTGGTTATATTTTGATTTATCTCTCTTCAGGAGAGGCTTTGAACTGAAAAGCTCACTTTCTTGTCAGTTTGTAAGTTAGCTTATAAACTTTCCCTCTTTCAAGACCAGCCATCTGGAAAGGTCACCATGTGAAGGCTGGCTATTTTTTAGGTATGCATGAGCAAAGAGAATAAAGATTTACTCCATTTTTCTTGCGGGACATGCAGTCTTGTTTCTTCTTACACAGCCCCCAAAAATGCATAAACTTTTTTTTTTGTATTTTTCTTTTTTTTGTTGTTGTTTTTCTTTTTCTTTTTTTTTTGTCTTCCCCACCATCCAGAAACCTCCTGTATTCTCTGTAAGAGTATCCCATGCGCTGAGCTATCCCATTTCAAGGCAGAAATACTGGAAACGTAGAGATAACATTCCGAGTGTACTCTTGAGCAGATTTCTATATAGAATCATAGAATAATTTAGGTTGGGAAAGACCCTTAAGATCATCGAGTCCGACCTTAGACCTAACACTGCCAAGTCCACCACTAAACCATGTCCCTGAGCACCACATCTGCACGTCTCCGCGCAACCCCTTTGCCCCGCGTGACCAAGGAATGAACCCAAGGCCATTCAGATGGGACTTCACACTTAAGTTAATATATGCTCCGATGTCTCCCCCACAAGTAACTGCATTCACTCAAGATCTCTTTATTTAAATGTATTTCTCCTTTTTGTCAGATGGGGGATTGTAATTAAGATTTCATTGCATTTAACTGTGTGATGAAGTTCCTATATTTAGAGTTCGTGAGCCTATTACCTTTTAGAAGATATTTGGCAATGTGAAAGTTAGCACTCATTTGTTTTCGTTTAAAATTCAGGGCATGATATGTGTGTTTATAAGGAGGATACAGCGGCATGTCATTTTCTACTTGCTTAAAAGCCAAATAACTGGTTAAGAAAGCTCCCATCCCGAGGAGAAGAAAGGGCTCATTAAAAACATTAGCTGATATAGAACAAATTGAGCTTCAGTGCCCTGCATAAAGATTATAATAACTGTAATAATAAATGAATTAATAATGCATTAGAGGAGAATTCCTCCAGTCAGATTGTCACACGCTTATCCTTGAAAATTGACTTCAGTGAGGTGTGTCACATGAGCTAATGACCTTAACTGATGGATTCGGGATTTTTCCACACTCCCAAATCCGCTTAAATCCATATTTCTGTACTTTTGACAGTTAGTCTTCTGGACAGACATGATGTAAGCAGCACCATTTGGTGTCGCAAGCCAGGGGGTAGCTGAAACAAAGCTATCTCTAGTTTGAACCTCAAGTAATCAGAGTTGGTTAAAACTGAGGGAAAATCAGGTTAGTGCTGCGGTGCCCCAGTCTGCGCAGTGACACCAGAGGCACGCGCATCTTGAGCCCACGGGGGTTCCAAAATTTATCCAGCCTCCGTGGTACGAAGAGCTTCCATAAAGTTGAAGCTTTTGGCTGAAGCTTACATTTGTACGTATCACCAGCAAACTCTCTGTCCCGAAACCGCAGATGAACTATGGCCAAACCGCCGCTGTGTGGTGTGATGGGGCTGTTCCCGCGCTCAGTGACGTGGTCCGAGTGCAGCTCCGTCTGCCATCTTCTCATCTGCTTCTGCGAGGGCTGAACTGGGAGGAGTGGGAATGTTCCAGAAGTACTTAGGTACTCAACGGGAAATAACTTGAAACAGCTTTGTATCTGAAAATCCCACTGGGTTATGGGTTAGAAATATCACGAGGTTATGAGGATTTAGGAATCAGGCTCAGCACTGAAAAACAGGCGTCAACGGGGTTTTGGTAGTGGAAGCGTAGGTGCTGAGGCGTATCTGTAGACACAGCTGACAAGTGAGAGACTGGGGATTTTGAATGTCTCCCCTGGGTAAGGGCTGGGTTTATAATGGTTATTGGTCACCTGGGCTATGTGGGGGGAAAATTGCATTGAGGGAATTGATTATCCAGAGATCATAAACACATGCGGGTAGTAAACTGCATCTTTAGGCACCTAGTTACCTTTATATGAATCCATTAGTCACTTTAGAAAACCTAAAGGGCTCTCCTAAACCTAGGAGCTGCTGAAGATGGGCTTCGCATCAGTTGCGAGGTGGTTAATTTTTATCATCTTAAAATAATTGAGGCTGGAAGGGACCTGGGGAAGGTCTGGGTGCTTCACTTCAAAAAAGGAGTCTATGTGTTCCAAATAGAGATTATGGGGAACGCTTGTCCTTTTACTATAAGTCACACTGACGTTTCTCTATGTCCCCATTTACGCCTGCAAATAGGTATTTGTGGGTGTTAGTTTGCATGTCCAAACCCTAAGCTTTGCTTATGAAAGATAAGAAAGCAAAGTTCCTTCTGGGATGCTTTTCTGGAGAATCATTGAAAATTCATCTTTGTTTGTTTAGTTTTTGGTGGGTTTTGTTCTGATTTTTTTTTTTTTTTTAAATTGAAGTCTCATTCTGCATAAAGAGGACATTCAGCATAAAAAGGGCATTCAGCAAAAGGACATCAATGGGTTTCTTATCAGTGCTTTGCATCATGTTAATACTATAGCCAACAATAAATTATGTAGGCGTTATACAGGAACAAAGGAAATTATACAAGGGGTTTTATTCCAGAAGACTTTGAGTTTGCTTGTCCAGTCATGCAATATGTGGTTTGCTTTATTTGCTGGCTAACGTGAGGCTGGCTGAACAGTTGCTTTCGTTTGCACAGGGATTCTTCTCTTTCCCAATGTGTTGTTTTACTTTGGTACGTTATTGGATACATACCAGAAAAAGAGTAATATATCAAATAAGGATAATGCGTTAATGTACCAAACTGCTACAGCTCAACCATCCAACCGGAGTGTTGTCTGTGCATCACGTGAAGAGGTCACTCAGGGACCTGAAAACCCCATTCTCTTTTTTCAACCCTCCGAGCAATAAAAGACACAGCAGCGCTGTGGATGTTGAATTTTGGAACAGAACAAACAGGTACCTGCTAGGAAGCTGCTAAAATAGCGATAGCCTGGGGCTGGCAGCATATAACGAGGGAAACACAACTCTACCTGCCGAATGGGACCTGCTCCTCCATATTCTCTGTGATTTCTGTATTGACTGCTCCCAGAGGCAGCAGAAAGGGCTAAATGTTAAGGCTGTTCTTAAATTTTTAGTAACGAGACTAGGTTCATTAGAGCTCTCGTCAAATGGCTTTCAGTTACTATCAGTCTGACTTGTATTTGAATTGATGACCTTGAGATGAAAGGCTTTTTATTCTATTACCCATCTCCTGAGCCATCAAGTCTTTAATATGCCGTGTAAAATCAGTTTTCAGATGGTATTTCTTTTATATAACATTGTCATTTATTATTAACAATGTCTGATTTTGAAGGCTACTAGCTATAATTGTGCATAATACTACTTTTGTTATTCCTATTATTTCAAATATATCTGCTATATTACTATATACTTGTAGACACAGAGAAAATAGATTGGTAATAGACTGTAATTCAGCTTTATATAAATGAGTTAATAAAATCACATAAAAATAGAAAGTTCAAATAAATTCAGCATCAGTAAAGCTCGGGTATTACTTCAGTAAACTGAAATATAAAATTCTGGTTTGATGCTGCAATAAGGTTTCCTGCAAAGTATTGTACGGGACTACCAAATGCATAGTAAATTAAGGAAAAGGAACAAGAATATGTAATAAAAACCACCACAATGAAGGAAGTGCATTACATGCCACCCTTTTCCTCCTGAATGGCTTTTTCCTAAGGGTAGTATAGAGCAGACCGTGTTAAGAAGCCAGTGTATACAGGAGTGGTAAACAGACATGTAACAAGGTAGCTTTCTCTATTTTGGTTTTATTTGATTGTGTTTCTTGGGAAAAGCTAAAACTGGCAGCACTGGGATAAAGAGGCGCCTTTGTGGACAAATCCTTTGCAGACTCACCAATCTGGATAGCTAATTGTACATATTTGGTCTGACTTGCAAGTATGTAATGTGAATTTAAAAAGAAAGATCATATGAAGCTGGTGCTGGACTGGGCAGCAGTAGTCAGTTGTGCCAAATTGAATTATTCTTTTACCCTTATTTTGTTCCAGAGGAGATAATGTTTCTCTAAGATGTTATTTCTTGGTTTTTGACATTGAAAGTGTCAGAATGCAAACCTGGCACAAGATCTTACGGGGTCGTCTAGTTCAGCCCGCTGGACCACACTTCATAGCCTGCCTCCGGGAGAGCTGTGTGCGTCAGGGTCTTTTCAGAAGCTTCCAGTGATGGGTCCCAACAGCCTTCTTGGAGATAACGTGTTAAAATGATTAACTATCTGTACAGCTCAGAAAGCTTTTCATAATATCTGTCCTTAATTTTCCTTTCTGTGCATTAAGGCAGTCACTACTTATGCTCACAACGTACAACTGATTGTAGCTTCCTTAATTAAACCCCTTGTGTGTATTGGAATATTGCTGCTACGTCTACTTTTTGGTCCTCTCTCTTTATAGAATGAACAGATATCCTTCTTTCTAGGTCGTGTTTTCTAAATCTCATATGAATAATTACCTCCTGTGTCCTGTGGTTAACATCTGTTAATATTTCCCCAAACACCACTTGTCTCTCTGGTAGCAGACGCGCATTGCTGACTCACGTTTGGGTTTATCCTTTCTAACCTCTTTCTTCTCTCTGTCTTGCTGCCTACCCGATAAAGCATGTTTTAAAGGTCGCGCTTGATTATTTCCAAAATAAGTAGGACTGTGCTTTTTTTTTTTTATTTTTATTAAATTATCTTCGTGATTTCAGATGTTTGGGTGTTTTTCCCCAACATGTTGGGATAATTTGGTATTCTGGTGCTATCCTCCAGAGTGCTTGCAGATCCTCCATGCTTCATGTGACCTAAGTCACTCATGAAAATATGGGACCAAGTGCAAACATCTGTGGGTATGCACTGGTATGTTCCCACAATTTGGAAGCGGACAGTTGGAAACTGTTTTTTGACTGTATTTATTGTCAGTCTAAACCAAGAAGTTGGTAAATCTACCTTACTGTGATAGAGGAATATGTTTGTCTATTCAGAATGTATCCTATCTAATTCCTTCTTATGATAGGGTAATTATACTGATTAAAAAAAAAAAAAAAAAAAGAAAAGACGACTGGGTTGACATGATTATTTCTTCACAAATACATTTTGGCAGTTTCTTCTCACTTTGTATTCCTCTGGGTGCTTTTACCTCTGGGTGTTTAATCATTTGTTCCTGGGTCTTTCAGCATACTGAATTAGACTGTGTAGTCTTCCTTTTTTCCATTTCTAAAAATAGCTGTGGTGTTTGACCACATCTTCCCCGCTGGGACCTCAGCCATTCCCAGAGAATACTAAAAAGTAATTACTAATAGTTTAAAGAGAACTTCAGCTGATATCTGAAGTATTTAAAAATAAATTTGATCCTTAATGACTTATTTATCCGTTTCTTACCCACGCAGTCTTTAACTCTCTGCTCAGCTTGTGTTCCAAGCTCCTAGTTAAAAATAATTATACTGAGAGCCTGGTCACTGTAAAACATCTTCTTGTGAAGTCGGAAGGAAAAAACCAGGCATTGAATGTGCCAACCTTTTGTATGTGGAGTGTGATTTGCTATTCTTTCCCTGTTAGCTAATGGACTAATATTTCCCTTTACCTTTTAAATCCCTTTTTGCAGGCAAGGTAGGGAGAGGGGATCTCATCATCAAAAGCAAAAAGTTCTTTAGTAAATTACCATCTTTATTTTTTTGATTAATTACAATTAATTCAACTACTGAAGGGTTAGAAAAACTCATTAAGATTTATATGAAGTATTTCTTATTGCTTAATTAGTCTTCATTAGTTGAACCGGAAGACTCGAAGATTTGTATTTTTATATTTCTCACCAACAACATGCTAACTATACAGCCTTAATATCATTTCTATAAGTGCACAGTGGTTGTGGTTATGTTCTCCTGTTGCATTTCTTTCCCGGCTGTTTTTTCAGCACATTTTTTCAGTCTTGGTGTCTGATCCTTGCTCGGGCAGGAGCGCTGCGGGAATGTCCTGCTCCGGCAGCTTTGCTTAGGTGATGTTTAGTCCCTCTGAGATGGTGCATCTCGAGTCTAACAGCAGTAGGACTGAGAGGGACGAGGAGAAGTTGCTATTCCAACAGCCTGAGCATCTGACACGTGGGGGTTTGAGGGGTGGGGACGGTTAAGCTGCAAAATATTTCCTAAGTTGGGTTTTTTAGAAGTTTATAACTTTTAAACACTGCGATGGTTTTTCATAACGATGGCAAAGGGGATGTCCTTGAGGCAGGGGACATCCTGTGCTGAATTCGGAGGGGAGGGGAGGCAGAGCACGTCCAGCAAAAAGGGTTAAGGATTCCTAATATGTGCAAAAGAAATTAGTGTATTTACTAGTGTCTTTAAGAAAATAAATTAAAAAAAAAAAAAGTGTGGAGGGGGAGGAGCAAATCCTCAGATGTAGAAAAGTCAAACATAAAGGCCAGATCCCATTGTGGATAGGGAGGAAGGGCAAAGCTGGGGCATGAGGGTGAGGATGGATATTGGAGAGACACTCGGCAGTGACCGGGGCGGCCGCTGAGGCTGGGGCTGCCGAAGGAGCAATCCCTCGGGAGATACAGCCAGGAACAACTGAGCTGGGGTTGAAACAGCCAACAGACTAGATGAGTTCTTGAGGTCCTTTCCAACACTGCGGTTCGATGAGATGGTAAAAATTAGATTTGGGCCAACTTTTGAAAGCAAAAGTTGTTACCCAAATAAGCTCTTAAAGAGCATGGTTTGTTTTGTGAGGGGTTTTTTATGGGTGGGAATAAATGTGTATAATCTTGAGGCTTTACCACAACAATATATATAAATATGGATGTACTGGTTGCAATATTAGTTATAGATTTGGACAGTGTGTATTATAGTGCTGTCCTCTGTTGTCCACTATAACACAAGTATACAATAGTAGAGAGTATTGGAATAATAAATATATGGTAAATATAATAAATGGTAAATATAATAAATGTATTAAAAAGGTGTGATAAACTATGCATTATAAGATTCTCTTGAAAAGGTACAGGTTATTTTTTGTTATGTTTTAATATTTTTTTCTCTTTCCAAGTCCTGCCCCCATAAGCTTGAATGTTAACACATTTCATTCTGCTATGAAGAATACTCACCTTTTCTGCAACACCACTATCCAGTTTGGTATTTCTGATAAATTGGATAAAAAGGTGCCTACAGATCTGTCCTTTGAAATTAAGGAAATTATTTTTTTAAAAAAACCCAACACAGTACCCTCCATGAAATGAAAAAATAAATTAATTCTCTGAAAGTGACTGAGCAACTGAATTCCTTTTCTAAATTCATTCTTTGACAGAATAGAATAAGTAAATACTAGAGAATGGAAAGCGATTAAAAATGTAAGAATTAATAGCAAAAAGTAGATAAGCAAATGTTCTGTGTACAGATTTGCATCCTGTGGCATAAAGAGGATTAAAGAATTAATTTACCAGTGGCATTTATTTTGGAAATGTCCTGAGGCCAGTTCATATAAATAACACTCCTAATGTGCAAAGACCCTAATGAAGTCAATGGGGCAAACCCAAAAGAGTCAGCTGAAGAAGAAGAATTTGAAAAAAATATATTAAAAAGAGGTATTAATTTTTATTCTTGTCAGGTAAAATATGAACTTAATAAAAGCTATGAAGCTGATCAGAGTAGAAATTGAAATTACAATTTTCTCTGAATGTAGTTTGTGGTAAGTAAGAAGACTTTGAAAAGAAAAGTGATTACATAAAAAGATATGACTTGTGAACCAAATTATTAATGTTACCAATTTTTTATCTTGAGGCACCAGTAACTTGGTCCTTAGGTGATGAGGAATCGCTTTATTTTTTGACAATCTGAAAACTGATTCTGACACTCTGATCCATCCTTGATTGGATTAACCGAACTGACATTTTTTTTTTCCAGAAAAGAACAAACAAAACACACGGCATCCATGCGGTGATGAGTCGACAGAGGCGGTGTTCACAGACCCCCTCCTCGCCAGCCCGCGCCCTGGCGGCGTGCCAGCTCTTATTAGCATCAGCCCTCCGTTCCTCTTCCCCGATCACATACGCTTCGTAAAGTGCTCGTGTCTCCCATGTATGACAAGTGCTCAGGGTGGTAACAGGAAAACGTTTGCAGAAGTTAATGTTTGTGTGAAAGGACCGCTGCTTTCTCCGCAGTCACTTTATGGTGCATTATGGATGCAGGGTATATGCCCGTTCTCCATCCCCACCCATGTACGCTGAGTAGAATTACAAAATTATACCCTGGCTAATCAAATCAACCACATGTTAGAAACTTAAGCCTTGAAAGTCATTGCAGCTCCGACCTCTAAAAGCTGATGTCTCGTCACGGCATGACATGCATGCCTGAGTCGGGCTTGACAGAGATGTGACAAATTACTTGGAGATTTTCAGTAAATGCTGCTATACTATCGACATACTTCCTCAAAACCTGTCCTGTCATGCTAGATCAAAAATTGTTGCAGCAGAAGTTATTTCTGTGCAGCTATAAGATAGATGGTTGTTCAATTCTACTGACAGCCCCCTTTAGTAATCTGTTTACTTGGCTGTGCTGTCTTCCTTGGCTGTGCAGAACTAGGATTACCAAGTGGGCAGATATCTCTTGGAGACATCTCACTTTGCATATTTCCTCACTACTACCTTTGAAAAAAGTCATTTGCTTCTCAACACTTCCCTGCCAAGCTTAGCATTTTATATCCTGCCAAAAAAATTTGCTGATTGTGTCCAAATATGGCAAAAGAGGAAAAAGAGTTACTACTAAGTGGCCCAATGCCCCTTTTTCCCTGTAGTGTAGTTGCTGTTTTGTCCTTGCAAAGGACTTACCTTGTCCTGGTAAGTGCAGTAGACCAGCTATTCAGTGCCTGAAATAATTTGGATGGAATTTATTATCATTAGCATGCAGAAAGGGCAAAGCCAGTTGCCGCATGAGTTCATTACAAGGGAATTATTTCCTTATATACACTTAGTAAGAGTCAGCCCTAAGTGATGTTGCCTCATTAAATTCAAGAACTTGGATACTGTTATCGCTCTTCCAGATTTAATAGGCATGTTTTTTCCAAAGGGCTGCTTTTCTGTAATCTGCTGCGGAGCATGCAGACACCTGACAGATGCTCAGGAGATTTCTGCATCTGATGAGTGTTGGAGCTTTGATAAATGTAGAAGAAGGGCTGTCGGAAAGACCTGAGGTGTGAGGGCGCAGGGATGCTGCCACGGCAGATTTTTGCCTGTACCGGGAGCTTGGGAGAGGCTGCTGTGAAATAAACCTTTTTTTGTTAGCTGGTTACCCGACAGCTTGCGTTGGCCGGAGGTCACCGCGTGGTTTCTGTCGTCATATGAGAGGTTCTGTCTCGGAGCGAGGGGTGAGGAGGACACCCACTAATAAGGGACTCAGCGTTATATCCTCAATGTGCCGCGCTGGAAGACAAAGGGACACTGTCTATGCTCATAATCCCTCATTTGAAAATTAATGAACAAATGGCAGGCTACGGACGTGATGGCTATGAAACCTCTTATATTGGGCAAGAAGTGCTTTCCCACTGAGTGTTTTCTGGTTAATGATTTGGTTTCAAATTTGAGTAAGTCTTTGTCGCTGCGCAGCGGTTCTGGGCAAACTAGTTTTGGGGGAGGGATAGGCCTTTTGAAGGATGCTGCATGCCTACATTAGAGAAATGCTTATTTTTCTTAAGTCTTTCGAAGGCAGCATCGTGAAATCGTGCAGATTAATGATTCAAAAAGTCTTTTTGATCATCTGTTGAACTGCTGTGTTCCTACGGGGTGGTTGTTTTCATTAACTAACTTTGGTTTACATTTCTACAATTCAGATTTAAGTAAAAAGTTAATAATACCCATACAGCAGAAAATAACAGGGAAAGTAATTCTCTCCAGGTAATTAAAAATCGAGCCTTTCTTACAAAACACGATATTCTGTATCCTATGAAGCTGAAAGCCAGACTTGGTTTCCTACCGACTTACATTCCCAATTGCTCTGCATGGGGCAGCGCTCATGCATTTTCTGCAGGAGATAATACTGGGTTACTCACGGCCCATGTTACGTACAGGCTGACTGGCTTGCCAGTAAATATATTGAGATTTGCCAGTCAGCTGCTCCCAAACAGAATTTACAATGCCCTTTTTCTCAGTGGAGGCACTAGTTTGAGCTTCTTTCCTTTGAAACTTCCCCCTTTGCCAACGATTGAGGGGTTTGGATAGATGGGAGAGGCTGCGCCAGTGTAGAAAGCCTTATTTCCTCAACAAGCTCTCCCAGAAAATAGCTTTTTTTTTTTTTTCCTTTGCCAAGAAAAAAAAAGTAGTTCTCATGGAACCAATCTATTTCCACATTATAACCTTTATCCCCCAAATAAAGATGCACGGTTTTTGCCAAACCCCTGCTCATTACGCAGGATTTTCATTTCTCTCTGAAGGGTTTATGCTTGAGTTTCAATGTGCAAGCGTGGTGGGTGAATTCCCGCGAAGGGGGGGATATGTTCACAGGGTCCCTCAACAGCCCTGGGGTTGTTCTGCCCTGTCCCCAGGGCTGGTGGGTGAGGACGGAGTGAGCCCCCGCTGATGGGGGCGATGCACCTTCCCTGGGGGGAGCTGGAGGAGAGCTGGGGGGGAGTTTGCACAGTTGAGCATTTTTCAGTAAAACTCTGAAAATCGAACCTGGCATCCGTTGCATCTACGATAACTTCGCCCTCATGTTCTGAAGATGATAACGGAGGCATTTTTACTTTTTGAAATGGCATTTTGGGAAGCAGTGGCTCTATCAAAGGTTTCAGTCCGTTGGTGTTGTCAGGGCACTCGTGGAAGCGCTGAAGTAGCGATATTAAAAAAAAGCACATGCAAAACTTTTTAGCTTGTTGCTTTGCAACTAAGAAAAACTGAGGCCAGCCCTTGATGCCACTCATTATTAAATGCTTTCTTTAGTAAATGGGCTTGAATACAAACATAGTCATTCGTCTCCCTCTGAACTGCTAATGCTTTTGACATATTTTTTGAAGTTCCCATTGTGAGCTGTAGCCTTTGGACTCCCTGTGGTTTGCTGGCAGTGTCCAGACCTGAACCTTTATTTTTCCTTCTTGTAGTAAGTATTAAAACTCAGTGAGAAAAGGTTGCTTGGTATTAGGATTAACTTGAGCTTCAGTTTCTCTGCGCTCCAGTTTCTGTTCAAAGTCATTCTCACCCTTGCAAATCAAGTGACCTGTTATTTAATGCCGTGTCTGATGGAGAAGAGCCCCACTGGGTCCCATAGGAGTCAGGAGCCGTAGTCCAGATGCTGGTGATGGGAGGATGGTTGTGCCATCGCTTGATCAGAAATATATCAAAAAAAGGATCATGTTTCTGTGAAAATAGTAAGAAGTAGAGAATAAATTTTAGATGAAAGGTTAAAGGAACTGGATTTATTGGAGATTTTTTCTGTATACAGGTTAAAGGGTCAGAGAGTGTTTTGCTGCAGACTGGTAGCTCTGCCAAGAATAAAGATTTTCAGTCATAAAATACCTAATTAATGCCATTGATTCATCGTCTTGATGCGAGTTAAGTGCCTTTACAGGTCATGTATGTATATCATATATATTTATATTTTTTATATATATGATAGAAAAAATAAATATTGTATTCTGTATTATTGTGTCATGAGCTCTGACATCCAAAGCACAGGTTGGACTAACGAGGTGTTAATCCATGTGCCATTACTGTGTGTATATATAGAAATATTATTTTGGTATTAATCTCTTCAGATTTCAAGGACTAGTCATTAAACTTCATTTCATTGACAACAAGGAATCACAACATAATGATATAGCTTAATAAATTGTTATGAATTGTTATTTTCTGACTCTTTCTGTGCAGGTGGTTGTTCAGTTCTCTGCTAAGTTGTCCTTGTTGAGACCTAGACGTGAGACCAAATCTCTTTTCTTCCTATTTCCAGTGATAAAGTCCTTGGGTTTAGATGAATTGTCAGATTTCTCTGACTCAGTTGTTTGGTTTGTTTGGCTGGTTTTAAGTCTGCCACTTTCACCCATCTGCAACCCATTGCCTTTTTGAAAAGAGGGCTAAAAATACTTACAGGCATTATCTCCACAGTGGGTTGCAGAGAGACAGCAATTTGTTGACGTATCAAAGGCAGGTGCATGTCGACATCCGCTAGAGAATTTGGAATAATCACAAATAATTCCCCGTTTGAAAATTTAATGAAAAAGAGAAGGTGCCACATCTCATAAATAGGGAGAGGGTCTTCTGGTGAATCCCGAGATCTCCCTGAAAGGAACCTGGGCATGTCTGTAATACAGATTTGCAGCCTGGGTATGTTCAGTGTGGAAAAATGTACATGTAGAAGGTCCTTTCATATTGGTCTAAGAGAAACTCTACTAGGGGCCATCATAGCCTAGCACATACCTGTTGGAAGTGATCATACTCAGGTTGTGATATTAGTTATGTGCTACATGAAACCTCCTACAAAGTGAGTGCAGATGTAGGCGATAGGGTGCTGGTAATTGAGAAAAACGAAAATGAAAAGTGTTGGAAAAGCTTGAAATTGCTATGACAGTCAAAGACAGAAATGAGCTGAGTTTGGAAATGGTTTTTAAAAAATATTTAAAATATAATTTGCTCAGCTGTAATGGAAGATAGAATTTAAAATCTTTCTTGGCCGAGTTCAGCTGACTTCTTTTAAAAGAAGAGTTCATTGAATGAAGGGCAGAAGGACAAACCCAGATATTTTAAGATCAAGCTTTGCAAGTGCCACATATAGGAAAATATAGTGCTAAATGGTTTCCCCTTGACAAATGTGGTTCTGCTGCCATATGATCCATATTTCCAGCTCTAGGATGTATCACCCTGAAAATTGCAAAACTAAGTATTAAGAAATATGCCTTGAAAATGCGCCAGCTAAGTTCCTTAAAAGGATCTGAGAAAGGATGACTCACTGCTTAAATGGCCATTCATTGCATCTGCCGGGCAGATTTCAGGTTAAATTCTCTGAAATAGTCATGATTTCTTGTAGAAGCTCCTCTGTGTCGCAGAGCCAGTGCTGCAGCAGCAGCCCTTTGCTGAGGTCCTGGTGAGGTGGGAGGAAGGGAGGTGGCATCAACCTGGAAGAGGAACGGGGTCCAACAGAGGCAGCTACAGCCATCCTGAGCAGTGAGGAGGAGGAGGAGGAGGAGGAGCACTGCGGCTGCCCCTAGGAAGGTTTGAAATTTCTGAGTTGTTTACAAGTTGATTTAAAGCAGGTTTTGGGTGTCCAATGGTTGGTTAACCACTGGGGTCACCGGAAAGGAGCATATGTGAAATATTGTGTTGTCCCAGTGTGTTGTTTACGGCATGTGGGGCAGGGCTTGGGCATGCAGGGATATATCAGACTGCTCTGGTGAAATGGTTGTGACCTGTTGATGTGACTGTAGTTGGTATTTCATATCTGTGTTCATCTCTCCATCTTCCTTTGCTCTCTTTGCCGTTTTGTATCACAGAGCCTTTTTTAAAGCACATCTTGGTATAAAATCAGGGCTTTTTTTTTTTTCTATTAAGTCAGTATTTCTGAATTTCTATCTTATCTGAGATGTTTTGTGGGTGGGTTTGTTTGGTTTTTTTTTGTTTTTATTTTTTCTTTCTTCTCTCTCTCAATTAAAGTTGCTTTTTCAATCTCTTGCTGCTGTTCCCCTGCAAGCAGTGAGGGCACAGCAACGCCTGACGTCCCTTCATAGCTCAATATGCCGTTGGGGCAGAGCTGAAGTGACAAATGTTGAGCTACTGCAAAGCTGAGACATCCAAGTTTATTCTCAAGTGACCAGTGCTTTTTCCTTGTTAAAACACACATAAAATAACCTTTACCGGAACAATTCCTTTTAAGATTTCTGTCTTCTTGGTCATATAGGAAATTGACTTTTGCCAGTTGTTTGCTGACCAAATACACCAGTTTTCTTTACAAAGTGTATTTCTGGAACGGAGTGCTTCGGTTTTGACCAACCTAAATCCAGATGCTCGGTGGGAACCTACCTTTCAGAAAACACTAACTTCATCTGCTTTTCAGCAGATGACTTCAAGCATTCATCAGATTTTTAGAGTACCAAACTAGAACCGTTCGCAACCTTGAAGAGTCTCAGCTGGCACGGGTGGGTGAAGCCACCAGGAATGTGCAGGCGCTCACGCCTAATGAGCTCTGTGTTTAGCCGCTGTGGTATGTGCCAGGTTTTGACTGGCAGCCTTTTTTTGTCTCCTTCTGAGTGGAACCAGCTTCTTTCTGTCTTTTCAATAAACAGAGAGAGCTGCGCATCAAGGCAGTGACTTTCATCGTTATTTCTCATAACTTCTGATCCATATTTGAGGAACCTTTGCTGAATTTTTCTATTTGGTTGGGTGCTCTGATACATTTTTTTTCTTCCTGTGTTCAATTATTTATTTTTCTTCTTTGAACCTTGAGTGAAAAATAAAACAGGAAGAATCCAGTTATATGGGCTTCCAGATTTTGAAGATTCATCAAAACTGTGCTATAGTCTCTTGCAATTCCTTATGGAGGAGGGATCCAAACTCTGCTGAAGTCAACGTGAAGCTCTTGCTAACTTTCATGTTACCTTAGTGGTCATTCTACCTTTGGCTCTATGTGGACAGTAAGTAAAAGTAAATGTCAATTGTCTTTTCAAACAGAGGTGCTTGTAGAGACACAGCACTTAATGGGACTCTGTCCTAGGTTGCTGTCATGAAAGCTCAGAATAAAGGAACTTAAATAAAATATACATATTTTATTCCTGTTACTGGAAAAAACTCATGTTAAGTTGTTTACGTGGGGCAGGTGGAAGGAAGGAAGGAAGAATGTGGAGGGGAAGTAATCCATTGTTTAACTGTGGTTGAAACTGAGGAGGGCAGAAAAGTGCACTTGAAAAGAAACAAGATCAGTTCTTTTCTCATAAATATCAAAATATGAATTCAGGTTGACATACCATCATCTAAATCCCAACAAATTTGAATGAACTCTCTTTCTCTCCAGCATGTTCTGTGGAAGCCAGTACAAATAAAATTCTCACTTCATCTGATCTGAGGCAGAGGGACAAAATCCTTGAGTACACCCCAGCATATTTTTGGGTTGCAATAAGAGGATGTGATGGGGAAAATGGACATGTGTGTCAATAAATATTATATGTGTTGCCGTGAGTGTCACTACATACTACTCGTGTATGAAACTGTGTGGAAAATAGTATAAGTTTTCTTTCTATCTGCTGCTAGGTGTGACTGAATAGAAGAAATGCCGTGATTTATTTTACAAAGTTAGCATAATGGCCTTATTTGCCCTGAGTTTGGGAAAGAAGGGGAATATTCTATTTACCAATCACAGAATCGATTCTAATTTTAGGTGTTGATTTCTCTTATCTTTGTTAAAGTCTCTTGTATTCTTGTCTGTCTCCACCCTGAAATCCAGGTCTTCATGTGGAGCATGTCTGTGTATGTTCCACAGGTGTGTGTTTTGCAGTGGTAAACCAATATTTTCCTTTTCAAAGTACAAACAGAGCAATTTTGCCTCAGGTAAATTCTTTCTGCAGGAAAACCCGTTCAATAATGCTTCGGGGCTTGTATCTCAAGATGAAAAAGAGATCTGTCTTGCTGGTAAGATGTGAGTAAGTTTTCATGTCTATGGCAGCTGAAGGGAAATTAGCAGGAAAAAAAAAAAAAATTATATTCTGTAAGTAGAGGAAAAAGCAACCAAACACAATAAACCCCTTAGAACATATATAGATGGTGGGCTCACTGCTTTTTCTCAGCTCTTGACATGATTTTCTGTCTCCTGTGAACTGTACTGAGCGTTTTGGTGACCAGCACTGTTCTGCTGCGTTGGGTAGTGGGAATGGGTACACATTGGTTGTCTTTAGAGGGAAAAGAGACATTTATAGTGGTGGATTTTCTTATTCTGAGGTAGATGCTGTGTTTTTGAGGTTTGACTATTAAAGAAGACAGACATTTGAATTTCTTTTTTCTTTTTTCTTTTCTTTTTTAAATATAAGGTTGGAGGTTTGACTAAGCTTTAAGGTCCCCACCTGAATTTTGAATTTGTTTGCTTTTCTGTCTTGATAGTTGCATTTTTTTTTTTGTTGGTATATGGTATTAATGAGGCTTGGTCTTCCTCCTTACTCCACGCTGGAGGTTTGGTCTGCTGTAGCTTTGCAGCCAGCACAGGCACCAGGATGGTCCTCCGGGCAGTGTCCATCTGAGGTGCCCGTGCATCAGCAGCAGAGCATGTGACCGGCTTATAATTAGTTTGCATTTCTTTACAGCTCCTCTTTTAGGCGGGGGAATTGCATAACTTAATGTGAGTAATACTAATTATTTTGGATCTGTCATTGCACAACTGATGATGAATAATGCAGATACTGCTGTGACGTTAAATGCGGTTGTTGGGGATTTTTTGCCTTTTCCACTCATCATCTGTCTTGAAGTATTGTGACATTGGATGACACAGATAAACCTGAATTCTGTAATTAAGTTTTATTTTAACGATCCTGGAAAATATTCAATTTTGCATGTTCTTGTAGTTTAAATGTGGCTTAATGAGTCTTCCAGCTTTCCTGTCTGCTTAATACACTGCTGACATTTCTCCATTTGGATAACAAGATTCAGTAGGATAAAGCTATCTTCAAAATGCTCCACGCTGGCATATTTAGGTTTTCATATTAATGGAGATATTTTTGTGCCATTAGATCAACGATTTTTTTCGATTTATCTGTGGAAGGCCAGGTCAGGCCTATTGCTAAGCAAATAACACCAAAAGACGAGGGGGGAATTTCAGTGTCTATGAATTGGATTTTTCTAAAAGAATTCACCTTATTTTCCAAGAGCGTTTGTGTGATTAGGATTTTTTTGCACTGCTGCTTCCAGAAGGCAAGCTTTAAGCCTCCTTGTATAGGCTTTTGCATCTGTTAAAAAAATAAAATAAATATATATATATAAACCCAAATGATATTTGATGAAAGCAGTGACTGAAACCACAGGCTTTTCGCCTGCTCGCTATCAACTGTGCAGAGAGTCGATTGAATGTGTAGCTATGTAGAAAAAGCTGTGGTTAGGTGGGATGTTCTCTGTTTTTTCCCCAGTGTGCCAGCAGAGCTGCTGGCTGCCTTGCTAAAGGAAAGGCAGTGATGTGTGTTGGGTGTGGAACTTGTCTATACTCAGCTTGGCTGTCTGAGCTCTGTCCGTAACGTGTCCAAACTGGGCAAACTGGGATATTTTTAGAGTGAAGTCGATCCCCTTCAGGCATGCAAACTTATGAATTTGTCTTTTTTTTTTTTTTCCCCTCCCCCTCCTCACATCCCCTCCCCCGCGCCGTGGCTGTTGAATATTAAAAATACTGCATCTTTTGGTAGTGAAGTCAGCAGGGATCCTCCTGCCGGAGAGGAGAGCTGGATGTTCATTACCCGCAGTACAGGCTTCCCAAGCCCCTCACCTTTGAAGCGGCGGTGACAGCCACCGCGGTGGCTGTGCCATCACACCTTGCCGCTCGCTCTCAGAGGGTTTGGGCCTCTCCATGGGTGTGCACAGGTCTCGTTGGTTTTCACAGGCTCTGCGAGTTTGTCCTAGTGGAAAAGATGCCCCAGATTTGCTCTGGCAGTACGGGAAGCTTAGCCTTAATTTTTAGAGTTGGTTCCTTCAAAGTGAAGACGTGCTGATGGCCAACTCTGTCCCAGAAGGGAAAGTTTGAAGGATGCTCCAGGGATCCAGAAAGGTGATTTTATTCAGTCTTAGACTTGGAAATAAATCTGAATATATTTTTGTTTTATCCAGCTATATCTGAGTGCTTGGGAATATGAATGACACGTTTCCAATCAGAGTTTTCTTCCTCAATTGCAGCTGGAAGGGCTATGGAAAAGCACTAGCAAAAAAATGGCAGTTTGATGATTCTTGCTATAGAAGAATCCTTTGAAGTTTAGCGACTTAACTTTCTGAAGTCACAAGCCATTCAGGGGTGATGTGTGTTGCAGTACAAACCAAGTTGGTATTGCTAGAAAATAAGTGAATTTAAGACATATTTATTACCTCTATGGCTTGAATTCCGAGATCTTCAAATGAGAAAAAAAGTGTTCGATTTTCCCAGTAGAAACATTTATAATGGGAAGAAACAGTTTGAAAGATTGGCCTTTAATTTCTAGCCTAAGGCCAAACTGAGCAATCATGTATAGATGTATCAGATGTATTCTATATACACAATGGTAGAAAAATCTGTTATGAAGCATCAGTTAATGCTATCACGTTATGATTTTTAGGTATGTATTTACAATCAGGCAGTATTTACCAAGTGTGAATACTTACATTCCAGTGATTTCTTATCAAATTGGACATGGGGCTTAACTGAGATTAAATTCAAAAACTTTCTGTTTGAAAATTTCTCTGTCATTTATGGCCTGTAGACAGAAAGTGCAGAGGGAAAACATGAGAAGATGGAGAGGAAATAAACATTTGTAGAAACAATGATGCACTTACTTTCCCTTTTTAATTTACAGTAAAGTTCCATGTATGATAAGAGAAACAAATCAGCTTGATGTAAACCAGAAGTGCACTACATATATCAAAAGGGAAGATTAAGCACTTTAACCAGAGTCCTGTGGAAGTTGTCTTTTGGAATTGATTATTGTGAGATTTGAGCCTAAGTAATAAGCATGAAATATTAATTAGGCTACTGGTATATTATGAAATAAAGGTGTTTCAATATTAAGAAATTATACTGAAACAGATTTAGAAGAAACATTTGAAGCTATTTTGTGCAATAGGCTAAAGCAAATATTGACTCACTAGTATGTTAATGCAAATAAATTAAATTATTAGGGATTAGCGACCAGTTTAGTCTGTAGAGAATCCAAAGCAGAAAGCTTTTAACCCTTTCCCTAGTCTTCCTTGACTCTCTTATCTTTGGCTGTAGCTGTAGTCGTGTATGTCTTCTGCACCGAAGCAGTAGTATTCTCCAGGGATGTCTTTGGTCAAATTAGTCCATAATCTTTCATAATGCGCTCTCCAGAGGGTCTTGTTACTAAATGATCTTGATAAGTAATAGTATATGCAAAGTAGATCTTCACTCGTAGATCCTGTCGTGTAATAAATGATTGAAGTACAGCAGGGAAGCGTGCTGCAGTAAAACCTCTATTAGCTGAACCCAAGTTAGTAAAATTGTTAATAATCTGAAATCCAGATGTGTCCCTCAGGCTTGCTTATCCACACTGCCCTGGATTCTCAGCAAGTCAGGTTCATTCTCCAGTGGCATGTCAGTTTTGTTGCCTGGGTCCTGGTGGAATGAGAAGAGGGACAAGCACCAAAGGAGTAAGAAATAGGGAGCATTTCTGCTGCCTTTGGCAGGGTGAAGTCAGTGAAGCCCGTGAGGAGCTGTGCCATGGAAGCGTGACGTTGGACTGAGTCAGGTATCGGTGCTATCAGTGTGTCCTTATCATGTCTGTTAGACCATGTGGAGAAGTAGGAGGAAGGAATCACTGCAGAACTTCTGTATTTTGTCATTGTCACGGATTCCTCCAGAAAGGAAAATCCTGCGTTCTATCTCAGTCGTGTTTGGTGCATGTGCCTTATAGCTCCTGCCAGTCGCCTCCAGACCGGAGCTGTGACTGGAGCTCCTCTGCATGCCCCGAGTTTCTCCAGTTCCCTGGCTTTTGCAGCAGCAGTGAGCATCAGGTACCCAAGTGGCAGTCGCTTTCACTTATATCCCGGTTTCCTGGTGTCGTTTCATCAGCACTGGAAAGCCCACGGAGTGTGGAAGCTGTGGGCTCATGGCGCTGTGCAGGAGCAGACGCGTTCCCCGCTCAGCTCTTACAAAGTGTGGAATTCCAATAATATCACCTTGCTGAATATCATAGATACTTACTCATATTACTTGGGGTTTGTGCACTTGAATTCATTATTTTTATAGGATCACAGGCACTGCCAATCCTCCTGTTAAACCTCCGTGTACCTTTTATGAACTGGTAGAGGGCTGATTTAAGCATCCTTTTGTTTGTAATTAAAAGCCTGGATTTGCCAGCAATTTTGGAACAAATGCACCTCAACATAAGGCTTAAATAGTACCTTCAGGCCATCATTAAATCTATTGTTATGAGAATAGACCTATGTATCCCGTGGGAAGTCCAGGGAGCATACTCATTGCACACAGCTCCCATCTTGAGAAACTTCTCATATGAATGGAGAAGGTGTCCCGAAGGTGTGAGAAGAATGGCTAGACACAGGAAGGTTCAGTAAAATCACAAATAAAGTCAGTCATAGTTGGGAACTGTAATTCTGCCTCCAGTCCAAGCCCATCTCCTTAATTAAAAGCACCACAATGATTTGGTAAAGCAAAGGACTGCAGTGAGGAGGTCACGTTCGAGATCGGTAATCCACATCATCCTTTTCTGAGCTCACGTTCTGCCCTCGCAAGCGTTTCATTGAGTGTAGGAGAAGCACTGGTTTGTGTGTGGAGCTGGTAGAGGCAAAACACAGACTGACGAGGACCTCAGCTGCCCGCTCCTGCCTGCCCTTACTAAAGAGAGCCTTTGTTTAGGTCCAGCAATTTTGCTAGCGCATCATATATATCATTAGGAATCACTAACCTAATTTCTTGTTTCATTATGGATGACAAAATAAAACATTAATAGGTTTTTAAATATGAACTGGAAGTTAAATATTCATTATTCCTTATGACTTCAATGCCAGTAAGCTTTTAATGTGCTGTAACTCAAAAAGTCCTCTCTCTGTTCTCTACTTGTACCATTTTAATTTACGAGTGTAAAGGTCATCTGAGCGTTGCTTCTGGCCCGTTTCACCCTGCAGCAGCTCCCAGCGGTACGGCGTGTCATCCTGTGTCCTGGCGGATGGCTACTCATACGCACCATGAACGTTATCTGACTGCTGATATGCACTTTGGTTTGGGCTAACCTCTCCCGAAAACTGGACCATAACTGTTTCTTCAGTATGTTTCAATATAGAAAGAATCTCCTGTATAGAAGAATGGCTATAGTAGATGGGTTATCTTATTCCTTTATCCTTCCAAGCCAGCTTTCATGCAACTTTCTATCCTAAATTCTCCCCTTCAGATTTGATTTGGTTCTGATACGATGTGTTCTTTTTTTTTTTTTCTGAGTGTGCTGAAAACATTGACTGCCCATTGTGCTTTACAGAATCACAGAATGGTTAGGGTTGGAAGGGACCTCTGGAGATCATCTAGTCCAACCCCCAATTGTAAAATACCAAGTATTTTACACAAAAATTGCATTTGAATGCCATATGCATTTTCGTGATATGTTTCCACAGAATGGGAGCAGAATCGGCATACACATATATGAAGTCTTCTTTGTGTCTTAGTCTTACTCAAAACACATTTGCAACCAAACCCTGCTAGTTAACACCGAAATCATTGGTTTTGTAAGTAATTGTATGTCTCTATAAGTGTGGTCTTAGTTCTGCTGATGAAGAGAAGCAGCAATGTGAAAATCAGTATTGAAAATAGGGTTTTACGATGGGGAAAAAGGTTGTCATGGTTTAAGCGGAATTGACCACTGGGGTTGTGTGGCACCCCAGATGGGACCGACAGATGCTCCCCCACACCCCTCTTCCAAGAGAGAGGCAGAGGAGGGAAAAAGAGGCTTATGAGTTTAGAAGGAACTGAACTACTTTCATGAAATATTGATAATAAAAGAAAAAGGAAATAATGAAATCTATACAAAACCAGATCAAGCTCCCACGATGACGATCACGTCACTGGTGGCACCAGGACAGTCCCAGACTGGACTCAGTGACAGACGGGAACTGGATTCCGGGTCTGGATTCAGGATGGGGATCAAAGGCAGACGAACAGACAGAGTCCTCCTCGGACGCGGCCACTGAAGACAGAGGGCTGACCCTTTGATCCCTCCGCTCTTACACTGAGCGTGAGGCAGATGGGACGGAATACGCCGTCGGTCAGTTTGGGGTCACCCGTCCTGTCCGCTCCTCCCCGCAGGTGGGACCCCTCTGCGCTTCTCCGCTGCCGACCCTCCGACGGGGCACATAACAGAGTGAGCTGCCCCTGGGGGTTAGAGCAGTAAGTGTACGCAAGAGCCCCTCTGCGAAATTTATTAAACAAAATTGGTCCTGTTTTACCTCAAACCAGGACATTCCAGCCCTTATTCCATACCATTTACATCTTGCTTAGATCACTGTTACTTTTTATCTATCAATCTATGCGCACAGATACAAGGTATAAAAGTTTATTTTATGTAGTACAAAAGTTTATTTTATTTATTATGAATAATCAGTAGTTACGAATAATGGGATAAGTGGGCCTGTAATTCAAGCTTTTTGTCATACAAGTTGTGTCCTGTGGATCTGGGGACTGAATTTGCAGTCACTAGAGCACGATGGCACCTTTGCTGTGCTCCTAAAACAAGAGCCACCAGCGAGTGCTCAGGGCAGGTCCTGCTGGTCTCTACCTGGCATCAGCATGGTCCTTGGCAGGCTGCTGCCCTGCCATTACTGTCCTTAACACCATGAGGGCACTCATTACCCTTTTTTGTCCATCTCCTCTGCATTGCTGAATGCAATGATCACGAGATCCTGGGAAAATAACTGTTTCATTTTAATAATCTAAATGGAGTTCATTGCGCTGAAGCTGTAATGACACATATACCGCGATGTTCCAGGCCAGGCTGGACGTGACCTTGGGCAACCTGGGCTGGTGGGAGGTGTCCCTGCCCATGGCCGGGGGGTTGGAACTCAATGATCTTCAAGGTCCCTTCCAACCTAAACCATTCTATGATTCTATGTTATCGCTTTATGCTATGTTGCATCTTGGCATTTTCAAGTAATAAGTTCATCGCATCCAGGTTAAAGAGAATTCTTTATTAGATACATGACTTCTCCTGAAAGAAACTGCACATTTTGCTTTCTGTATGATTAAATATTTTGTTACCAAGAAAAGAGAACTAACTGCTAAGTTTGTACGAGGACAGATCTGCAACGCAGCAGACACTTCCCCGGCGAGGTGACTGCCGGTCCCCGATGGGTGGATTTTGTCTGTACGCAGTAGTATGCCGAGTAGTGACATTAAGTTGTCAGTAGCGATACAACCTTAAAATGAAAGGTATTTTCTTTTCACACAAACAGACTTACTTCCTCAAAAGTCCAGATTTCTGACACGGATGAGATACAAATGCTAATTTCTCACCCCTGGGTGTTGTGTTTACCACCACGAGTGGGGCCGTGGGTGATTCCGGCGGGGTGGGAAGGCGCTGGAATGGCAGGAGGCCTGGAGAGAAACTCCAGCACTTGATGAAAAAATAATACAATCAATTAATAGACAATCAAGTGTTAATAATTTAAATGAACCTGGGGATGAATGTTGTTAATATTTAAACATTAGTCTGATACGTAGGTAATACTGTGATTAATTTTAATCTATCTGGAGGCATCCTAGTGATAAATTCAAGTCTACCTCCTGATATAATGGATCTCTGTAACCCACTTCAACATCAGGTTATGTTTTGTGATTCAAAAGATGTATTTCCTATGTGTTACCTACATTTTTACAGGTGTTCAGGGAGAAGAACCTCAATGTCTGCAATGAAATACATCCAAAAAGGAATTGGGTTTTGGGTTTGGGATTTCTTGGGGGTTTTATTTTTGAGAATTGAGAGGGTGTTGCTTTGCTACTACTGCTTCGTGTGACAAAGCAACAGAGTGACCTGGCCCCGGCCGCGAGCGCAGGCAATGTTGGGGTGCGTGACCTGCACCCCAGCCCTGTTGGTACAGTGTCCAGCGCCTCTGGTGCAATTCTGGTCCACCGGACTGGGTGGGAGATTTTTGCAGCGAATACGCTATTTGTGTCAGGGTTACCCAGACTGGCTGTCACATCTGAAGTCTTAAATGAAAGAAAAGCAAGTCTACATGAAGGTGCTCCTTCAGGTGTGTGATCTGAATACTTTAAAGAGAGAGTGCTCACGCTGGAATTTATAAAGTCATGTCTCTCGATTACTCCAGCTATTCCTCCAAAGGTTCTTCAGTGCATGTCCACTTTAAATTAGTTTTCTTGCAGTATTTCAGTCCTATAAATTGCTTCAGCTAACACTGCAAATAGCTGGATGATTGCAATTTTGTCATGAATTTTATTTGTAAATCCTGAATGCGGTAATAGGATGTTTGAATTCCTTCCTGGACTGTGTTTTTTGCTGAGGGCAATGTCTGTGATATTACAGGAGGAAATATCCTGTTCCATCTTTCTTGATCTTTCCCTTTCCAGCCCTCTGCCCTTTTCCTATCGTAGCTACAGCTGCAGAAAATTTTCTTTTATTTTATTTATTTTGAGATGCAAGTGAATTCTCCCAAATCATCTGTGGCATTACAGATCAAAATGGTTATTGCCCGTGTAAAATGGCAAGAGTGAGAGGTCGGGGAGCTTGAGGAAAGAACTAAGGAGCTTTGGTTGTACTAACAAAGTTAGTGTTAGCCCGGGTGGACCTCAGTGGCCTGGGCAGAAAATGGCAGATTGAGGTGGCTGCATGCAGTACAGTATGAACCACTTTGGAAAATTTAGTAGGTACTGGATCGCTGAAGGAAGCAGGGCACAAGCTGCACAAGATTATCTTGGAATAGAGAATGAATGGGAAGGAAGCATCTTTACGTTATAGTCTGGACTCTTACATCTGCATTAGTTTTCCAGGTAATTTTAACCTCGCAGATTTATAGCAATGAATATATTTCAGTCTTGAAAACGTGGCACTTCTCCAAGTCTTTAGAAAAACTTGTTTCTGTTGTCCTCATCCCTTTCCCCAATTCACCTTTCAGCTCTAAATGCAGTATTTTATTTGCAGCTGCTTGCAATAGTGAGTGCTTCAGAAAGTCCAAGATAACAATTAGGACTTATGGGAGGATCCAGAGACTCACAGGTTTTTGCTTTCCTTGGAACTCTGCTTTGAGGCAGCAGATATTTTGTGTTTTATGTCATCTGGGTTTTGGCTGCAGTTAGCTCTTGTAACAGGTATGTTGTTTGGTACAACTCACACCACAACTGTATGTTGCATAAACCTTATGAGCTGCAGATCGCTCATGATGGATAGTGTAAGTGACTGCCATTCAAACTGATTTATTCAAAAATTACAGACTTACAGATATGTGAACATCAGTCAAAGATATGTGGTTTTTTTCATATCCTTAATCCCTCATGGGTTTACGAGCTAGAAATATTAGTTGAATATTATAGAATAAGATACCAAGATTTGGATATATAATGAAGAATAAGATTTAAATTGTAATTAGATTAATAGAATCTTTTAATTACTTGTATCATTTACTTAATCATCTACATTAGATTTTGAAGCATCTCTAAACCAGGAAGCAGGTCCTCCTAGAAGATCTTGTTGAGATAATTAAAACAGGAGACAGATTTACCACAGTCGACCTTACAAAAAGGGGAGAAACAAAGAATGTTTCCTTTGAGGTCGGGGTGCTTATCTCTGCGGCTTTGAAGAGGCTCGGACGGAGAGCAGTCTCAGGGCCCCACAGGCTGGTTTTGTGCATGCTGCAAAATTCAGATGTGGAAGTCTTTTTATCAGTGGATTTTGAACAGGAGTCGCTCAGATTTGTATTCCAGCGCCTGCTGGGTCTGGCTGGGGAGGCGCAGGCTCTGCCAGCACGCACGGGGCGGGCAAACACTCCAATGACTTTTCTTCTTCAGAGCTCACTATTACATACAGAGCGTTTCTGTATGTCGAATCGGTACAGAATTACTTTAAGGAAAGTTCCCTGTTCATTTGTGTGTATGTCTTTTTTTTTTTCTTTTTCTTTTTTCTTTTTTTTTTTTTTTAATGGGTCATGATTTTCACTGAAAAATGAAATGATTCTTTCTAGTTTTACCAAAATCCCTGACATCCCATGGATCTGTTGAGATGAGGCGAGATGAGTGGAATACTCTCTTATCAGGACAAGCAGTTTAAGAGGTCTGCGCTCGTGCCACAGAGGGCATTGCCAATCACAGAAGGGCCTGGGAGAGGCAAGAAGGCAAACTCGGGCAGAGTAGAAACTCCCCTGCACATCACTTCTGTAGGAAATCTGCCTTTAGAGAGGGATGCTGAAAGAAAAGGTGTGATTTCTGCGAGAGCCGTGTTCCCGTTTGAGCGTGCTATGACCTGTGGAGCAAGAGAGGTGCTTGTGGCACCTCTTTGAGTCTGAATGTACTTCCCTTGTTTTCGGTGTTGTCCCCTAACCTTGGAAAAGTTGATGATTGCGAGAGACCGGGCGGCGATGAACAGCAGTGCTCTTGCCTCACTGCTTTTGCCAGCCAAAATCAAATCTTTCTGGTGAGGACAAGTGAAATCAAAGAGTTTGCTGCTGTCAACCTCGGTCTCTTTTTCACAGTGATGTGTGTAGACCTACATACATCCACGCAGACATACCTCCGTGTGCACACCTGATGCAGTGAGAGCTCCAGGAGTCCGCACACACGCTGGGAAGAATACAGAACACCTTGAGATATTGCACCCACCTGAAACCCTCGTACCCTCACCGAGCTATGTGTTTGCTCACAAAAATACCCGCTCTGTCTCTCAGCTTCCCATCTACCTAATGGGGAAGAGCACTGTGCTCTCTCTTAGCATTGCTTTTGAGGGCGATTACACGAAGAGGTGGTTGGAATAGTCTGAATAGAGGTCAGTTGGAATAGAGTTGGAATAGAGGTCAGGTTGGACGGGGCTTGGAGCAACCTGGGCTGGTGGGAGGTGTCCCTGCCCAGGGCAGGGGGGTGGAACTGGATGAGCTTTAAGGTCCCTTCCAACCTAAACCATTTTGCAATTCCATGAGGAGTGTGGCCAAGTGGGGAAGGGATCTGAATCTCTGGAAAGAATTCTTTATCAAATGGTTTCCAGTTTTGGGGCTTGTGTTCTTTGTTTTCTCTCCTGAGATGTTTTATTTTATTATTTTTTTTCAGTGGGGTTGTGTGGGGGAATGAAGTTAATAAACTGTATAATGACTGTGATTAACTTTCACACAAGGTAACTCAGGGATGGGAAAAAGACAGCTCGGCAACTCTAATAAATGCTTTCATAAGTGGATCAGTTTCCTCAGTGCTCGGGGAGAATGCACAAACAAACAAAAAAAGAAAACCAAAAACCCACTCTGGGATTTTCAAATTACCCCTAGAGATGGGGCAGGCAGGTTGCTTATGGTATTAATGTGAACGGAGTATCCAAATCCCTTGAAATGTTGGTCTCAGTCGTGTCAAAAGCCTGGAGGACTCGGTGTCCTGGAGGGAACCGTTTCTGCTGAGAGTTGGGAGTTTGTGCTGCTGCTCTGCGCTTCAGCGGCTCAGGGGTTCAGGCTGTTGAGTCCCCAGGTTTTAAATAACCTGTGCGCAGTAAAAGCCCTAAAACTGTGAGTGAAATATCAATGAGGGAATATTTCCTGCACTCTGCAGAAGGCAAAGCTGTACTGGTGAACTGGATCGGATCTGATACCTCTAGACAGGTTTTACCAGGACCAGCTCCATTCTGGACATAGGCTTATTCAGAAGTCACCTCTAATCTGTCTGTTCTGTGTATGTCATCTGTCAAGGCTGCTTTGTCTGCTGGGCATCGGTGCCCTTTAGGACAGGTTTATGTTATATATCATACTTGCACTGTGACCAATATAATATGAAAAAACAAAGGAAGCAGGTGCATACTATTTCTCACTGCTGGTTTTTTTTTTTTTTTAATTTTATTTTGATGTAAAAATAATGTCATCTTTACTCCTCCCCCCCGCAAGACCAGGTTCCTGTTTTTCTTTTTCTTGTTGTTACTGTAATGGACTGTCTCGGCTCTACAGCCACCAGAAACGTTGGTTTGATGAGGCTGCTGTGAAACATTTAAAGGTTTAAATTATAAACTCAGAGTGAGAAAATCAGTGATGCATGATTAGTTGAAAGTTTTAAATATAATAGTCATATTTTTCATATTCATGTACAGGAATGGCTTATGTCAACTGTAATGTGACTTTTAATACATATTAATAGACTCTGTCACAATATGGATGGTTTGTACACCTTTTGGCAGATGGCTGTGATATAGAGTTTGCACAGTATAAATGAGTCATTTACTAAAAGAAAACAATACACGAGCGATAAGGTCAGTTCTGTTCAGAGACGCAGTTCCAGTGCATCGCTACTGCAAACAAAAGGGTTAGAAGCGGGATCAAATTTGCCAGCAAAACTAAATAAGTAAAAAGATAAATTCCTTGGTCAGAAAGGAGCTCGCTGTTGTTACAGCTTGTCCACATCCCTGGCTGTGTCTCCCATCTTCTTGCTCCTGTCTTTTTCCCGATCAGATGGTGCAAAGCCAAGGCCGTGGCTCAGCTCGCCCCTGTAAGGGTTGCCATGGAGTAACGTCTCCGTCATGGAGCCCCACGGAAGGCAGTAAATAGTCTGCCTTAAAATTTACGTCAAATATGAAATGAGTCAACGCCTGAATGTCGTCTCTTTTTTTTTTTTTTGTTCTGTTCAGAAAACAGAATAAGCTGGTGATGAATCCGCGGGTCCCTTAGGCGTGTTAGACTTCGCAGGTAGTGCCCTGACAAATGATAGGGGTTCCGTAGGAAATCACTTTCACAAACACCAAAGGCCACTCACCTCTGGGCCAACGTGCAGCAGCTGCTTCAGCAATTTATTGCCACGCACAAATACCTAATCAAGACGATTGTAATCACTTTGACTGGTAACCTTGGCATCGCCGAAAGGAGTCTGTAAAGAGATATTTTTTTAAATCTGCATTTTCTTTATTGGGCATCTTTTGAACCATTCTCGTTCCTTAAGTTTACAACAGGAGAGGCAGTAGCTTTTGGCTTACGCTTTATCAAAATGATTGTCAGGGCACCTAACGAGCTTTGTGCCAGACCAACCGCGTGAGGAACACGTCTCCAGCAAGAACCTTCCTCCCGCTGGCCGGGCACGCCGTGCCGATCCGCGGGCAGGCTGCAGCTCCCTGCTCCGCTTATCCATGGAGCACTGACATGTTTCAAGATGCCCATTTTGAACTGGGACTTGTACTCACCTCTGTATGGAGGTAGTCCCTCTGAACAGTTGCTTTGTAGTGAAGGAAAAGTGGAAATGATTTTGGGCGCAACTCACAAGGTGAGAGATAACCGCCTCTTTTTACTAGTTGGGATTGTGTTTCCCCTTTAAAAGAAAGTGCAAGAAAATTGCGCTTTAATTCTTTGAAGAGAAACATTAGGAGATAAGGTGGTAGCTAATATTAGTGCACAATAACTGCCTGGCAGGTTTGCACCAGGCGCTGACATGTCGTGTCAGAGTTGCTGCAGACGAAGCCGAGTTCTTTGCTGGAGTTGTAGCAATTGCAGATCAAGCGATATATAATTTACTGAGCTGCTTGTTAATTCTATGATGTTATGAAATCTCCTGGGCATATAATTACTACAAATGTTTACTTGACTTCAGCACATAGCTTGACATTACAGTGTAGAAGTTTGTACTTAGCTTGACATTATACTGTAGAAGTTTCCACCTCGATACAATTATGGCCTGGCTATAAAATGCAACTGTTAGGCAGAAAAATATTAAAGAAGTATGGAGGAGACTAAAGGCATTTTAAAAACGCTTTCTGCGGCTTGGAATTACAAACATTCATCCCATCTCCTGCTGATTACACACTTTGTAATAGCTATTGTTTCCACGGCTGGGGTTTAATTTTCCGCAGCAGCCTGGCAGCGCCGTGCTCCGTGCCGGCGATCTCAATAGCAATCCTCCCAGTAAGGCTGCAGGGGGGACAGCGGGGGGGGACAGGGTGATTGACAGGTATTTTAAGCCTTTTTGTGGTTCAGGATTAGTGAAACATTTACAGGCAGACCTGTGCAAGTGGGTAATACATGGGCTGGCGGCCACGCTGGGATCCCGGTCCCCAGGAGAGGCTCCATCGCCTGTAGACAAACAGGGATGACTTTGGGATGGGGTCGGTGTCGTCCCTCCCCTCCAGTTACATTTCAGCCCCTGATGGCTGCGATGTGGGGAGCGAAGGTAGTGCCACCTCTAAGATGAAACTCAAAGCCGCCCCCCTGACTATGTGGTGCTAAATTGCTGCTGAGAGCCTTCCCGATGGTGCTGGTTAGCCCTGGAGTCCAGGCGTGTGTTTGAGCTTGGTTTTTCAGGGCGTACGCGTCACCTTCAGCGATTTTGCAGCCCGCTGACCTGTCCCCTCAGGCGGGTGTTGGGGCACCTTTTTGCGACACCTTCTGCAACGCCGGTCCTGCCTCTGCGGCAGTCCCTGAGGTCTAAAAAAAGCAGATGAGCCGCACTGTACGCCGGTCTGGATGTTTTCTGGAGTCCTGGGTTGTCCCTTTCGAGGGGGAGAAGCGATGCTAAGAGATACCAGGCAGCTCCTGGGACGGCTCCTCCGGCCCTGCAGCTCACCGGGAGCAGCCCTGGAGCTGATTTTGCAGAGAGTGAGACACTCCCAAACGCTCGCGATGCCCAAACTTGTCCTGGATTAGAGAGGCTTAAAGTATTTGTTGAAAACGCTGATTTCTTTGAGCGTGAAAGCGGTACTCCTTGTGCCCAACAAGTCCGCGTGAGCCCGTTTAAACATTAGACAAGCTGAGAATGAAAACGACTTTCATTCTAATAAAGCAAAAGTTGCAAAATTAGCAACAGTGTTGCAAAAGAAAAGCAGACAAAATTAGGAAACAGAAACTCGCCATTTACCTGGGACAGGTTAGCAGCTGCCAAAGGTGTTACCTTAGAACGAGGAAACTTATTTGTCTTTACGTCGGTGCTTCCACCCTCATAGCGCTCAGATTTTAGGGAAGACTCTCAGAGGTGGGAATCTACCTGGAGATTTCGCTCTATTTACTTGTTGGGGTTTTTTTATTATTTTCTGTCTACTTCTTAGTGTAAGAGGCATTTTATAATAGCTCTCGGGCTCTCCCCAATTTCTCTACTGATTTGAAGGGCCTGTGCGTGTTGTCAGTTTGCATTTACCCGCCTGGAGCGCAGGAGAGCGCGGATCAACTCGGGTCTACTGGCGAATGGATCTGAGGTAAGCAGGGGGACTTGGGACACTGCCCTTTCCTGCTCCTCTCAGGAGACACGCTGAATTGCATTGGGTAACATTCTGTAAACCATATAAATCATATTAATAAATCCCTCCAAGAAAGGATTTCCTGTGACAGGTGACAGAGTGGCCTCAACCCCAGCCCTGCTTTGCTTTACTGGTTGCTTCTGTTAACTGTAAAGACAGGAAAAGAGATCTGGTGCACATCAGTGGAATTTGATAGGTTTCCCATAGAAACAGAAGATCAGATTTTATTTATTATTTTTTTTTGCCTGTGAAGGTGATGTCAGTCAGGAGCATCTATTCTGACCTCAGAGGATTCAGCCTGGTGTAGATCAGAGTAAGTGAGGGCCGAGTCCTCTTGTGCCACTGTACTGATGCAGCTGAATAGCTTGTACAGTCTTGTCTGTCTTCATATTTCTCATTTATACATAGATAAATAAAATTTGCTCGCTGCTATTAGTCTTTCTTTTTGAAGTAAATTCCCACGGTGTCTCTCATCTTGGAGAGTTTGGGCAGGTTTGAAACACTCCGTCGAGTGAAGAATTGGCTGCCGTGCTCTGCCTCCATGAGCTGCTTTTCCCTCCTGTCCCCGCGGAGTGCCATCGCGGGAGCTCCGGTTCCCCACTCGGTGCTTTGAGACCCGCTCTCTCTCTTTCATTCCTTCCCCAGCGAGTTGCTGCTCCAGCCTCGCAGACTCTCCCCAGCGCCCGCCCTCCCTGGCTCCGCACAGCGCCCATCCCTCGCTCAGCCCCATCCCCTGCTCTTCC